>NW_005842215.1:1934169-1943163 GCF_000455745.1 Alligator sinensis
GGGGGGGAGGGGAGGGGAGGGAGCTTATCCTGGGGGTTGCCCAGCCAGTGCTGGAGGGTGCGGCAGGTGGATTGAAGCCCCCCCTTCTCAGAGTAACCATGAGTTACAGTGGTGAGCTGCACTTCTGTTGGCACCCAGAGTTAAAAAAGACACAATTGTATTGGTATCAGAAGTCTTATGTTTGTTAGGATTATTGAGTCTAAACTGAATTTGGAGGTGAAGGATAAGAAAATAGCATGCATGGCAACATGTTTTAAAGAGAGGACTATTTCTGTTTCACAATGTGCAACGTTAAGCTATAATCTAAAACTTGTGAAGTAGTTTTGAAGAGTCCATTGTTAATCAAAATAGCCTCTTTTACAAGAAGACCACAAGCATCTTAGCTGTCAAACTGACCCCATAACCACGTTATGTGATTTCTTTACTTTTATGGTTTGCAAGATGGTTTGCAAGAATATTACAACTGAGCGCATACACTTTGTAAGACTAAGTGCCAGAATTTCCCTTCCTGCTTGTTCCCAACCACAAACACATCATTTAAACAGTATCATGCCACCTAAACTCTACCTTTAAATAAGCTGATGAAGCATGAGGGAAATTTCTGGTGCCATACTGCTGTCAAGTGAAAATGCTTTCGAGGGATCCCAGGTAGGGCTGGACATGTAACTGAGTGCTGTCTGCTTTCATACTGGAGACTGGTTACTTAAAGGAAACTTTGTAAGTGCTGCAATCCCACAAACCATACCTAATAATAAACCATTAAGTATCACCTCCTATCTAACACCATCTTGTCAGAAACTTGTGAAAAAAGATGTAATTCTTCTGATGACGCGTTAAAAATAGTCAGCAGCCAGGTATAAATACTACGAGCAAGGCAGGTGAAGTTCACTAATCTGCTTTCTTCCAAAAGAAGAGCCGACAGAAAGTTAGCTTATTGCTTTTAGGTCTCATAACATATCCAAGAATCGTTTCAACTTTTCTACTTCAGTGTCTCCAGAGAAATGAGTTCTCAAACTTACCTCTTCATCTTTCTCTCTGTTCACCTGTCTTGTCTTGGATGCTTGGACAGTACCATAATACCTTTCCAGGTACAGAGCGACATAGACAAACTGAAAATTGACTTTGTAAGTATAACTTTCTAATAATGTATTCTTCTTTCTCTTCTGCTTATGCTTTTGAATATGACTGAAAGAGCTGGGTTTATGACAAGTAATGTAATATAGTACTTTAACAACATAGAGTAAAATTAGGGTTTATTTTCCAGTTATTTAGTCTTTACATTAATTAAAGTTAAGAGGCTAGATCATTTCTTTGGCTTATACTAGTCACACAACTAAGGTCCTCTAACTGAAGAGATTAAGGTAATGCAGTATTTTGCATCTCTCTCAGCAGTTTCCTAACTTCCCATCAGCAATGAGCTCGATGGAACAATCTATAGAGAAAAAAAAATCTTACAATAGTTAAGTTATAATGTTTTGAATTATCATTAGTTTTATATTGATATTTGTCATAATTAGAGGACCTAATAGTAATTAGTGATATAAACAGGAGTAACTGAAAGCAACTGAGAGAAAGAGAGTTCCTTTGGCTTCAGCAAAGACATATGATGGTTTTTCCTCTGTTAGGTTCCTCAGAGAAGGAACTGCTAGTGCCTATTCTGGCGCAACTTTGAAATATTTCTACTTTAATCATTGTTTCATAGGCAGAGATCATGATTGTTGTGGGATCTTCAATTCTGTAATATTACCTCTTATCACAGAGACCATGTAACCAGTGTTAATTGGCTTTTATGATCACTGAAAACCCAATCAGATTATTCACTGACTTGAGCTGGGATTTCTCATAGAATAAGAGCTTTAATTCTCAGTATTTCACCTTAGAACATTTTTAGTTCACTTTCATATGCTGGAGAGATGCAGGATCCCATGAGCCTGGGGGACACTATCACTGTTTCCACCTCTGTTCCTAACTTTCTCTGTTTATGTATCTGTAGAATGGATACAACAGTTCCTGTAATACCCTCAGAAGAATGTTGTGAGGCATATGTAACATTAGCAAAGTGCTTGGAGATTAATTGCAGTAATGTTTTTTATGTAAAACTGATTGTTATCATTTGCTAGCTAGATTCTTATTACTTTAAGTGTGGCTTTGTAGAGTCACATCTTAAGAAGGAGTGGACTTTTATCCTTCCCAAGGAACATAAAATTCAAGTTTGTTTCAAGTGCTTAGTGCCTCTCAAAATTGGTAGTAGTGCCTGGTTTAGCCAGGTACTTGGAATGTATGTGTAAGTCTATACATTATCCCACTTCTTTTATAGTAATAATGTTATTGAACATACAAGACACACAAGGGACTATTTACTCTGCATTGCATGAATTGTATTCTAACAGACTGGATAAAATATTTATATTTCTATAAAATCTAGAACAATGTTTTAAAGCTCTGTATGTTATTATGATTGAGATACAGTAGACCTGGAACAACTGGTTATGTAAACTTACATCTTCTAAACCCCTCTCTAGTGCAAAATACCTTTGGGTGCCTGTACAGTAAGCCTGGAACAACTGGTTTTGTAAACCGTGGTAAAATAGGCTAAAAATTTTTATGGTACAAGTAACAGATTAGCCAGTGGGACTTAACACTTTTTTGAATGTTATGTTACAGACTTGCTCAAAGATTTAAAAAAATCCCACCTGAAAATCCTTAATGCATGTGTTACATTGCCTGTGCCTGCTCTTTTCAGTGGCAAGTGCTGTTCACTTTTCATTTGATCTTATGCACCTTTTTATTCTCTGTTGCAGAATTCAAGCAATTCAGATGTAGCTGATGGTGGACCCATTTTTACAGAAAAGTTGAAAAGCTGGACAGAAGTAAGTTTATATTCTTAGGATTACATCTGGTGCAATGGTGCAGCTACTTTGCATTGCTCTAGTGATACAATGCAGCTCCCAACACGAAGTAACTAGCCACAAGAAAAATCACCCCTCTATAAATGATTCAGTAGCTTAGAACTGACACACTGATTCATCCACTGTTCTGTCAACCTTTCTGTCAGTGCAGAGGGCATGGCTATACCAGTGTAATGGCCAGCTGATACAATTTATAGCAGCTCTCAGGATACTTTTGCTTACATCATGAGCTCAGCTCAAGGCACAGCCAACTCGGAACGAAAGCTGAATCCATCCTGTTTATTACCCTGTGTTGGGTTGCACTGAGTGCTCTTTGACATAAGAACATAAACACAGCCATATTAAATTAAACCAATGGTACATCTAGTCCACTGACATGCCTCTAAACAATGAGAAGGGTTTGTAGTTTCCTGGTGGGCCTAATCCCATCATGCCTACATAACAAACAGATCTTTCTCCAAGAGCAGTGCTAGTGGATGCTTTAGAAGGAGAGCATACGAATACCTGGAGTGATCTGTCTCCCAAAGCTAGTGGCTTGCATTTTGGTTTTCAGCAGTTCTCTTTTGATGGAAGTTCATGAACCCATTTCCTTTTTCTTTTCCTAACAGGTAAATGAAAGAAGAATCTTATTTAGCCACATTATTTCCTTGTATCTGAAAATGTTTGAGAACATCGACACGAGTAAAGCCCATGTCAGAAATGTACACGAGTATCTGCTTGCCAAGAAAAGCAATCTTGCTAATGATTACAAAAAGATAAATGACATAATGGAGTTGGCAAAACTTCCGGTAAGCATAGGACTTTTTCTCCCATTAACTCCACCCCTTTTCTTCATGAAGGGCAAAATGTTTCACTAGAAGGCGCTCTCCCTTTGGCATTCATTCCCTTTTCTTATGCAACAAAAACACCACAGATTTACTCGAAGCCTACCGGCTAAGGTTCTTGCTTGAGTGGGATGACAGAGGGAAAGGTCAATTAATTATATGCTTTAATTACATTTTTGTGTTTGTGTTTTTAAAATATTTAAGGATGTGCTCATAAAATAGCCCAACTGATCCATTTTAACAATCTAAAAATTAATTAATGAAAATAAAAAGCCATTCAGATTAGTAGTTTTAACCTTAGTTCAGGCTATTTGTCAGTTATTTGTGTCTTCCACTGGGTTGTGGAAATTGTAGGTAGTTTATGGTCAAATCTCAGGAAGGCTTAAGAAACAACCTCTGAAATGACACCACAGATGTACTGTTAAGAGCAGATGAACTCAATTATCATCAGTTGCATCAGGCTATTCTCTTTCAGTATTGTATAACTGAGAAATTATCACAAACATATCATACGTTACACAGCAGCTCTATTGCACAGAATACCGTTGATTTGTAGCATGTCATAAAATAACTTGGAACCTGAGAAACAAAATTCATGGAAAGATTGCTTCTCTTTATGGGAAGAGAGTGACAGAATAGCAGACTATTTCTTTTCTTCATAAAGTTTTACTTTGCTTTACAATGGAATAACCTTAGAACACCATAGACCATGGAGCCTGAAAATTAGTTTACAGTATTGTTTTTCCTGACCTGTTTTTGTTTTTTTTTAATTGAAACAGATGAGTGATTTGAAAATCCAGCGCAAGGCTATTAATGAACTTTCCCCCCTCTTACAAAAACTGGACTCCCCAACTGCTCGTTCAGAAAGAAGAAGGAGGCAAAATTCAAGGGGATGTAAATGTTAATGACTAAGTTTTGTCTATTATTATTGTTATTATTTAGATGTTATATAAATCTATTTATTAATATTTAACTATTGCTATCAACCATTATTTATAATGAAATCCAAGAAACACCGACATATTTATGATTTTTACTACTATATAAGAAATGATTGGGTGCTATACACTTGCTCTGCATGATCTAATTAGAGATTAGATTAATCAAGTCTGTTGTGCGTTTGAATTAGAATGCTCTAGCATTGCTGCAGCATCACATCTATAAGCCCCTGTGGGTTTAAAAATGGCCGCTGGGGTGCTTTAACTAAGGCTCATTGAATAAGCTTTAGTTATAGCATCCTGTGGCCATTTGTAAACATGAGGGGGGATTAATACATGTGATGCTGCAACATTTTAATGAGAGAAGCTCTCCAGGAACTGCTCTAATTAAATTGCCCTCTGTCCACTCCCAAGCACATGTATGGGCACCCAATATTAGGTATTAGATTTATGATTATCTTTTGTAAGTTTATTCACTGGATAATACAGAGCTATGCAATATTTACCTGATATTCCCTGTGAACTGCATGTAAACATACTCTGTGGGCCACTACTTTCTAAATAGCTGCTCGGTGCTATTTTGGCAGCTATATTTAAGATTTTGGCTAATCATGTATTTATTTGGTATAGACAAAGGAGCCCAATTCAAAAAAGCACTTCTGTTCAAGAATGCACTTTGTAATCTGCTTAGTTTTAACTACATACTAAAGCCAATGTGGTTTATGAACATGCTTAGTGTTAAGCATGTAGTGAACTGCTTTTCTGAACTGGGGCCTTGAGGACTGACTAGTGCTATTTATTATATTTGGTAGTCATTAAGGATAAGGCTACTTCACAGCTACCCCTGGAGACAACTCTGTCTCAGTGGTATAGCAGTATGTTATCTCAGGTGAATATGCAAAACATTGCACTGATATATTATTTAAGACTCTGATGGAAGTTGAAAATCGTTATTTTGTTAACTTGTTAATTTAAGAACAGATACAATTGAATAAAACATATTTTTACATTTATTCATTGTGTGCAGTACATCTTTGTAAAAGTACCATTTCTAGAGTTACTCCATTGTACTGATACCAGGGATGGTTATATTTTATTTCACTAAGTGTGTTAGAGACTTGGTACAAATACTGATAACGTTTTTGAAGGAGTAACATCAATAAAAGCTTTGGGTCTGATTTTTTTCAGAGTACCCAAAGCTGCTGTTTAGAGGGGGGTAGACAAACATCCTTCTGTTTTGCAGAAATGTTGATAGTTTGAAATGTGATTTTATGTTTAAAAGAATGGAACACAGACCTAGAGCAGTTGGGCTGGCGGTCTCTCCCGGAGCCTTTGATCCTGCAAGCCTTGAGAACTGAGGCCTCTGAGGAGCCAGAAGGCTGGGACCTTATTGACAGAGAACTCAGAGCTCCCAGACTCTCAGTTTTCTAATTTCCTACTACACCGATTGCTCAGCAACTGGGAATACAATGTGCTGGACATGTCTGAGAGAACCCCGCCTGAGTTTAACTACGACTGTACTGAAACAGAACTGGAAGGTAGGCCTATTGAAAGCCTCTGAGTAAAGGAGAGAGCAGCAGGGGGGATGTCATGGTAAGTGCCAGCTACTGGCCAGCAATGCAGGAGGAAGATTGGATGAGGCCTTCTTTAAACGAACAACAGAAGCTTCCAAATTGCAGAACCTGGTTCTCATGGGGGACTTTAATTACCATGACATTTGTAGGGAGGGAAATGCTGCAGTGCACAGACAGTCCAGCAAATTCTTGGGAGTGTATTGGGCAGGGCTGGATTAATGCATAGGCAAACTAGGCACATGCCTAGGGCTCCGAATTGCATGGGTTGGGGATGGTCCTTCCCTCTGTGGTGGCGGCACAAATTGCCCCGTCCACCTCCTTTCCCTTCCCCTCTCTCCCCTCCCCTCCACCAGCCTCGCCACCACAGCTGTGGGTGGCAGTGCCAGGGTGGGTAGGGTGGTCTCAACTGGCCCAGGGCCCACGAGTTTGTTTGCCTAGGGCCCACTAAAGGGTCAATCCAGTCCTGGTGTTGGGGATAACATTTTGGTACAGAGATGGAGAAACCAACTGGAGGAGAAGTTTTTCTTGACTTGCTGCTCACAAACAGGGAGAGCTTTGTTGAGAATGTGAAGCTGAAGGTAACCTGGGTTGCAGTGACTATGAAATGAGAGAGTTCAAGATCCTAAGGGGAGGAAGGAAGGAGAGCAGAAGAATAAAGTCTTTGGATTTAAAAAAAACAGACTTCAACAAACTCAGGGAACTGGTAGGCAGGATCCCCTATGAGACAAGTCTAAAGGGCAAAGGAGTTCAGGAGAACTGACTGTTCTTTAAGGAGGTCATATTAAGGGTGCAGGAAGAAGCTATCCTGATATGTTGGAAGAATTGGAAGTGCAACAGGAGGCCAGCCTGGCTAGTGACAGCAATCTCTTCAATAAGCTGAAACTGAAAAAGGAATCCTATAAAAAGTAGAAACTCAGTCATATTACCAAGGGAAGCATATTACCTAGAGAAGCATATAAGGGTATTACATGAGTGTATATGGACAAAATTAAGAAGGCCAAGGCACAACTTGAGATGTGACTGGTAAAGGACATAAAAGGCAAGAAAAAGGGATTCTACAGGTATGTCAAGAGACAGAGGAAGACTAAAGAAACCGTGGGTCCCCTTATGGAATACAGAAAGCAAACTAGTTACTGATGATGCAGAGAAGGCTGAAGTATTCACAAATAGGAGCAGCTACTATGTAACCCGGTTATACCCAGGGGTGTGCCCTATTCTCAATTGGATGGGATGTGTAGGCAGGAGGGGGTGCTGTGAGAGGGATGCCAGAATTTCTATAGAGTTAGCCCAAGCACAACGTTCTTAAATATATACAATTTATTGAGTTATAATATACATAATCATAAAACTAAATATCATATACATATATTTACACAGTTAATATTAACCAATAACCAAGATCAAACCCTAAATAACACTATTTACCCATCACAATAAAACAATTTCAGTAGCATCAACACAATACAACATCACAATACAACATTTCAATTACAAAATATTAGGTGCAGACAGGAACAATCTTAATAACACCTATTACTTAATATAGTTCCTGACCCATGGCAAGAGATAATCCTCCTTCCAATGGGGTCCCTTGGGGGGTGTCCAGGAAGCACCAGGGGCCCCTCCCTTTAAGGCCTTGACTAGGTGGGGGGCTCCTCTCAGCTGCTGCACCAGTGCTGCTGGCTCCTGGATGCTGGGCCTTATGCTGCAGCACTACTATTTCCCCGTGCCCTGGCTCAGCACTGAAGGCTCTTTTAGCACAGGTTGTGCCCTTCAGGCTCCAGCCGTCTGTCTTCATGCCAGGTGGCTAGCCCAGGCAGCCTCTGCTGCTCCCTGGCTCCCAAGACTTAGGCCCATGAGCCACCCTGCGCACCATGGGACCTGGGCGCTTGCTGTGAGAGAGGGCCTGAGCTGCCTCACTGCAGCTCCAAGGCCCTTGCCCCATGCACTGTGTGAGTCGCTGGCCCTGCCGAAGTTGTGCCTTCCAAAACCTGGGCTCTGTGCACCAAACCATGCACCGTGCTGTGATGGGCCCGAGCATTCTCACACCACTCCCAGGGCCGGGTCTCCATGCACCGTCCCTGTGCGCAAGGCCTGTGCAAGTCAGCAGTGATCCAATCTGGCTTCAGATCGAGCCACTTTGGATGCCAGGGATCCGATCCAGAGGTCCGGACCGGGTCTGTGCTTCAATTCGGCCTTGGAGATCCAGCCATAGGGTATAATGGGGAATCAATGAAATATCTATAACTTTGTTGTTTTTTGTCTGATTTGGACAGAACTGGCATGGATTGTAGCCTCTGTGGGCAGCATGAAGTCTGCCAAGTCTCAAGAAGATTGGCACAGGGGCTTGGGGGAAAATGTACCCCAAATTATTGAAAGCAAAATTCATGTCATATCTGTGTGTTACACCACAGGAGGGTGAAAACTGAAGGAGTGATAGCCCCTGGTGAAGCAACAAAGCCTGCCAAGTTTCAGGAAGATCGGTGCAGGGGTTTGGGGAGAACTGTACCCCAAATTCTTGAGAGCAAAACTCATGTCACGTCTATGTGTTACAACACAGGGGGGTCAAAACTGCAGGGGTGGTACCCCTCATGAGGCCTCAAATCCTGCCAAGTTTCAAGAAGATTGGTGCAGGGGTTTGAGAGGAACTGCACCTCAAGCTGCAGACAAGCAAAACTTGTGACATGGGGTGACACACTGTGTGTTAAGGTGCAGCAGGGTGAAAACTGCAGGGATGGTAGCCCCTGCT
>NW_005842215.1:1943405-1956402 GCF_000455745.1 Alligator sinensis
ATCCAAAGCTCTGTCTGAAGCATTGCACAGCCCTACTGTGCGCCGTCAAGAGCCCGAGTAGTCTCGTAGCACTCCCAAGGCTGCTCTTCTTGAGTCCCTCGCCACATCTGCCCCTTGTGCTGGGCACGCAGCTCCTTTTATATGCCCCGGGGCTCCACCCTTGAAGTCTTCTGGACCCGACAGTTTACAGTCTTCAATCAGGTCCAGGAGAGCTCTTCTCCCCCTCCTCTCAGGAAAGGGGCATAACTTTATTTTACGCCCTCTTGCTGCCTCCTGATTGGCTGGATGGGCTCCACCAATCCAAACAGCAGGATCTCAAGCCTGGGACTCAACCCAAGCTCTGAAAGGTCAGTCTGCTACAACTAGATGACAAGTGTGGTTCAGAGCAAAGATACTGAAGAATACAAACCTCCAGAACAACACTTACACTCTTCCCTAATACTACAGCCAAGTTTCCACTTTTTATTGGATTCCTTTAGGTGGAACTATTTTATTCCTGATAAAACACGCCGCTGGAAGACTGTTTTAGACTGGACATAAGGAAAAACTTCTTTACCGTCCAGCCCTAGTGTCTATGAAATCTATGCACAGAGGATTTAATGTATTAAGTAGAAGTAAAAATCAAAAGATAAAATCAGTTATTAGAGAAACAACAAATGATCTCCAGGAAAATCACTGATGTTTCCAATATAACTTTTGTAGTATTATTCTTTCTTCCCAATCCCCACCTTTTTCCAGTATCTGTAGAACTCCTCCCCTCCACCACTTTGACACGCAGAGAGTGCTGATTTCTAATAGATTTCCACTTTACTTATAACCACAAATTTCAAGTAATTGGGTCAAAGCAAATTGGCAGAGGGTGGGGTGATCCAGAAGCAGACTAAGCTCAGAGTACCAGTGGTAGATACACCTCAAGTTCAGGACAACCCAAATTTCTTGTGGCAATTTTTCTCTCTCCATGCTCTGAAAAACTATTTAATATCATGCTGTCAGCTTCAATGAAAACGGCTTGATTGGTAAATATATACACATCAAAATAAATTCCATAGGAAGCAGAGATCAAGGGTAAACTGACTTGCAGTGTCAGAGGTCATGGTTATAACAATAGCAGAGTTATCTTTAATTTAGAAGTAAAGGTCTAAAATTCTCATTAGTATCACATTTTACATTTAGTTTAACTACCAGTTAAACTACCACGTATGCATGTGCACCCAGGATTACAGTGAGTATTACAGAGGATTACAGAGAGTAGGATTGGAAAGGTGGGACCTACTTAAGGGGATACTTCCTTCCAGAAGCTTTGGGGAAGGGCTTTTGGGGTACAAATCAGAACAACAGAAAATGATCCACGATGAAGAGAGCAATCACAATGTCCCCCTGGCTAGCCTAAAATCTGCCTTCATACATCAAGGATACTCCAGTAGACAAATAGAATGCATCTTTGAAAAAGCTACACAATACTCCACAGTAACATGATGCTTAACCTGGCAGCACATCTCTGCTGCTACTACAATCAACACCCGCTACAATGGACCCATCAGAATCCATGGATCCCACACACGCCTTTCCCAAAATGTATTATCTGATCCAATGCCACAAATGCCCTCATAGAAACTGCATGGGTGAAACTAAACAGCAACTTTGTACCAAAATGAATTCTCATGGTCAAAATATAATGACTAAGGGACAGACACACACATATCAGTAGGAAAACATTTTTCACAGACCACTCCCTTTCTGACCTCACTATCCCCATGCTCAAAGGAAATCTACTAAACACTTGTGAACAAAAATTCATAAGCTGGCTCAGTACCAAGCACCAAGGACTGAAAACGGATATTTAGGGACCAAACTAAATCATGGTGAGACAAAGGGATTTTCATGGGCCACTTGTCGCATGCAGAGCTGATTTCATGGACTTTTTCATGGCAAGCCCCTCCTGGCAGCCCTACCCCTCACTACTGATTGGCCATAATTAAATAGCAAAGTCTGTGGAAATATCAAATAAATTACTCCACATTATTATAAATCTAAGTATTACACTGAAATATAAATTGAAATATATTATGAATATAAATGTATACACAATATGAACTAAATAATCCTAATATCATCATAATTTATTATTAGCATTCTACAGAAAGTTGAGTAATACTAACTAATGCTAACCTTGATAGAAACAATTCCTGTTAGCTGTTAGATGCTAGCATGCAGCATCCACCAGCAGTTGCAGCTGACATCCTCTGTCTCTACGATGTCAATACTTGTCCATACACTGAGATTGCGCACTCTGCATCCACTGAAATGGCTGGAATGGTAAGGCAGCATTTCTCAGGTTGTAGAGATGTGGGAACCAAACAAAAATAGACTCCCAAAACACGGTCACAGTCAAAGGAATCTGGAACCTTTGACAAATTTCTTCTAAGCAGCACATTCCTTGTCAAGCTCTTTCTGCCATCCAAGGATTGATTTCCTGAAACAGTTTTTGTCTTTTAAGAGAAGACCACAAGCATCTTAGCCATCAAACTGACTCCATAACCACAGTATGTGATTTCTTTACTTTTACATGTTTTGCAAGAATATTATCACCTAGCGCATACACTTTGTAAGATTAAGTGCCAGAATTTCCCTTCCTGCTTGTTCCCAACCACAAACACATCATTTAAACAGTATCATGCCACCTAAACTCTACCTTTAAATAAGCTGATGGAGCATGAGGGAAATTTCTGGTGCCATACTGCTGTCAAGTGAAAATGCTTTCGAGGGATCCCAGGTAGGGCTGGACATGTAACTGAGTGCTGTCTGCTTTCATACTGGAGACTGGTTACTTAAAGGAAACTTTGTAAGTGCTGCAATCCCACAAACCATACCTAATAATAAACCATTAAGCATCACCTCCTATCTAACACCATCTTGTCAGAAACTTGTGAAAAAAGATGTAATTCTTCTGATGACGTGTTAAAAATATTCAACAGGCAGGTATAAATACTACGAGCAAGGCAGGTGAAGTTCACTAATCTGCTTTCTTCCAAAAGAAGAGCCGACAGAAAGTTAGCTTATTGCTTTTAGGTCTCATAACATATCCAAGAATCGTTTCAACTTTTCTACTTCAGTGTCTCCAGAGAAATGAGTTCTCAAACTTACCTCTTCATCTTTCTCTCTGTTCACCTGTCTTGTCTTGGATGCTTGGACAGTACCATAATACCTTTCCAGGTACAGAGCGACATAGACAAACTGAAAATTGACTTTGTAAGTATAACTTTCTAATAATGTATTCTTCTTTCTCTTCTGCTTATGCTTTTGAATATGACTGAAAGAGCTGGGTTTATGACAAGTAATGTAATATAGTACTTTAACAACATAGAGTAAAATTAGGGTTTATTTTCCAGTTATTTAGTCTTTACATTAATTAAAGTTAAGAGGCTAGATCATTTCTTTGGCTTATACTAGTCACACAACTAAGGTCCTCTAACTGAAGAGATTAAGGTAATGCAGTATTTTGCATCTCTCTCAGCAGTTTCCTAACTTCCCATCAGCAATGAGCTCGATGGAACAATCTATAGAGAAAAAAAAATCTTACAATAGTTAAGTTATAATGTTTTGAATTATCATTAGTTTTATATTGATATTTGTCATAATTAGAGGACCTAATAGTAATTAGTGATATAAACAGGAGTAACTGAAAGCAACTGAGAGAAAGAGAGTTCCTTTGGCTTCAGCAAAGACATATGATGGTTTTTCCTCTGTTAGGTTCCTCAGAGAAGGAACTGCTAGTGCCTATTCTGGCGCAACTTTGAAATATTTCTACTTTAATCATTGTTTCATAGGCAGAGATCATGATTGTTGTGGGATCTTCAATTCTGTAATATTACCTCTTATCACAGAGACCATGTAACCAGTGTTAATTGGCTTTTATGATCACTGAAAACCCAATCAGATTATTCACTGACTTGAGCTGGGATTTCTCATAGAATAAGAGCTTTAATTCTCAGTATTTCACCTTAGAACATTTTTAGTTCACTTTCATATGCTGGAGAGATGCAGGATCCCATGAGCCTGGGGGACACTATCACTGTTTCCACCTCTGTTCCTAACTTTCTCTGTTTATGTATCTGTAGAATGGATACAACAGTTCCTGTAATACCCTCAGAAGAATGTTGTGAGGCATATGTAACATTAGCAAAGTGCTTGGAGATTAATTGCAGTAATGTTTTTTATGTAAAACTGATTGTTATCATTTGCTAGCTAGATTCTTATTACTTTAAGTGTGGCTTTGTAGAGTCACATCTTAAGAAGGAGTGGACTTTTATCCTTCCCAAGGAACATAAAATTCAAGTTTGTTTCAAGTGCTTAGTGCCTCTCAAAATTGGTAGTAGTGCCTGGTTTAGCCAGGTACTTGGAATGTATGTGTAAGTCTATACATTATCCCACTTCTTTTATAGTAATAATGTTATTGAACATACAAGACACACAAGGGACTATTTACTCTGCATTGCATGAATTGTATTCTAACAGACTGGATAAAATATTTATATTTCTATAAAATCTAGAACAATGTTTTAAAGCTCTGTATGTTATTATGATTGAGATACAGTAGACCTGGAACAACTGGTTATGTAAACTTACATCTTCTAAACCCCTCTCTAGTGCAAAATACCTTTGGGTGCCTGTACAGTAAGCCTGGAACAACTGGTTTTGTAAACCGTGGTAAAATAGGCTAAAAATTTTTATGGTACAAGTAACAGATTAGCCAGTGGGACTTAACACTTTTTTGAATGTTATGTTACAGACTTGCTCAAAGATTTAAAAAAATCCCACCTGAAAATCCTTAATGCATGTGTTACATTGCCTGTGCCTGCTCTTTTCAGTGGCAAGTGCTGTTCACTTTTCATTTGATCTTATGCACCTTTTTATTCTCTGTTGCAGAATTCAAGCAATTCAGATGTAGCTGATGGTGGACCCATTTTTACAGAAAAGTTGAAAAGCTGGACAGAAGTAAGTTTATATTCTTAGGATTACATCTGGTGCAATGGTGCAGCTACTTTGCATTGCTCTAGTGATACAATGCAGCTCCCAACACGAAGTAACTAGCCACAAGAAAAATCACCCCTCTATAAATGATTCAGTAGCTTAGAACTGACACACTGATTCATCCACTGTTCTGTCAACCTTTCTGTCAGTGCAGAGGGCATGGCTATACCAGTGTAATGGCCAGCTGATACAATTTATAGCAGCTCTCAGGATACTTTTGCTTACATCATGAGCTCAGCTCAAGGCACAGCCAACTCGGAACGAAAGCTGAATCCATCCTGTTTATTACCCTGTGTTGGGTTGCACTGAGTGCTCTTTGACATAAGAACATAAACACAGCCATATTAAATTAAACCAATGGTACATCTAGTCCACTGACATGCCTCTAAACAATGAGAAGGGTTTGTAGTTTCCTGGTGGGCCTAATCCCATCATGCCTACATAACAAACAGATCTTTCTCCAAGAGCAGTGCTAGTGGATGCTTTAGAAGGAGAGCATACGAATACCTGGAGTGATCTGTCTCCCAAAGCTAGTGGCTTGCATTTTGGTTTTCAGCAGTTCTCTTTTGATGGAAGTTCATGAACCCATTTCCTTTTTCTTTTCCTAACAGGTAAATGAAAGAAGAATCTTATTTAGCCACATTATTTCCTTGTATCTGAAAATGTTTGAGAACATCGACACGAGTAAAGCCCATGTCAGAAATGTACACGAGTATCTGCTTGCCAAGAAAAGCAATCTTGCTAATGATTACAAAAAGATAAATGACATAATGGAGTTGGCAAAACTTCCGGTAAGCATAGGACTTTTTCTCCCATTAACTCCACCCCTTTTCTTCATGAAGGGCAAAATGTTTCACTAGAAGGCGCTCTCCCTTTGGCATTCATTCCCTTTTCTTATGCAACAAAAACACCACAGATTTACTCGAAGCCTACCGGCTAAGGTTCTTGCTTGAGTGGGATGACAGAGGGAAAGGTCAATTAATTATATGCTTTAATTACATTTTTGTGTTTGTGTTTTTAAAATATTTAAGGATGTGCTCATAAAATAGCCCAACTGATCCATTTTAACAATCTAAAAATTAATTAATGAAAATAAAAAGCCATTCAGATTAGTAGTTTTAACCTTAGTTCAGGCTATTTGTCAGTTATTTGTGTCTTCCACTGGGTTGTGGAAATTGTAGGTAGTTTATGGTCAAATCTCAGGAAGGCTTAAGAAACAACCTCTGAAATGACACCACAGATGTACTGTTAAGAGCAGATGAACTCAATTATCATCAGTTGCATCAGGCTATTCTCTTTCAGTATTGTATAACTGAGAAATTATCACAAACATATCATACGTTACACAGCAGCTCTATTGCACAGAATACCGTTGATTTGTAGCATGTCATAAAATAACTTGGAACCTGAGAAACAAAATTCATGGAAAGATTGCTTCTCTTTATGGGAAGAGAGTGACAGAATAGCAGACTATTTCTTTTCTTCATAAAGTTTTACTTTGCTTTACAATGGAATAACCTTAGAACACCATAGACCATGGAGCCTGAAAATTAGTTTACAGTATTGTTTTTCCTGACCTGTTTTTGTTTTTTTTTAATTGAAACAGATGAGTGATTTGAAAATCCAGCGCAAGGCTATTAATGAACTTTCCCCCCTCTTACAAAAACTGGACTCCCCAACTGCTCGTTCAGAAAGAAGAAGGAGGCAAAATTCAAGGGGATGTAAATGTTAATGACTAAGTTTTGTCTATTATTATTGTTATTATTTAGATGTTATATAAATCTATTTATTAATATTTAACTATTGCTATCAACCATTATTTATAATGAAATCCAAGAAACACCGACATATTTATGATTTTTACTACTATATAAGAAATGATTGGGTGCTATACACTTGCTCTGCATGATCTAATTAGAGATTAGATTAATCAAGTCTGTTGTGCGTTTGAATTAGAATGCTCTAGCATTGCTGCAGCATCACATCTATAAGCCCCTGTGGGTTTAAAAATGGCCGCTGGGGTGCTTTAACTAAGGCTCATTGAATAAGCTTTAGTTATAGCATCCTGTGGCCATTTGTAAACATGAGGGGGGATTAATACATGTGATGCTGCAACATTTTAATGAGAGAAGCTCTCCAGGAACTGCTCTAATTAAATTGCCCTCTGTCCACTCCCAAGCACATGTATGGGCACCCAATATTAGGTATTAGATTTATGATTATCTTTTGTAAGTTTATTCACTGGATAATACAGAGCTATGCAATATTTACCTGATATTCCCTGTGAACTGCATGTAAACATACTCTGTGGGCCACTACTTTCTAAATAGCTGCTCGGTGCTATTTTGGCAGCTATATTTAAGATTTTGGCTAATCATGTATTTATTTGGTATAGACAAAGGAGCCCAATTCAAAAAAGCACTTCTGTTCAAGAATGCACTTTGTAATCTGCTTAGTTTTAACTACATACTAAAGCCAATGTGGTTTATGAACATGCTTAGTGTTAAGCATGTAGTGAACTGCTTTTCTGAACTGGGGCCTTGAGGACTGACTAGTGCTATTTATTATATTTGGTAGTCATTAAGGATAAGGCTACTTCACAGCTACCCCTGGAGACAACTCTGTCTCAGTGGTATAGCAGTATGTTATCTCAGGTGAATATGCAAAACATTGCACTGATATATTCTGATGGAAGTTGAAAATCGTTATTTTGTTAACTTGTTAATTTAAGAACAGAAACAATTGAATAAAATATATTTTTACATTTATTCATTGTGTGCAGTACATCTTGGTGAAAATACCATTTCTACAGTTATACCATTGTACTGATACCAGGGATGATTATATTTTATTTCACTAAGTGTGTTACAGATTTGGTACAAATACTGATAACGTCTTTGAAGGAGTGTCATCAATAAAACCTTTGGGTAGGTTTTTTTTCATTGTACCTGAAGCTACTGTTTAAAGGGGGGTTGGCAAACATCCTTCTGTTTTGCAGAAATGTTGATAGTTTGAAATGTGATTTTATGTTTAAAAGAATGGAACACAGACCTAGAGCAGTTGGGCTGGCGGTCTCTCCCGGAGCCTTTGATCCTGCAAGCCTTGAGAACTGAGGCCTCTGAGGAGCCAGAAGGCTGGGACCTTATTGACAGAGAACTCAGAGCTCCCAGACTCTCAGTTTTCTAATTTCCTACTACACTGATTGCTCACCAACCAGAAGTACAATGTGCAGGACATTTCTGAGAGAACCCTGCCTGAGTTTAACTACAACTGTACTGAAACAGAACTGGGAGGTATGCAGCACTACTATTTCCCTGTGACCTGCCTTAGCAGTGAGGGCTCTTTTAGCACAGGCTGGGCCCTTCAGGCTCCAGCCGTCCATCTTCATGCCAGGTGGCTAACCCAAGCAGCCTCCGCTGCTCTCTGGCTCCCAAGGCTTGGGCCCGTGCACCACCCTGCACACCGTGGGACCTGGCTGCTTCCTGGCAGATGGGGCCTGAGCTGCTTCACTGCAGCCCCAAGGTCCTTGCCCCATGCGCTGCCCCGCACACCGTGGGGCCCAGTGGCCCTGCTGGGGTTGCAGACTCGAGCCGCCGCTTACGGCTCCCAAAGCCTGGGCTCTGTGCACTAAACTACGCACCATGAAGGGCCTGAGCAGTCTCACACTGCTGCCAGGGCCGGGTGTCCGTGCACCCTCCCTGTGTGCCATCAACAGCCCGAGTGGTCTCGCACCGCTCACAAGGCTGATCCTCCAGTGGCAGCTTCAGGAGCCTTGGGCCTATTGCCCATTGGGGGAGAACTCCCCAGCTTTTCTTGGCTCCGCACCGCATTTGCCCCTCGTGCTGGGCATGCAGCTCCTTTGATACGCTCCAAGGCTGCACCCCTGAAGTCTTCCAAACCTGACAGTTTACAGTCTTCAATCGGGTCCAGAGAGCTCTTCTCCCCGCTCCCCTCAGGAAAGGGGTGTAACTTTATTTCTCTTGCTGCCTCCTGATTGGTGGATGGGGTTTGGGAGGAACTGTACCCCAAATTCTTGAGAGCAAAACTCATGTCACGTCTATGTGTTACAACACAGAGGGGTCAAAGCTGCAGGGGTGGTGCCCCTCATGAGGCCTCAAATCCTGCCAAGTTTCAAGAAGATTGGTGCAGGGGTTTGGGGGAAACTGCACTTCAAGCTGCTGACAGGCAAAATTCATGACATAGATGACCCTGTGTGTGCTAAGGCGCAGCGGGGTGAAAACTGCAGAGGTGGTGGCCCCTGCTCAGGCCACAAAGCATGGCAAGTTTCAAGAAGATTGGTGCAGGGGTTTGAGAGGAACTGCACCTCAAGCTGCAGACAAGCAAAACTTGTGACATGGGTGACACACTGTGTGTTAAGGTGCAGCAGGGTGAAAACTGCAGGGATGGTAGCCCCTGCTGCAGCCACAAAGCCTGCCTGCTGTCAAGGAGATAGGTGCACAGGGGTTCTGGGGCCCTGCACCCGTAGCTGCTGACAGACAAAACTCGTGACATGGGTGCTTGTGCAACTGACTGTGTCTGTCTTGGGGCAGTTGATTGTCTGTATTGATTATTTCCTCTCCTTAGTCTCTGGTTTTGTAGGTGTTAATTGATAGTAAATAACTGGTTACATTAGCAAGCTACTCTGTATTGAGCTGGTCTCTCAGTGAATCATGATTGATTGGTAACTGGGAACACAGTAGCTTAGCAGCCAGGCCTGCAGTAGTGCCTCCCATGCCTCAAGCCAGCAAAGCAGCTCTGAAGCTTATCTGAAGCACTTTGGAAGCTCCGAACCGCTTTGGAAAGCCTAACGAAGCCAGCACTTCAATCCAGACATGCTGCTTCGGACACCAAAGCATCCGAAGCTTCTCTGGATCCAAAGCTCTGTCTGAAGCATTGCACAGCCCTACTGTGCGCCGTCAAGAGCCCGAGTAGTCTCGTAGCACTCCCAAGGCTGCTCTTCTTGAGTCCCTCGCCACATCTGCCCCTTGTGCTGGGCACGCAGCTCCTTTTATATGCCCCGGGGCTCCACCCTTGAAGTCTTCTGGACCCGACAGTTTACAGTCTTCAATCAGGTCCAGGAGAGCTCTTCTCCCCCTCCTCTCAGGAAAGGGGCATAACTTTATTTTACGCCCTCTTGCTGCCTCCTGATTGGCTGGATGGGCTCCACCAATCCAAATAGCAGGATCTCAAGCCTGGGACTCAACCCAAGCTCTGAAAGGTCAGTCTGCTACAACTAGATGACAAGTGTGGCTCAGACCAAAGACTACAAGTATAGTGAAGAATACAAATCTCCAGAATAACACTTACACTCTTCCCTAGTACTACAGCCAAATTTCCACTTTTTATAGGATTCCTTTAGGTGGAACTACTATTTTTTTTCCAGCTAAAACACGCCGCTGGAAGACTGTTTTAGACTGGACATAAGGAAAAACTTTTTTACCATCCAGCCCTAGTGTTTATGAAATCTATGCACAGAGGATTTAATGTATTAAGTAGAAGTAAAAATCAAAAGATAAAATCAGTTATTAGAGAAACAATAAATGATCTCCAGGAAAATCACTGATGTTTCCAATATAACTTTTGTAGTATTATTCTTTCTTTGCAATCCCCAGCTCTTTCCAGTTCCTGTAGATCTCCTCCCCTCTGCCACTTTCACATGCATTTCTAATAGATTGCCACATTACTTATAACCACAAATTTCTAGTCATTGGTCAAAGCAAATATGGCAGAGGGTGGGGTGATCCAGAAGACTCCCCTTAGCAGACTAAGCTCAGAGTACCAGTGGTAGATACACTTCAAGTTCAGGACAACCCAAATTTCTTGTGGCAATTTTTCTCTCTCCATGCTCTGAAAAACTATTAATATCATGCTGTCAGCTTCAATGAAAACAGCTTGATTGGTAAGTATTGTTACACATCAAAATAAATTCCATAGGAAGCAGAGATCAAGGGTGAACTGACTTACAGTGTCAGAGGTCATGGTTATAACGATAGCAGAGTTATCTTTAATTTAGAAGTAACAGTCTAAAATTCTCATTAGTATCACATTTTACATTTAGTTTAACTACCAGTTTGACAAAAACAGAGTTCCATATAGCCTTCAAATCCACCACAGAGAGAGGTGTACTGTTTTTGCAGAACACATAGGGCACATTACCATACTTAGTATTAAGCAACCGGTATCCGCATGCTCCAAACATTCCAAATCCAACAATGAGGAGTTCTCAGTATGGCGTTATTGTCTCATTTCTGGGTTTGGCACATAGAGGGTGCATCTACATTTGCCTACTGATGTGCAGCAATAAGCTTATCACTCCAGAGCTTATTGCTGCTGGGCACGCATCTGCATGTGCACCCAGGATTGCAGCTCATTGAGCCAGGGCGGAGCAGCCCCAGCTCTAGAGGGGATCCGGGAGTCAGCCTGCCAGCCTGGGGCTGCTCCTCCATGGCTTAATGTGCTGCCATGGGGCTGGATGGGGCATGAGGGTGCTCCAGTGCAGGGCTAGTTGGCAGGCAGCATCCGCACTGAAGTACATTTATAGTCCATTTTCATATCAGTTTTACAATCATTTACAAAAATGAACTGAAAATTAACTAAAAATGCCACAGCCAGCCCCTCCAGTGTCTATACATGTGCTTCTGCAGAGTTTTTTACAAGTAATATCCTGCTGTGAAGTACATTAGTTTACTGCAGCCTAAAAGGGACACACATGTAAATGCTGAGGCATTTAATCTACTGCACAGTAAGTGTCTCATGTAGACTCACCCAGAGAGTAGGATTGGAAAGGTGGGACCTACTTAAGGGGATACTTCCTTCCAGAAGCTTTGGGGAAGGGCTTTTGGGGTACAAATCAGAACAACAGAAAATGATCCATGATGAAGAGAGCAATCACAGTGTCCCCCTGGCTAGCCTAAAATCTGCCTTCATACATCAAGGATAAAAAGACAAATAGAATGCATCTTTGAAAAAGCTACACAATACTCCACAGTAACATGATGCTTAACCTGGCAGCACATCTCTGCTGCTACTACAATCAACACCCGCTACAATGGACCCATCAGAATCCATGGATCCCACACACGCCTTTCCCAAAATGTATTATCTGATCCAATGCCACAAATGCCCTCATAGAAACTGCATGGGTGAAACTAAACAGCAACTTTGTACCAAAATGAATTCTCATGGTCAAAATATAATGACTAAGGGACAGACACACACATATCAGTAGGAAAACATTTTTCACAGACCACTCCCTTTCTGACCTCACTATCCCCATGCTCAAAGGAAATCTACTAAACACTTGTGAACAAAAATTCATAAGCTGGCTCAGTACCAAGCACCAAGGACTGAAAACGGATATTTAGGGACCAAACTAAATCATGGTGAGACAAAGGGATTTTCATGGGCCACTTGTCGCATGCAGAGCTGATTTCATGGACTTTTTCATGGCAAGCCCCTCCTGGCAGCCCTACCCCTCACTACTGATTGGCCATAATTAAATAGCAAAGTCTGTGGAAATATCAAATAAATTACTCCACATTATTATAAATCTAAGTATTACACTGAAATATAAATTGAAATATATTATGAATATAAATGTATACACAATATGAACTAAATAATCCTAATATCATCATAATTTATTATTAGCATTCTACAGAAAGTTGAGTAATACTAACTAATGCTAACCTTGATAGAAACAATTCCTGTTAGCTGTTAGATGCTAGCATGCAGCATCCACCAGCAGTTGCAGCTGACATCCTCTGTCTCTACGATGTCAATACTTGTCCATACACTGAGATTGCGCACTCTGCATCCACTGAAATGGCTGGAATGGTAAGGCAGCATTTCTCAGGTTGTAGAGATGTGGGAACCAATCAGAAATAGACTCCCAAAACACGGTCACAGTCAAAGGAATCTGGAACTTTTGACAAATTTCTTCTAAGCAGCACATTCCTTGTCAAGC
>NW_005842216.1:0-1570 GCF_000455745.1 Alligator sinensis
TGGGGCAGGTCCACCAAACAGAACAGGGCAAGGATTGACCTTCCCCTGTCTCTGTGGCTGCACCCTGCTTTATCGCCTGCTCTCTGCCTATACCCTGCCTATCCTTCCTTTCTATTCTCCTGCTCATGGCTGGTTCCCCAAAAACACCAATGGCTGCAGGGACCCGGTGAAGTGGACAGCCATCCTGGAGGGTTTGCGGTAGAAGCCCCTGGTGATTGCCTTCCTCCAGGAGACACGCAGCAACATGTATGATCAAGCCAACTGGCACACTGCCTGCAGAGGCCACTTGTTTCTAAGCCACAGTACCAACGTCAGTGCCAGGGTAGCGACCCTCCTCTTGACGCAGCTGCAATACGACTCAGCGGTGGCACGAGAGGTTGTCCCTGGCCAGCTGCTGACCATCCCCCTTACCCTGGCACACCAGAGCCTGGTCTATGTGCCCACCAAGGGGAGGGAAAGGGTAGCCTTCTTGGAGACCCTGGGTGACCTACTGCATGACACCAGCAAGAGCAATGACCTGCTGCTCATGAGCAGGGCCTTCAATTGCACCATCGACACGTGGCTAGACCAGACAGGGGTGGAGGGAGGTGGGCAGCTCAACACAGGAGCGCCCCCTACTGGCCCACCACACACACCAATACACCTGGGCAAAGATGAGCACCAACAGGATCACTATGGCACACCTGAACCACCTCTACATTGCCCAGCACCATCTACCATTACTGCACAACAGCTGCATCATCCCATCAGGCCTCTCGGACCATGTCATGGTCTGCTGTGAACTCAGCCTGCCCAGCAAGGCACTCACACAGGCCCCTTAATCCTGCCTCAACATCAGCCTGCTACAGGACACCTGTGGCAGGGCACTGTAGGTGCCTTCATGGTCTGCTGTGAACTCAGCCTGCCCAGCAAGGCACTCACACAGGCCCCTTAATCCTGCCTCAACATCAGCCTGCTACAGGACACCTGTGGCAGGGCACTGTAGGTGCCTGCCACTTTAAGGGCCTGACCCAAGCGGACAGCCGGGGGCCGAGTGGCCAGCAGGTGCCTGATTGTGGCAGCCATTTTAGATTCCCAGCTGCCTTTATAATCAGATCAGTTTCCTGCTGGCAGAGGCGGCAGCAACACTGCCTGGCTGTAAGGCTGCAGCTATCATCCTGGAGGGAAGGGCAGGACTGTAGAGGATGGTTAGAGGCTCCTGACCCTGGGCATGACCTAAAACTGCACCCTGCTGGAAGTGGGTGGCCTGGTGGGGCTCTCAGTGGCACTGGAGCCCCAGGAAATGCCAGGCCAGTGACCACCCGGGTGAGAGGCGAGTAGGGGTGCCTTAACCCCAGCCCTCACCTTTGGGTAGGTAGAGAGCAACATCTGTAGCCAGGCACAATGACCTGCTGCTCCAGGGGGGAAGTGAGAGTCCCCATGAGACCCTGGATTTAGATTGGACATTAGGAAGAACTTCTTCACAGTTAGAGTGGCCAAGGTCTGGAACGGGCTCCCAAGGGAGGTGGTGCTCTCCCCTAGCCTGGGGGTCTTCAAGAGGAGGTTAGATGAGTATCTAGCTGGGGTCATC
>NW_005842216.1:1586-58282 GCF_000455745.1 Alligator sinensis
CTCTTTCCTGCTTACGCAGGGGGTCGGACTCGATGATCTATTGAGGTCCCTTCTGACCCTAACATCTATGAATCTATGAATCTTTAAGGAGAGGCAGCATATTCTTAATAGCAGTAAAACAGTTTCATTTTCATAACTTTTTGATATACATCAGTGCTTCTCAACCTGGATGATGTTGTATCCTGGCAGAAAGACCATCTGGGGTGCTGTGGCAGGTGCTGCTACCGCAGCAGTGGAAACCAAATAAAACTTTTTGCACAGGGCTGCAGCATGTACAGGGTTCTTTGACAACCTTAAAACAGAGGCAGGCTGCATCCGGCCTGCCAGGCCATTCTATCTGACCCATGGGGCACCTACGAAGTTTAGAAAATTAATATTTATCTGTTCAGGGATCCCTGTCAAAGCTGACAGGAGTCCGGGACAGTAAGACCCAGGAAGAGCCAGCAGGAGTCAGGAGAAAGGCCAGCCAGGCCCCACCCCACCCCCAAATCCCTCTCACTCATGCCCCCCCACCAGGAAGTGTCTGCCTGCAGCAGCTTTCCCCGCACACAGGTGCTTCAGCACCACGTGGCCTTCAGCCACTACCACCGCTTTCACAAGAGCACAAAAGCTTTTTCCAGTAGTTATGTCAAAGCATCTCAGATACTGTGAAATTAAAGATGTGGTATACAATCAACCAGATGATATCTGAAACAAGGAAAAAAAACCCCCATACCTTTTCTTGCGAGGACTATACCGGATAGGCCTGAAATTGTAATTACACCAACTTTTGGAAGAAATTCTGGAGGTGGATTCTTCAGATAAACATATGTATCTTAAAAATTAAAACAGATAAGACATGTTAAGTGGAGATTATTTTTTCATTTTAACAAAGTTATATCGAGCCAAAGATGAATTTCAATATAATCCCTAGTCCTACAACTGGATCCTCACGAGTGAAGATGTCTATATTCCTGAGGATTCATTAACTTACTCTCTAGGGGTACGTCTACACGTTCATTATTAACGTGCCATAGTACTAAACCAAGTACTAAAACAACGCGCAGTAACTGGCACTACTACACAGTAGCATTGGCGCACAGGTTTTTACAGACACTAACTGCACAATAGCTTAATACTACTCTGCAGTAGCATACTAGCATGAGTTCTGCCTGGCACGCTACTGCGCAGTGTTATTAGGCTACTGCAGTTAGTGTCTCATGCAGATGCACCCAGGAACTGCACAGGAATCTGCACTGGCAGGATTAGGACTCTAATGTGAATCCAAAATATACAACGAAGTTCACAAATGGGGTCAGCAGATAATTTTGAATATGCTAACACTGATTTAATAAAAGCAAAGAAGAAAAAAACCCAGTAGTTTTTACTTTCAGATATGTAAAATGGAGATAGATGTATAGCATAGTTGTTTTCCCATACTAATTTTAGTTAATCTCTTATTTATCATGTTATTTTCCGATGGTCATTTCTGATATGCACTTCATTACTTTTAGCTGCAATGCCAGAATTAGCAAAAAACTGAACTGCTATTCAGAACTAGAACAATGATACAGGGATCAGAAATTCTTTTCTTTTATCAAACAGCTTGGTGTAGAGCTTTATGCATTCCTTTCTTTGGCTACCAGTTTATAGGTTGTACCAAGTTAAGGCTGGCTATGCACAACTCATGAGGGTGCAGACCCCTTCCTCCCGATACGCTCTACTCTTTGCTGACACAAGAACAAATTATGTAGCGCACAAAGCATGTGGACTACAGAGATCCTTTACAAGACTTTTTGCTCCATTCCTCCTTTCCATCCCTATCAGTAGCTCTTTGACTGCTCCATTTAAGAGAACCCACAGGAGGATGAATAAGAACCAAACTAACTGTAAATACTACCTAATTTTGTGAACAATGTTATGAGTTTCCTTTTTTGATTTTAAATAAAGGACTACAGTAAATCACACAAAACTATTAGGGTGGAATATGCATGGCAGACACCTTTTTATTATTTGTGGATTTTGTTTTGATGCAATAACCTTTTAATAAAATTTACTGTTCTTTAGTTTCAACCAGCTTTGTAATTCACATGGCCAAACGATGACTAGAAAGAGACATTTTTAAATGTCTCTTTAAGCCTTGCCTACCTTTGCCAAATTGGACTGAGTCCATTATGCCATTTTTAACGAAGACATAGGCATCCTACAAAAAAGAAAATTGAAAAACAATAAATGAACAGTATTTATCCGAGTTGAGATATTCAATGCTATATTGGTGCAATCATATTTTCTATTTGCACCACATGAGGATGCTGCTATACAAGCTTTGAAACATCATAAGCCACTTGAGGAATTGTTCAAGATAGAGCACATGGAAAAAGTTTGACAGAAAAAGTAATTCTGACTTTGCTATGAGTGTAAGCATAAATGTGTAGAAGCTAAATCCTGGTTTCACTGTCAGAGACAAAGCATGCAGTGATTTCAGTGTAATCAAGATTTGCCAGAAACACATTTTCTTTTTCACATATTTGAAAAAGCCAATTAATGTCAGGACAGATATAAAAACATAAAATCTTCATTTGCCAATTACTGAGACAACACTAGAGATGTCACAGTTTACATCTTTTTTTAATGATATAACATTTTAAATGTTACCAATAGATGCTACCAACCATATTTGTGAACTCCATAAAGGAGCTGAAAGAATCTATTTTGTCTCTCTGTTCTTTCACTTAGATTGCAGAGATACCGAATATGTCCATTAACTCCCCTTACTATGCTGAGACAAAGGTCATCATCCTCACATGTCCCTGAAATTCCACAGCAACTGTGATTTAATTAAGTAGTCAAACAAATACGGTGGAATAAAATCCAGGACACTGTTTCAAGCATTAATGTATAGTTCTTACCATGGTCCATTTAACATAGCGACTAGCTGCCTTTCTTAATGTAGAAAAGCCCATCTGCAAACGACCAGGTTGTTCTTCAATGTATTTAGATTTCAGAGGCGGTGCACAATAAATGGGAAGCTGGAAGGGCAGGAACAAACATATTGTACATAACTAGTTTCAGAAACATATAAATAAAGTTTTCAGATGAAAACAGCTTTTAAAAACATCTTTAAAGTAAAAAGAAAATCCTTCCCTCCCATTAGAAAACAAAGTTTTATATCTATGGACTTACTGAACAAAAGTAATTAATTATTTTAAAATCTGTTGAAGATGAGAAGCATTGTATATACATATAACTGGGCAGAGGTTTAGCAAACAAAACTAGGCTGAAATGTGTTTAGGGAGTCTCTGTTTAATGTTGATATTCTAGTTCTCTTTTAAGTTGTTTTGCTCTCTTGTTGATCTCCTGTTCTATAAGTTATTATGTTCTTCTAATGTAAACCATACTGAGCTTTTGTTGGGAAGAGCAGCATATAAACTGAATAAATATACAAATACTAAGAATTAATGTTATTGAACATAATTTACTTAAGACAAAAAGTTAATGCTGGTAGAGTCAGCTTTATATCATGGTAAACAGTGAGAGAGAGACAACATAAACCCTTAAACTATGGTAACTTCACCCAATCAAGTAGAGAATTGCCCCTGAAAGAATAAGGGAAGGACAGGGTTGAAAGGATGAAAAAATAATCTACTGTTATGT
Organism: Alligator sinensis; assembly: GCF_000455745.1. Lineage (NCBI taxonomy): Eukaryota > Metazoa > Chordata > Crocodylia > Alligatoridae > Alligator > Alligator sinensis. The sequence goes on from NW_005842216.1 coordinate 5,220, forward strand.
TATGCTGATTTAGATATTGTATGTGCTTCCATCCAGGGGTAGCCATTTGCTAAATACCAAGCAATACGATACAATAATGGTGCCTATGATCCTGTAAGAACTGCACATCTGCCTCTTGATCCTAATGTAAATCACACTGGTATATGTGGCTGTCTATCCTCATTCTTACACACACTTTTTACATTTTCTTTCTATAATTTAACACGTTTTGATTATTGGTAGTGCACATATAACAGCAGTGTAGTTACTCCAACATACAGTAATGTAAATAATCACTCTAGAGCAGGGGTGGGCAAAATGGCCAAACCAGCCAGCAGCTGGACTCCATTTCCCAGCTGCCCCTGCCCTCATGGCTTGGGCTGGTCTCCATGGAGACCCTAGCTGCTCCTGTGTGGGAAAGCTCAGGCTGGGGTTGCCATGGAGACTGGCCTCAACAGCAAGGGCAGCACAGGTGGTGGAAAAGTGCAGGGGGCTGCTCCGGAGCCTCTAGGAACTTACAATGGGGGCAGCTTGCTCTGGAGCCAGGGCAGAGCTGTGATCTGAAGCCTGCATGCTCCAGGCAGGGGCGTGCAAGCAGAGGATCACAGCTCTACCCCGGCTCCTTGCAGTGGTGACAGCCTGGTCTGGAGCTGGGGCAGAGCTGTGATCCCCTGCTTGCGCGCTCCAGCCCAGAGAGTGCAGGCTACAGATCGCGGCTCTGCCCTGGCTTTGGAGCAGCCCCCTGAACTGCTCTGCCACGCGTGCTGCTGAGGCTGGTCTCCATGGCAGCCCCTGCCTCCACTTTCCCATGCAGGTGCAGCTGGGGTCTCCATTGAGACCAACCCAAGCCATGAGGGCAGGGGTAGCTGGGAAATGAAGTCCATGGCTGACCAGATTCAGCCCATGAGCCGGACTTTGTCCATCGGTGCCCATCAGCAGTGCACAGGCACATCAACAGTGCACATCAAGTTCTTGAAGTGCTGGAGATGACATTACGGTATGGGGGGTGGTGTGACCGGATCAGGGCCCAGGAGTGGCCATGACGTCCCCTGATGGCCCCTTGACCCCCTACCTCATTCTGGCTTCTCAGGGTACCCTCACTTTCTACCTTACCTGCTATACCTTGATGTTATTCATAAGGTTTCAGGAGGCTGCCCCCAGGATCTCAGAGTGAACCCAATCTAGCTCCACCTTGTCCCTCAGACACTACACTATGGCCCTCCTGGCCCTATTAGTACCTCTGGACCAGTTGCCTTATGGGCTATTCATGGTCTCCTTCTGCCCCTGTAGCCACATCCATGCCTCACAGCTGTGACTAAGTTGTCTACTGGGCCCTGTCAAGGCTCTTTATACTTCAGTCAGCCTGCCAGGCCCTGGAAAGGCTCTCTCTTTTCCCTGGGCCTCTGGCCTTAGCCCTTCCTCAGGCTTTGGCATACTCTGGCCTCAGCCTTCTATTCTCTGGGCCGCTGGCCCCAACACAGCTACTGTAACTCTATGCTAGGTCTCAACCCGCTAGGTCCCTGAACCCAGGCCAAACTGTTCCCATTGGGCTTGGCTCTCCCAGCCTCAGTTCGCACCAGCCCACATCCCTCTGGGCCCCTGACCCCAGGCTAGGCTGCCTGACCCTAGCCTTAGCTCTCCCAGCCTTGGCTTAATGCATCACATCAGCTTCAGCCCTCTGGGTTCCTGAGTCTAGGCAAGGCTTGCTGATATTGAGTACCTCACCAGGCATCCCTCTGTGGCCTCCACACCTCTCCCATAGCCACAACCTGGCCCACAGTTTTCCTAGTAAGAACATAAATGCATGCAAAATGGCTGTACAACAAAAATTCTCCCCACACTGGGTAATTACTTCCCTGATGTCCTTAGCTCTTTCCTTGAAGCTTTCTGGGAAAGCTTGGGTGCCAGTCAGTCCATCTTCTGCAGTTATCTTGCTCAGGATCTCCTCTCCCTGCAGACTGCAGGCCTATTATGACTTCCTAGTCTCAGGCATTAGCCTTAAGTGCCTCCAGAGCCCCACCCCTTCCTGTCAAATGGCTCTCCAGCCACCCACAGGGGTTTCTGCTGTGGCCTGATGGCCAGCCTGCCCTTCCCTGTTGTGGCTTACTTCAGCTGCTTGCAGTTTTTTGCTTCTGGGCTGCCTAGATGTCTGCTCCCTTTCACTGCTTACTGCAGTGACTATCTTAGGATATTTTAGGATAGTCACTCTTGAAGTGGTAGCTTCTATCCCTGCTGTCACTGGATTGTTTGCTTCCCAGCAGCTAGCTTTTGCTCAGCTGCCAGTCCCATCCAGCAAGCTTGGCCTGCCACTATCCTTAAAGTTACAGGAGCCTCTGGCTCCCTGTTACAGGTGGAGAAGCCAACTTGCACGGAAACTCTTCTTGATATGCTTCTTGCAAACAGGGAGGAATGGTAGAGAATGTCAAAGTGGAATGCAACTTGGAAGTCACTGACCATGAAATGACTGCTTTCAAGATCTTAAGAAAAGGGAGAAGGGAGAGTAGCAGTATAAAGACATTAGACTTTAGAGAACAGGTGGGTAGGATTTCCAGGGAGACAAGTCTGAGAGAGAAAGGAGTCCTGGAGTAAGCTATCATGATTCAAGGAAAAGTTAAAAAGTACAGCAGGAGACTATCCTGGCTAAACAGTGAACTCTTCAATGAACTGAACATCAAAAAGGAATCCTACAAAAAGTGGAAACTTGGCCATATTACTAGGACATAGTACAGAAGTATCACATGGGTATTCAGACAGAAAATCAGGAAGGTCCAAAGCATGATTTGCAACTAACAAGGAACATTAAAAAGGTTCTACAAGCAAGTCAGAAGTAAAAATGTGACAAGGAAAGTGTAGGTCCTTTACTGAATGCAGAGGGCGATGTAGTAATGGATGAGGAGAAGGCTAAGGTATTTAATGTTCTTTTTATTTGGTCTTTATGAATAAGGTCAACTATTAGTTGACACGTGCAGTTTGCAAGGAGGCAAGCAGCCTGAAGTAATGGAAGAATAGGTTAAGAATTTCCATGGGAAGCTGGATGCTTTCAAGTCAGCTGGGCTGGATGGGACGCATCCAAAAGTACTGAACAAATTGGTTGAGATAATTTCAAAATCATCTGTTTATCATCTTTAAGCTCTCATAGAAGTCAGGAGAATCTATGAATCTATGAGAGGTCCCAAATGACTAGAAAAGGACAAATATTGTACCAATCTTTAAGAAAGGGAAGGACTACCTGAAGAATTATGGAATAGTCAGTCTGCCTTCAGTACCTGGAAAGATCATAGAGCAGATTATCAAGGAATCTATTTCTCAGCCCCTGGAGGAGAAAAAATGTGATCAGGAACAACCTACATGGATTCAAGAGCAAGTCATGCCTGACTAACCTGATTTCCTTCCATGATAAACTGATGGGTTCTGGATAGTGGGGACGGGAGTAGTTGATGTGATACCTTGGCTTTGTCAAGATTTTTTACGCTGTCTGCCATGACATTCTTATTAGAGAGCTAAAGAAACAGAGACTGAATGAAGGTACTCTAAAGTGGATATATAACTTGTTGGACCATCATGCTCAATCAGCAGTTATCAATGGATCGATGCCTAGTTTGGAAGAGGTATTAAGTGGGGTTCCCCAGAGGTTTATCCTGGGTTCAATATTGTTTAATACCTTAATTAATGATTTGAAGTTTGGGATTGAGTATACACTTGGAAAATTTGCAGAGGGCACCAGTTGCAGACTCTCTGGAGGGTAGGGTTAAGATTTAGAATGACCCTGATGAACTGGAGAAATGATGTGAAGTCAAATGAATAAAATTCAATAAGGATAAGTGCAAAGTCCTGCCTTTCAGGTGAACAATTGCATACACAAATACAGACTGAGGAATGACTGGCTAGGATGTGGTACTGCAGAAAAAGATCTGGGGATTACAGAGAACCATCAACTGATATGAGCTAACTGCTCTTGTTGCAAAAGGCCAATAGTATACTGAACTACAATACCAGAAGTGTCTCTTGCAAATCAAGGGATGTGATTCTTCCACTCTATTCTGCACTGGTGAGGCATGGTGTGGAGTACTGGGTCTAGTTTTGGGCCCTTTGTTTCATGAAAGATGTGGACAAATTGGAAAGAGTCCAGTGAACAGCAGCAAGAACAATTAGAGGTCTGGGAAACATGACTCATAAGTCAATTTTGGAAGAGCTGAGATTATTTAGCCTGGAGAACAGAAGACTAAGGGGGAATTTGATAACAGCATTCAAATGTCTAAAGGGAGATTATAGAGAGGATGAAGATGCACTTTTGTCTGTGGCTGTGACTAGGAGCAATGGCCTCAAGCTGTAGCAGAATAAAATTTACATTAGACTTTCAGAGAACCTTTCCGACTCTAGGGTGGTCAAACATTAGAAAAGTCTTCCTAGAAAAGTTGTGAAATGCCCATTGTTGGAAATTTTCAAGAACAGGTTGGACACACTTAGCTGGGATGGTTTAGTTAGGAATGATTCTGCCTTGAACAGGGGCCTGGACTAGATAACCTTGTGAAATCTCTTCCAGGCCTACTTTTGTATAACTCCGTATCACTCTTAGTTAAACAATTTTGTTTGCTGTGTAACATCATTCAAAGGGAAGCCTTGGTAGTTTTCAAATACTTTTAGTTATTGTTTAAAAAAAAAAAAAAAGCAGCAGCAACAAGAATCTCACCTGATTTGGCTTTATTGGGTGGGTTTTTGATCCTTCTTCTGTTGCAGCATATACACTAATAGATGTACATGCCAGAGCACAAGGGACAGCGACCAGCTTGGCCATCTAGGACAGAGAAAGATAAAAAAAGCAGCTTTAAATGATATTTGAGAAATCATATTTTCTCCTCTTCATTAACATCCAGTAGTAATTTCTGTGCGTCTGATCAATCTGACATACTTAATCTGTTATTTGATTATTTAATTGAAATTGGTTTAAAAATGTACCTTTTAAAATCCTCTTTTGTAATATACAACATTTTAGAAGAAACAACAGAAGTTTTTTAAACAAAAAATACTCAGGTATGCAAACAGAGAGGTCCACAACCTGAAAAGTACAGTCTAGTGTACAAGTACAGCCCAACTACTTTTTAAAGCAATATTTTATTATTCAGAATTAATTTTGAAAGTACTCTAAAAGTACAGTAGTATATCAGCTAATTCAGTCTCAGAGAGCAGTAAAAGTTGTTTCTCACTGTTACTATCATTGCCAGTACCACAATACCGTGGCTGGATATTTTTGTCCGCACTCATTTTAGTTAATACAATGAAATCTTGACTGAACAATACTGTCATACATTGCTTATGAAGTATTATTACATCTATTGCCCAGTCACAGACTTCAATCCCACTGTGCTAAGTCCTGTATAAACACAAAATGAGACAATAGGTCCTAGTGGGAGGGTGTGTATTCCTCACAACTACTAAAGCCCCCTATTTTAAGGATAACTGGTAGAATTCCACAACATTTATGCTATTTCTCAGATCTTTTGAAATTGTGTAGTAAAACTCAAAATTACCATATACAGTAAAATCCCCATTATCTGACATGAGTGGGGAATGCTGGGTGCCAGTTATGTAAAAATTCCAGTTCTCTGAGGCAGATAACACAGAGTGGAGGGGGAGGGGGTAGTGGCAACCACATGCAGAACAGCGGCAGCGCAGGGTGGTGGGGGCAATGGCCAACGCATGCAAGCTTCTCCCCACCTCCCCGGGTCCGGCTGGAAATACTGGTTCAATAGAATATTCTGGCTTGCAGAATGCCGGATAAGAGGGATTTTACTGTATATCCAAAAAAACTTATCTAAAGAGTAAACTGTGTTTTCTTTTCTAGGTTCTACCCCAGAATGACACTCATTATTTGCTATGTGACCATGGGTATTTCCTATGTGATCACCTGGTCGAGACAGACCTGTCAGGCCTGGTTTTAGGAAATGCTGAGCACCCACAACTCCAATCTAAGTCAGTGGGAATAACAAGTGGTCAGTAAGTCAGGTCTGAGGTATCTCAGGGTCTGAACAAACTATCAGAACACAGTGAATATGCAGGGGATATGGATTTTCTGTGGAGCAACAATAAAGTACTATATTAGAGATAAAGGATGTACACAGTGCATATCTTAGGGCCATTCCACTGATTCTTACTGTTCTTCAGTTGACATTTCATTTGATTTCAGGAGACTGTCATACTGTACCTGACTCTGTCCATATACATTTTTTGGGGGAAAAAACCAGCAGATTTAAAAGAGAAAAGAATCAAACCATGACTCTGGAACTCTTAAAATGCTGAACATTTTTTTAATACTAAAACTACACTATATTTTCTCTGACCTCATAATCTGAAACCAATATAGAACTATCAAACCTGGAAAATGTCAGCACAAATGGTTTAAGTTTGGTACAGTTATAGGCAAACAGAAAAGGGACTTCTAACAGGAAACATTAAAATAAAATTAAGTTTAAGACCCCCAACAAACTTTATAGATAAACTTATATAAATAACAGCTCCCTAAGACAGCATTCTCAAACCATATGTCAGTAAATAAGCAAACAACAGATATAGTATGACTTTAAAGATTGTAAACTGGGCTTGTGGTTACATCTGTAGACTAAGAGTCTGTTTTATTATAATCTGGAGTAACTGAAAGATACCCTCTCAGTTTACATGTAAAATAAAGTTTGTTTCTGTAACTGCCAGATTTACTAATTCTACCAAGATCAAAAAAGCTATGTTGGTTCATTCAAAAAATTTCCAGATATTCTTCAGATAAAACAAAAATAAAAAAACCCGAAGTTGTGTTAAATCTGCTAGACTAAAGGCGTGTCTACAGGAGACACGTTAATGTGCATTAGCTTAATTTAATGCACATTATGGACACATGTCTACACATGCATGCTCTTAATGCGTATTAAAATGGTGAAATTAGGCTAATCGCGCCTCAATTTGATACCTGCAAATTTGATACCCAGCTACTGCTACCCCCAATGCTTTGGCTGCAAATGCAGGTCGCAAATTTAGGTGTGATTAGTTAAAGCGCATTAATGCATGTGTAGACACCAGTAGGGGTACATGGCAGGGCTTCAGGGACTTGGTATTAACTTTAGTCCCAAGTCTCTGTATGTGCAGACACCTGGCAAAAATTGCTTAATGTGCATTAAATTGACATTATCGGCAATCAGCTTCTTTTGGCTGATTATACTGCTAATAAACGCTGCGTGCATGTGTACAGCTGCAGCATGCATGGGGCCAAGAATACAGCCTGGTATTCTTGGAGAGCAGCCTGGTATTCTTGGAGAGCAGCACCTGGATGGTAAGTCTGTGGTGGGGAAGGGACGGGGGAGAGAAGGGGCATGGGGAGAGCAGATCAAGGCCCCCATGGTGAGGGAGGGAATGGGGCTGGGGCAGGTGCTGCTCAGCCAGGGTGGGATGCAGAGTGAAGTCATGAGCAGCTTGTCTGACGGCTGCAGGGGAGAGGTATGGGGGGCACATGCCCCCCTGATCTGTGTATGGGGCAAGGGTGGGCTGCCTGCTGTGAGCTCAGGCCAGGTGCTGTGCTCGGGCTGGGCAGTGATGGCGCTGTGAGGGAGGACTATGGGGGAGCTATGGTGAATTTTGGGGTGGTTGTAGCCCTCCCCAGTAGCCCTGTCCCAGTGCCACCACTGCCCGCCCCACCCCTGCACACCCTGAGCACAGATCTGGGGGGCACATGCCCCCCCATGCCTCACCTCACCTGGGGTATGTGCAGTGGCAGAAGCCACCCTCCTCTCCTGGATCAGCAGCACCACACCCAGCCAGGCCATGCCTGCCACAGCCACAGCCACAGGCCCTCCCTTACCATGGGGGCCTCGATCTACTCCTCCCACTCTTCTTCCCTCCCCCACACCCCTTCTTCCCAACAGACTTACCAGCCAGATGCTGCTCTCCGATGCATATTGCCAATCTGACCGGTGTTGGCCAATATGGCTGGTCAATAATCAACATAGGTATTGGTCCAAAAAAGCTTAATTGGTGCACCTCTAATTACTTTTCTTTGAGAAATGAACACGACTTTCATGATAGTGTCTCAAGGTATCAGCAATAATTTACTCCTAGAAGACAGGTTTAAAAAACTGTGTAGTCTACAACTCCATAGGTTATTAAGTGCCCATCAATGGTTTCCTGCTTAAAAGAACTGATCCAGTGAAGTAATCCAGCGGAACAAGACTTTTGGGATAATTCCTGAAAAGATAAGAGAATGTTCCCACTACCCTTTAAAGATCATAGAAGTATTCTTGCTACATACTGTTCAATTATGTCAAAGCAATGTCATGGTTATAACATTAAGCTCAAGACAGACATGATTTTAGCATTAAAATTTGTCAGTTGTTTCTGATATGCAACAAGATTACTGCAAATTATGTTTAATCAGAAGTCATGTAATTAGTTCTTTATAGGAGTTTGCATACTCCAGTGTTCTTTGGTTAGTTACCCTACAAATGACAGAAAATCAAATGATAAGCATATTTTCTCTGAAAACCATAGTGAAGAATAAATTAAGTCTCACCCCCCTTCCCTGCACACTACACCAGGCACCCCACCTCACCCTCAGCTCCCTAGTTGTGGGCTTTCCTGCTGCACCATGCTCTTAGCACTGCAGGGTGGGCCATGCTGCATCAGTGCAATCCCTGTGATGGCACCAGGAGGGAGAAGGAACCTGAAGACCCTGGCTGCTCTTGCAGTCAGAGCATTGGGGGTAGCAGTAGCTGGGTGGGAGCCCAGGGGCCACAGTTTAACCCCTTACAGGCTGCCAGTTGGACAGCCCTGGTCCAAAATATCAAAATCAGGTTAACCAGACTGTTATTTTACCAGGTCCTCCTTTTTCCACTTTTTAATACTCATAACTTCTCTAACCCTCTAGAACCTCAATTAGTACCATAAGTTTGTAAATAATACTACTAGTGGCTTTAAGAATTTCTTCAGCTAATCATTTCAGGACCCTGAGGTAAAATCCATTAGGCCCTACTGGTTTGAAGTCTTTTAAATTGTTCAGAAGTTCTTAGATGCACTGTTAATTCATTATTTGTATCCTTTCCCCCTATTTCTTTATATTACTTTTTCTAGTTTCATGGCAGTGTATTTTTCTGTGAAGAATGAAGCAAAGAAGTCAATATAACAAGAGCAAACAGCTAAACAGTGAGGTAACAGAAAGAGGTGAACTCACTTATTGTTTTGGAAGAAGGCAAAGAGGCCTAGCTGGATCAGGCAGGCACAAAGAAAAGAAGAATGCTAACGTTAGAGCTGTATAGCAAGCAGAGAAGGCAAGCAGATAAAAAATTACAAAGCTGAAAGAAGGTGTAGGGTCAAGGGAAGTTCAGACGGTCAGAAACACAACTGACAAGTACTTACTAGGACAGAAAAAGAGTGAAGGTGATTTAGCATTTGTCTGCAATGGGAGACCTCTGAGGGGGCGACAAACATAACACTTGAACAGTTTCAAGAATGTCACTGATTGGGAACTGGTTCACAACTGTCGCGGTTTAGAGGTGTCCATACACACACCGCCAAGGGTCCTAAATAGGAGCCACTTTTCAGATATTGCAGTGTTGTCAAACTATCACCAGGGGGTGAAAGTGAATATCCAGCTTAGCATGCCTTAGTAGCAAGTGCCCCAGTTTCCCCAATATTTCCTGAGCAGAGAAGGAAGACTGTATGAATGGCCCACAATTGCAATTCACTGATCCTCCTTCTCACTAACACCGAGTTCAGTAAAGACCATTCCCTGCGCTGTACCAAAATCTTCATGGTGGTACCCTGACTAGAGGTGCCTAGATATGTGCGTGGAAGGGTTGGGGGGGGGGGCGAGGAGGAGGGAGAGAGAGGAGAAGCTGCCTAGACCCCTGCTTCTGGTTCCTGAGAGCTGGGTGCTCTGGATTGTCAGCGCTTCTGTGGCTTGCAAAGAGCACTTTCTTACAGGCCACTCATCAATTTTCTTCAATTTGTGGTAATGTACCACAGGCTGTTTAGGAGCTGAAGGGTTGACCAGATAGTTGGGGAGGGGCAGGTCTACCTGGACCTCTGCTTCTCCCTTCCTGGGGGGAAGGGTACTCCAGAGTGCTGCTCAAGGTCTCTGGCTCAGCCTACTGCCTTAAGAAACGTTACCTCCAGGTGGTCAGGTGGGAAAGTGCCTAGACCCCTGCTTGTGGGTTCCTAGGGAGCTGGGTATTCTGAGGACTCCCCAAAGTCTCTGTTTTTAAACACATTTCCCCCCAAGCTGCTTATCGGTTTCATTGCATTTGTGGCAACTGACCAGGCTTTGGGGCATCCCAGGCTGATTTGGGGTGGGGGAGGAGGGTTGGCCAGGTGCTTCAGGGTTCCTGGGTGCACTGCTGAAGGTCTCCATGTAAGTTGCCAGCATTGGAAGCATTTGACCAGTGGCTTGGGAAAAGTGTTGCTTAAAAATTGCAGAGATCTTGGATGGCTCCCTGCAGAAACAGGGGCAGATATGTGGGTTTTCCAGAACATTTTGAATTGGAAAAATTTCCAAAGCCCTAAATAGAGCACAATCTGATATAACATGCTTATTTGACTTATATTTAGTAAACAAAACTAAAAAAGTACCCCCACGTTAATTTTATGTCCCAATAGTAACAAGTATTTGAACTGAAATGTTTGATTAGGAAAAAAAAATTAAATACAGCACACTTAATGTGGTTTAAATATTACATTCAAACAGATTCAAAGCTTTATGTGGAGGTGTTCAGTCCAGTCACAGCCCCCCTTTTAACTCCCTGGATCAGGAGACCAGTGAATTTCCTCCTGGTATAAGATTCTGGGGCTCTGCCACCCCTGACACCCCAGCCTTATGCCACCTTGATGTTTAACGTCTTGTCTGATAAATTGCTTGTCTAAGCCATCACAATCCTGTTTTCTTCAGACCACTCCCCTGTCTGTCACACTTTACTGGACAGCCTCCCTTCTTCACGTCAAGTACCCCAGATTTGTGACTACTGCATCTCAGCCTCATCTAAACTGCACATGGCTTTATCAATATTACACATTCCCATTGAATCTTAAAGTGTAACAAACTATAATCTAACTCATAACTTACCAGATGCACCTGTGCCACCGTATCTAGCTGAGTGCTAGGGGCAATGTAAAGTGCTAGGTACTGAAACCTAAAGAACTAGGCAGGCAAGGGTTAATTCCTATCTGGTTTGTTGTTTTTTTTAGCTAGAAGCGCCTGTGCCCTGAAGCCCACTTACCACTTCTTTGCTACTTGGTTTCAGATATCCTGTTTACCTTCTGGTAACAAGCTTTAGGAAGCAGATTCTTGCTCCTGTACTAACTCTGTACACTGCCTCCTGCTCCAGAACACTCTCATTTAATCCATGGGGCCACGGGGAGGTTTCTGCTCTGCCTCCCCCTGGGCTCTGTACCAATCCCTGCATCCATCCACTACAACCAGATCGACCAAACCTGATCCCTTCATCTTTCTCTTGCCCTCCTTGAACTGCTGTTCTTGCCCCTTTTAACTGCTGAGCCTGCCCATGTGCAGGTGAGCTGCTTCTTGAAAAGGGGGCGAGGTGTCATGTCCTTTCTGGCTCCAGCTGCTCACCTGGCTGCTCCAGTGCCCCTCTGGCAAGGTAAGCTTGTCTTTTAACCCCTTTTTGTCCTCACCCCTCTCACAACACTGAACAAGTTAAAGGACCATTTCAAAATAACACCTGATTATCCAGGCATACTTTTGAAACGTTCCAGGAGCTTTACAACATTCTAAATAGGCTTGAACATCTGGACACTTGCAGTTTAAATAGCATTTAAAACAGTCTAAGCATGACGTCTATCTGGAACTCTGCTGGAACAGTTATATACAGGGACCTACTGTGTCTGTAATTGCACAATTTCTGCAGAAACTGCAGATTTTGGCCGGCTCCGCAAAAAATGGTGGGCTTTTTAAAACACAGCAGAGTCATTGCAAAACAAAACTAAACCAAACCCATGAACAAAAAAAAAATACTTCACTGAAATTTAATGCTGGCTCCCCAGCCTGCATAGTCCCCTGGGGGAGCCAGCAGTCCTTGTGGTAGGCAGCAAACCAGGTGGGAAGGAGGGAGGGGGGCTCCTGGCAAGAAGGACTGCTGGCAAGATGGCTGCCTGTCATGAGGCCCCACCCTTTTCCACCAATTGGTACCGAAGGGCAAGGGTGCGTGACGGACAGCCCTGACAACAAATCAGTGGCAAGGAGCAGGGCCACGTGACAGACAGCCCTTGCAACTATCAGCAGTGACGGATGGGACCTCTGAGACCCCTCAGCTAGAAGCATGGGGGGACCCTACTGCCCACAGCCTGAGATAATGGCAGCTGGCCTTGGGATTTGCCCAAGAAAATCAGCCAGCCGCCTCCTCAAGTTAGGTAGACCCCTAGTTATATAGCACTGCACCCTAGTGGAGACACAGCATACGCTGACATGTTTTCCTGCCAGAAAGGCCACACCACTTTTCTGAAATTAAACTGACAAAGCACTCTTACCAGCATAGCTGTATCTAAAACACAGGGTTTGCTAGCAGCTAAAAGGAGTGACTTATTTCACACTCTTAGCTGACGTAATTATAGTGACAAAACTTTTTAGTCAAGCCCTGGCTTGAACAGAAGACTGATAGGGCCTTACTCATATTTAGAGACTAAAGTCAAGTCTATATTACACAAGCATTGCAAGTTTATCTGAGTCAGGGAGGAGCACAAAATAAACCACACAGCCTAACTGACTCAGGTACACTGGCAAAACTGTAGTTTGTACAACATCCAATACAGTTGTGCTGACAGCAGGATGCTTACCCTTGGCTTAATATGTCATTTAGGAAGATGATGCAACCCCAACAGAAAAAAACACTATGGCATATTCTCAGCATTAGCTATGTCAGGAGAGCCCTTAGTGATGCTGGAATAGCTAAAGCCATAGAGGCCCTTCTAAAGCACAGACAAACCCTAAAGGTTTAGGGAGAACAGAAACAGGATGACAATAATCAAACCAATTAACACATGAATAATTGCCTTTGTGATAATATGACCTAGAATAAAATACCACGGTCAGGGCTAGTGAAGATGTCACTCAGAAAGACACTTATCTCTTGGGGAACAGAGTACACAAACTTTTATTCTGCTATTTGAATATATTCTGTTAAAACAAATTTTCTTTATAATTACATGTTAATAAATTGTAATTGCTTAAAATCATTCTTCTTTACCTATGAAGCCTTCTCAGAATTAATCCTCATTGTCACTCTAATCCAGGACACAATACTGCAAACAACTATACCTGGTTTCAATACAACGAAGGAGACCAAAGTTGTAACATTATAAACGAGAAGACAAACCAGGCTTTCCAAAGGAAAAACACAAGATATTTTTTGCTTGTTTTAATGCACATACCATATTTACTGTGGTAAATTAAAGCAGCCAGAGAGCTGTATTGTGGTAAATTATAAAAAAGAAAAAGAAAAGGAGGTGTTTTATTAATGCTGAAAATAGTTCAACTTCAGAATAGCACTGATTAGACACTTACTCAAGACAACTGCATGATTATGCTAGTGGGAGCATCTCTACTGTCCAGTAATTGTTTTAATGCAATTATTTTTTTTTAAAAAGGCTTACTTTTCCCTATTAAAATGACAAAAGCTCTACCAGACAAAACAAAGAAAATCAATATCCTAATTTGTGCAACATCCAATCAACTTTGCCAGGTTCACAGGTTAGTATGTTCCTTCCTCAGACTAATAATTAGGTATAATGAAGTAAAATACAATTACTGAGAATGCCAAGGTCCAGAACACATTGAACAAAACAAAACAAGGTTAAGCAGAAAAAGAGTAAGATCACCTAATGAGCATTAGAAATGTAATATTATGTGGGTCAAGTCAAAGCCTTCTTGTTTCTTTAGAATTTCAAATAGTCTATAAGAAGATACTAAGGACCAAAGAAGAACATGATCATGAAGTCTTAACAAATCTGCAAGAGATGATGAAAGCAGTATAGTGAAAAACTTCTGTAAAAAGCTCATGGCCATATAAATCAATCTGTAATTTCATGACTAACTAGTAAAGTGACTTCAGAACAGCAATGAATCATCTGTCTAATCTGAAGTAAAAATCTCATATGCTATTGCAAAGAACTAGTAAAAACTCTTAATAAATGCTCATTTAAACTCTTTTATATTAAAAGATTTCCTTTAAACTGAAATTGTACAATGCATGTTCGGCTACCCAATACATGCACTATATTTTTATACGGGTTCTTTTTCCTCTTGTGGTTTTCTTTTTTATCCTTAGTAAAGGGACCCTTAAGAAGGATCCAACCCAAACTAAAGTCCATTAATATATTTCCTCTAGCTTTCAGACTCATAGATTGTAAGGTCAGAAGGGACCTTGCAAGACCATTGGGTCCAGCCTCCTGCACCAAGCAGGAACGATAACTGGGGGTCAGGTAACCATCTTGTCTTCTCTTGAAGATTTCCAAGGTAAGTGATTGCACCACCTCTGGAGGGAGCTTATTCTACAGTCTGGCCACCCCCACTGTGAAGTTTTTCCTAATGCTGAGCCTGAATTGGTCTTCCAGGAGTTTGTGGCCATTACTCCTGGTTTTCCCCTTGGGTGCCCTGGTGAACAGCTGCTCACCAAGCCCTTGATATACTCCCCTAGTGTAGCGGTAAGCTGCTAGCAAGTCCCCTCTCAGCCTTCTTTTCTTCAAGCTGAAGAGTCCTAGATCCCTCAGCCTTTCCTCGTATGGCTTGCTGTGTAAGACGGATCATACAAGTGGTTCTTCTTTGCACTCTCTCAAGCTTGTCCATGTCTTGTTAAAGTATAGTGCCCAGAACTGGATGCAGTACTCCAGCTGCGGTCTCACCAGTGCCAAATACAGTGGAAGAATCACCTCCTTGATTTTGCTGGAAATGCAACGATTGATGCGTGCCAGAGTGCTGGTTGCCCTATTGGCTACAGCATTGCACTGCCAGTTTATATTCATACTGTGGTCTATTATTACCCCCAGGTCCCTTCCATCCATGCTGCAAATCAGTTTGGTGCTGCCAAGCCTGTAGGTGTGCTGGGGGTTGCTCATCCCAAGATGGAGCACTTTACATTTATTGACACTGAACTTCATCAGATTCCAATCCGCCCAATTTGCTAGTCTGTGTAGGTCTGCCTGCATCTGTAGCCCATCTTCAAGAGTGACCACATTTCTCCGTAACTTGGTGTTGTCCGTGAACTTGGCCAGTGAGCTCTTCACACCCACATCCAATCATTAATAAAGATGTTGAAAAGTACTGGAACAAGCACCAACCCCTGTGGGACACTGCTGCCCACTACTCACCAGGATGACACAGATCCATTCACTATGACTCTCTGGGTCCTATCCTGAGGACAGTTTCTCACCCACCTGACTGTCTTGGAGTTAAGCCCACAATCCTCCAATTTTCTCATGAGGACATCGTAGGATACTAGATCAAAGGCCTGTTGGAAGTCTACGTATACAATGTCAACCTGCTCTCTCATGTCCAGGTGGTGAGTTACCTGGTCATAGAAGAAGATGAGGTTGGTAAGGCAAGACCTGCCTGTGATGGAAGTCATGCTGGCTTGTCATTCAGAATCTTACCTTCTGCAAGCTTATCCCAGATAGACGACTCCTTGATGACCTTTTCTAGGATTTTCCCTAGGATGGAAGTTAGGCTGATTGGCCTATGGTTACCCGTGTCCTTCCTCCTGCCCTTCTTGTGGATGGGTACAACACTGGCCCTCTTCCAGTCCTCAGGGACTTCTCCAGAGCACCACCAGTTGTGGAAGAGTTTCGCCAGGGGTTCCACAATGACTTTGGCCAGCTCCTTCAGCACTCTTGGATGAAGAGCCAGTCCCAATGACTCATATATGTCTAATTTTTTGAATTCGTCATACACCAATTCTATGGCAATAGTAGAAAGGTGATTATTCCTACTGTGCTCATCCTATATTCTACCTGGCGTTCGTCTTCGGTCCCTGGTCCCACAGCACTTCCCGTACTAGTGACCTAAGCTTGTTGAAATAAGATCTGATTCAGTATCCAAAGCAAACACAGCATAGGATATGCTGTTAAACAAATATGGGTGAGTCCTGAAGCAGAACTTAAAAAAAAAAGAAAGAAAAAGGCATGAGCCCAAACAGTATTTTGTAGACATGAATTCAATACGGATACAGATGCTGACTTCTATGGTGCTGACATTTATGGTATTGCTTTGTGAATAACTGAACTGAAAGCAAGTCAATGATAATAATCAGAAAGCATCTCCCTTAATACTATATAGAAGGGTGATTAAAAGAGACCGTGGTACTATTTAGTACATCACAGGGTTGTTTTCTCACATGGATAACACACAAACCAGGCTTTCCAAAAGATAAACACAAACCAGGCTTTACACAAAACACCATAGACTAACAGTCAGGATTGGCATTATTTTTGATCAGTGGACTATAACAACAGACTTTGCTAGTGTGTGAAAACTGTGGAAAGCATACCTGAAAGTCAAAAGAAAACTGTTAAAGGCATGCTTTTAAAAAATAGAACTAAAATAAAACTATCAAAACATAACAATGAAGCTGTCACACTATACTTGCATAATTTGGGCTTTAAGTTTCTGCATTTCAAATAATCTACTTTGAAGTGTCAGAATCATATCAAAGATCAAAAATACAGAAACAGTGAGACGTGTGAATTCTAAAGAGCCACAAAACTACAAAGCATTCAGGTGTCTTACAACTGAAAGGCTTTTATTATGCTTTAATTTATATTCTACAAGTCCTGGAGATCCACACAAGTTAAGTAAGTGGTGTTTCTCACTGAAATGCTGCAAACTTGGTATTCTCTCTCCATCTTTTCGGGCATATCTAAAGAAACCTGTCCAGCAGTTGCGACTAAGTCTCGTGCAGAAAAAAGTAGCCTCAAACGAGCAAGCTATATGCTGAACTCATACATTACTTTGAAAAAAAGCTTACTTAGAACAGTTCTATTTTAACCCCCCCCCAAATTATTTATCAGCTAGATCAATGTAGGCCTACAAACTGCTACATGGGTTGCATAAGATGCATATTAGGAACATTTTTCTTGTTGTTTATATACCAATGCTGGAACTGGCTCCACAACAAATCTTAATTTGTAATTGTTAATTGAGAGACCTCAATGAGAGGAATCAAATCTTGATGCAATGCTTTTCTGTATTTGTATGAATAAAATACATAAATGATAAATTCTTTGGCGGCAAAATTTGCAGATAGCACAAGGATTGTTAGATTAGTAAATAATGAAGGGAAATAATTATTGTAAGAGTGATATTAATACTCTCATTAAAACTGTCACAGTCCAACAGTGTCTTTCAGTATAGCTAAATGCAAGGTAATCTGGAAACGAGGAGGCTAGTCCTATAGGATGGGAGGCTTTCCTTGGAAAGAAAGAAGTTAACTACAAGGAGGCCTGGGCATCCTTGCAGATAGCTGCCTCAACACAAGCTCTTTGTGACATGTTATGAGCTAAAAAGGCTAATGAAATATATAAAGAGGGGAATTGCCTCCATTTTTCTGAGCAGGGACCAGGTCACCCCCCACCACTGGGACTCCCGTAGGTCCCAGGGGAGGTGCACCCAGGCCTAGGGTCAGCGAGGACCTAGTCAGTGAAGTTCTGGAGGGACTGGACGTATTTAAATCAGCAGGTCCTGACAATCTCCACCCCAGAGTGCTGAGGGAATTACCAGAGGTCATTGCATGACCCCTGCCATGGCTTTACGAGCACTCGTGGTGCTCTGGCGTGGTGCCAGAAGACTGGAAAAGGGCCAATGTGGTTCCCATTTTCAAAAAAGGGAGGAAGGAGGACCCAGGAAACTATAGGCCAGTCAGTCTTACCTCGGTCCTGAGTAAGCTTTTTGAGAGATACAGATGCTGTCCGTGAGGGGCCAGCAGGGGAGATTATGCTTAGGGGCAACCAACATGGGTTCATTAGAGGCAGGTTCTTTCAGACCAACCTGGTGGCCTTCTATGACCAGGTCACAAAATCCTTAGACGCAGGGGTAGCAGTGGATGTAGTTTTTCTGGACTTTAGGAAGGCCTTCGACAGTGTCTCTCACCACATTCTCATTAAAACTAGGGGACTGTGGTGTCGACACCTACACAGTCAAATGGGTCACTAACTGGCTAGAGGGCCACACCCAGAAAGTGGTGGTGGACGGGTCATTTTCGGCCTGGAGGGATGTGGGCAGTGGGGTCCCCCAGGGCTTGGTCCTCGGGTCCGCACTGTTCAACATCTTCATCAGCAACTTGGATGAGGGGGTAAAAAGCACCTTGTTCAAATTCGCAGATGACACTAAGATGTGGGGAGAAGTGGGCACGCTAGAAGGGAGGAATAGGCTGCAACTGGACCTAGACAGGTTACAGGGGTGGGCGGAAGAGAACAGGATGGGTTTCAACACTAACAAGTGCAGGGTGCTGCACCTGGGGAGGAAGAACCAGCAGCATAACTATAGGCTGGGGAACTCCCTTCTCATCAGTGCAGAGGCAGAAAAGGATCTTGTAGTCATTATTGATGCCAAAATTAACGTGGGCCGACAGTGTGGGGATGCGGTCAGGAAGGGCAACCGTACCTTGTCATGCATCCACAGATGCATCTCAGGCAGGTCCAAGGAGGTGATCCTCCCCCTCTATGCAACACTGGTCAGGCCACAGTTGGAGTACTGCGTCCAGTTCTGGGCGCTGCACTTCAGGAGGGACGTGGACAACATGGAGAGGGTCCAGAGGAGGGTCACGTGCATGATCAGGAGTCAGCTGGGCAGGCCCTATGAGGAGAGGTTAAGGGACTTGAACCTGTTCAGCCTCCACAAGAGAAGGCTGAGGGGGGATCTAGTGGCCGTTTGCAAACTGGTCGGGGGGACCAGCGGGCATTGGTGGAGTCCCTGTTCCCCCGAGCACTACCAGGAGTGACAAAAAATAACGGTCACAACCTGGCAGAGGGTAGATTTAGGCTAGATATCAGGAGGCGCTACTTCACTGTCAGGGCAGCTAGGATCTGGAACCAACTTCCAAGAGAAGTAGTGTTGGCTCCTACCCTGGGGGTCTTTAAGAGGAGGCTGGATGAACACCTCGCCAGGGTCATTTGATCCCAGTACTCTTTCCTGCCATGGCAGGGGGTTGGACTTGATGATCTGCTCAGGTCCCTTCTGAACCTACCAACTATGAAAATATCTACCAAAAGTGGGGAAGTGTCTCATCTTTGAACAGAGCTTTAGTAAAACTGCAAAACAGGATACAGTGTCAACTGCTAGTGTTGACAATTCAAAGAGGATATGGAAATATTAGGCAAAGTTCAAAGAAGGACCACAAAATGATTCAGGAGCTTGAAAACAAACCTTACATTATGAGGCTTATGAAGCTCAATTCATTCAGCTTATTGAACAGGTTGGGAGGTGATTTGATTACTGTCTATAAACTGATAGCTTTTTTTAGATGCAAAGCACTCCCTATTGGACTCAAGGCACTATTCAGAAAATGCCAGCAATTAGTTTTCACTTTTTTTTTTAATTATGGAAAAATAACAGGCAATTATTATGTTTCAAAGAACTCAGAAAGATCACAACAGGTCAGAATGTACTTGGATCTGGATCTCTAGTTGATACATCTGGGTTTATCTAGGGTTCGATATTGATCAGTCAAATAAAGTTTGGTCAACTGACTGGTCAAATACTGGTAAAAAAATTGCCAATATGTTCAAATAGTACACAGAAAAAGGACATTTTTTTTTTATTAAGAAATGTGTCAAAAACAATTTAAAAATCCTTCTTGTCAAGAAAACTATAAAAAAATAGTTTTTTGTAAAATTGCTATAATCTTTGACTGGTCAAAAATATGCAGTCAATTTACTGGTCAACTGACTGGCTTGCCAACTTTATGTTTATCTTGTGAATGATGTGTAAGTGTTTACATACCTAGTAATGTACAACACCCTTAAAAGGATTCCAAGGCACCCTGGTTGAGAACCACTGGTTCAGATACTTAGTCATGAAAAAGTTTTTCATTCTTACAGACAAACAGAGCAAGACCCAATGACTGGAAGTTTCTTTGAAAAAGTGAGCCTAGCGGTCAGACTAGATTATCATATAGCTCTTCAGACATTAGAGTCTGACTGTGACCACTGATAGAGTAATGGGTAGAGGTGCACCGACACATTGGTTCGATATCGGATTGGTACAGATATAAAGAAAACTGGCTGTGTTGGAAATCAGTCTGATGCCAATAAATGTCTGTGCATGATCGCAGACACAGCGCAGCACGCAAGCAGCAAGGAGCTCAGCCCAGCAGCTTGGAAAGCTGTGGGCAGATGGTAAGTTTGGTGTGGTGAAAGAGGAGGGGGGAGGGAATGGGTGTGGGGGGGCAGATCAAGGACCCACACAGTGAGGGAGGGAGGGGGCAGGAGCTGAGGTAGGTACTGCCCGGCCAGGGTGGGGCAGGGCATGGGACGGAGCTGCAGCTCATCAGAAGGAAGTGGGGGTGGCTCCCACCACTGCACATAACCCGAGGGTGCCCGGGGCATGTCCCCCAATCTGCGCAGGGCAGGGTGGGCGGGCTGCAGGTGCAGGCTAGAGCTGGAGCTATACCGGAGTCTTCTCTGTGGGGGCTGGGCTTGAGATGGGCAGTGGCACTGAGAGGAGAGCTACAGAGGGGGCTGCAGCCACCCCAAATTTCACCATAGCCTCCCCACAGCCCCTGCCACCTGCTCTGAGCCCAGCCCCGAGCCCAACACCCCACCTCCAACCACGTGCTGGGAAGAGCTGGGGCTGCGCTGGCACTGGGAGCAGGGCTATAGGGAGGTTACGGTGAAATCTGGGATGGCTAAAGCCCCCTCTGTAGCCCCCTCCACCCCAGCCTGAGCCCAGTCCCCAGTGAGAAGAGCCTGGCGCAGCCCCGGCTCCAGCCCGTCCGCCCTGCCCTGCCCTGCGCAGATCCTCCCCCCGCAATGCCCTCGCGGGATGCACCCAATGGTGGGAGCTGCTCCCCGCCCCCACATTGAGCCACGGGTCAGTCCCACACCTTGGTTCACCCTGGCTGGGCACTGCCTGCTCCTGACCCCTCCCCTCCTTCTCTCCCTGCAGGGGGCATTGATCTACCCCACCCCCCATGCCTCTTCCCTCCCCGCTCCCCCTTCCACCACCACAACAGACTTACCAGCTGCACACAGCTGCATCAGAAATCAGATCAGTATCGGCCGATATGCCTCCTTAAAAATCAGGTATTGGTATCGGCTCCGAAAATCTCTGTTGGTGCACCCCTAGTAATGGCCAGACAAAGAAATCTTTCAGAGCTCCTTATTCCCTGTGGAAAATGTCTCAGAGGAAAAACTGAATAAAAAGGTTATTCCATACCTATACTTACGCTTATTTGGTCCTCTTAATTCCAATAAAATAAGTAAATTATTCAACATCCTATTATTTTACCTTAAAAAATGAGGCGTGCTAATTCAGACCAGTTATGTAGAACAGCATTTCTCAACCTGTGGGTTGCGACCCAGAAGGGGGTCGCAAGAATATATGAAAGGCTTGTGAACAAATTTTTAAAAATTGATTAACAAATTTTAAAAATGGATTTTCCTTTTAAGGAGAAAAACATGGGAAACTGGGTTTTCCCTTGCAGACTAGCAGAGTTCCAGTCTGCAAGAGACTGCTTGGGGCTGGGGGAATGGGAGGAGTGTGATCAGGCCGGGGTGCCATGTGCACATGACAGCCAGGCGGCTTGGAAAGCAGCTCCTGCAGGGGAAAGGGGAGTCACAGATGACATGTCAGGGTGGCAAGGGGGGCACAGGTTACCCCACATCCTCTCCTGGATAGAGCCATAGCCTGAGGGAAGTGGTAGAAGCCGCCAGGCCATGGAGGTGAGGTAGAGCTGCAGCCTATGCATCAGCAACTGGAGGTGAGGGCAGCGCGGTTGTCACAGGGGTTCCTGTGGCAATGGCAGCAATGAGTCTTGGTGCCCCACTCTGCCCTCCTGTGCCAAGTCCCACCTGCTGGGCCCTGGAGGCAGCTCCTGCCCATGCTGGTCCAGCCGGATAGCAGCCCTGTGCCCGCTGTGGGTGCACATGCCTGCTCCCATGCCCCACACACCAGGGGTCTGGGGGCAGCAGATCAGGAGTGAGGGGCACCTGCAGGGCTGGAGGGGTGGGGAGTTGTGGGTTAGGAGTGAGGGGCACCAGCAGAGCCAGAGGACTGTTTTCTACTTAAACTGTTTACTAGGTCAGGACTGACCAAAGTCTATAAAGGTCCTGGCACAAAAAAAGTTGAGAACCACTGATGCAGAGCACCCCAGTGTTTCCATTTCCCTAGACTGTGATGGAGCGTGCGCGCACGCGCACACACACACACCTCTTAATGATCTAGGATCTGGGAACCCAAACAAGGCATTGAAACAGTTGTGCAAGAAATCCCTGAATGCCACTAGCTGGAGGGCAACTGAGAGGCCCTAGGAGCACTTGCAGTCTGTTTGTCAGCTCGTTCAGGAAAGCCCTGGGGGAGACACCCAAGGCAGGGGAAGGCCTGCCTGGCCACGGAGATAAGCCAGAGGAGCGTGGGGCAGGGCCCGGGAGGGGAGGGAGGAGGTGCCATCACGCTCGCACCCGAGAAAGGCTCTCTCAGCCCCTGGTTGGGAGTCACTGGGAGCGGGCGGGGGAGAATTCACACTCTGAATTTTCAAGGGGATCCGATCAAGAACCCCGGGGCAAAGCGGCTTCTCCTGAAAGCCCCCAGGAGCACCTCGCCGGACGTACTTCTAGCCGCAGCTCCCGGCGGCAGCAGACGCGCGTGCCCACCAGAGGGGCCCAGCGCCGCAGGCCGGGGCGGGACGTCACCCGCCCCCCCGCCCGCAGAGCTGCACCAGCCCGGCGCGCCGGGAGGCGGCGCCAGCGACTCCCCCCGCGCCAGGCTGCCCGGGCTGCAGTTGTTGGGACAGTGACACCACGCGGGGCTGAAGCATCTCGAGGGGAGCGGCACAGTCCGCGCGCCTGGCCGCGCCGCGCCGCGCCCCTCCCCCTGCAGCGCGCCCAGGGAGCGGCTCACCTTGGCCGCCATGTTGGCGGCAGCAGCACCTCCTAGGTGCCGGCTGCCTACGGCAAAGCAGGAGGACCAAACAACCTGCCGGCCGCTTCGCGGAGTTCTGGGGCGGGGCTAGCGGGCGTCTGCAGTAGCCACGCCCAGTTCTCCCGCGCTGGGGCCCCACGGCCCCGCCCCGTCTCAGCCCAACGAGTCTCAGCTGAGCAAAAATAAAGTCTTGTTGAGCCCTGTGCGTCCTGAGCTGGTCGCAAAGACCTGGCAAGACAGGCAGCCTCAGTGCCCGGGTGCTGCCTGGGCTGTTCTTACACTGACCTCAGTGTGGGGCACAAAGGGCCACTGAGGCGGCCACAGCCTGCTCTGCTGAGGGAGTCAGGCTCCTTGGCAAGGCCAAGCCTGGACCCAGTTTCTAGACTGACTAGGGCACAGGGAGTTAGCGCAGAATGGGGAACGGACGTCCCCCAGCAAGCAGCTCCCTAGAGGTGGAAAGCACTCAGGAGAGGGCTGGCTGCCCTCCCTGCAGAGCTCAGGTGCCCAAGATCCCCTGTGGCTGAGTCTGTACTCCACCCTCACCCCACAACCCACTGGGGACCTCAGCTGGCCCATTCTGCAGGCAGAGGGAGACCCTGGTGCACGTGACCCTTGAGTACACCAGGCTGCAGCCCATCTGCTTCCACCCCCAGAGCCGCTTCCTGAATTTCACCCCTCATCTTTTTGTTTTTGGTCACCCCATCCATGGCCCCATTAAGTCCTGGGACCTCCTGGTCAGCCTCTGCCTGGCCCTGGCCAAGTGGGCCCTGTACTTGACCAGGAAGGAGGCTGTGGCCAGGAATGTGCCCTGAGACTGCAGGGCCGCTTTCCCCTCACTTGTTCATGCACCTTTCCAGGCAGAGCACCAGCGGGCGGTGTCCACTGGCTCCTTGGATGCCATTGAGAACCGGTGGGTCCAGCCCAGGGGGCTCTGCTCAGTGTCCCCCTCAGGTGCACTTATTTTCATGTTTTGACCCTTTGACCCACACAACACTCCTATCCTGTTTTTTTTCATTAGTTGTCCCAAGAATTTAGTTGTACTGCTCACTCAGCCCCACATGGGGTTACTAGTTAGCCAGGTGGGCCTTAGGGCCCACAGTATGAGTGTTACAAATAGACAGTTACCTGAGAACAGGCAACAGGGAGGTGCCTGGGGCCTCCTGCCCTACTGAGTCTAAAACCTCAGCATAGGTGCCTGTAAACTTTTTCCAAGTGGGTCACTCTTCATTTAAACCATAGCTGGAAAAGAAACTATTTATTTCAGAACTGGGAGATGCTGATTTGTTTCACTTGTAAGCCTACATGGGTTTAAACCTCCATTTTCTGCATCCCAGGAGACTGCTCTAACCATCTGGCTGTAGAAGTAGAGGGATACCCCACCGTCTTCCTCCTCATGAAACTACCACTATGCAGGAAGGAATTCAAGACTCTGGGCATATCTACAAGAGATGCTTACTGTGCATTAGCCTAATACCACTGCGTAGTAGCATAGTGGTCAAAAACTATGCTAGTAACCTACTGTACAGTGGTATTAGGCTAATGCACACTCACTGTCACTAAAAACCTGTGCTGGCACTACTGCTCAGTAACTATAGTTACGCATTTAGTTAATACTCCATTAAGGAAGTACAAAACTAAATGCACAGTAACTAAGGTGCATTAATGAATGTGGAGATGTGCCCACTAATACATAAAGAAAGAGCACAAGAGGGGGCATGACTGTCAACTCCTGGTCAGAGCTAGCTTTTGGAGTGGGAGGCATGGACAAATGCCCAGGACACCATGGTTAGACACATGCATGCTCTGTCCTGCCCTGCTGCTCATGCCGGGTGGGAGCCACTGGGGGACTTTGGTGGCAACTAATCCTAGGGGCTGGGCAGCAGGGCCTGCCACGCCCAGAGCTGATTGGAGCCAGCCAGCCAGGGCAGCAGAATAAAAAGCCCCTGGGTTGTGATGGCAGCAGTGGATGCTGCCAGGCAGCATGAGGAGCTGAGGGGAGGGTGCCAAGGCCTTGGCCAAGGGCAAGGCAATGATGTCCAATGAGAAGATGGTGTGGCTGGCCAGCCCCAGTTTGTGCACCAAGGGATTTACCAGCACTGAGCCGGTGGGCCTGGGGGCTGAGCTGCAGTCCTCCATAGCCACCATCACCACTGCTGAGGGCAAGAGTCTGGGTGGTGCTGGAGGGCAGCCCCCTGCTGCTGGGGCTGGCTTCCTATGCAGGCAGCTCTGCCTGCCCAGCTGCCCTTCCTGCCACCCCACACTGAGCCTCTGCCACGTGCCTAACCCCACTGCCCAGCACCAGGCCAGCATCTCAGGTGAGCAGACATTCATGATAGCCCACAGGGTCCCCTGCCACCCACATCCCATGCACACAGCCCACACACATGGCACTGGTGACTTGGGGGGTGCTGGGGAAAGGACAACACACACACACCAAAATACAAATTTGCCAAGGGTGCAATTTTCCCTAAGGCCTACTCTGCTCATGGTTAGGTGAGTCCATGCTAAACACAGGAGCAATAGGTTAGAGCTGGGCTGTCCTACTTCTGAGCCAGTGCCTGTATACCATGCCATGTACATCCCCTCTGTACCATGCCAATCATAGAAACATAAAATCATAGAAAGTTAGGGATGGAAGGGACCAGGAGGTCATCTAGTCCAACCTCCTGCTCAAAGTATCACCATCCACAACTAGCCAAAGCTTTGTCTAGCTAGGTCTTAAAACCTCCAAGGTTGGAGATTCCACCATTTCTGGGTAAGCTTTTCCAGTGTTTTCGTGATAAAAATTATTCTTAATATCTAACTTCGACACTGTCTCTCACCCCATTCTCATTAAAAAATTAGGTGACTGTGGTGTCGATACCTACACAGTCAGATGGGTCGCAAATTAGTTGGAGGGCTGCACCCAGGGAGTGTTGGTGGATGGGTCTTTTTTGACATGGAGGGATGTGGGCAGTGTGGTTCCCCAGGGCTTGGTCCTCAGGCCTGTACTGTTCAACATCTTCATCAGCGACTTGGACGAGGGGGTGCAAAACACCTTGTTCAAATTTGCAGATTACACTAAGATGTGAGGAGAAGTGAGCATGCTAGAAGGGAGGGACATGCTACAACTAGATCTGGACAGGTTACAGGGATGG
Organism: Alligator sinensis; assembly: GCF_000455745.1. Classification (NCBI taxonomy): domain Eukaryota; kingdom Metazoa; phylum Chordata; order Crocodylia; family Alligatoridae; genus Alligator; species Alligator sinensis. Next base: position 31,449 of record NW_005842216.1, read on the forward strand.
GTGGATGAGAATAGGATGGGTTTCAATACTGACAATTGCAAGGTACTGCACCTAGGGAGGAAGAACCAGCAGTGTACCTACAGGCTGGGGAACTCCCTTCTCGTTAGCACAGAGGCAGAAAAGGATCTTGGAGTCACTATTGATTCCAAGATGAACATGGGCCGCCAATGTGAGTACTGACTTACACGGTCACTAAGGCTAACCGCACCTTGTCATGCATCCACAGATGCATCACGAGGCTGCAGTTGGAGTACTGTGTCCAGTTCTGGACACCGCACTTCAGGAGGGATGTGGACAGCATTGAGAGGGTCCAAAGGAGGGCCATTTGCATGATCAGGGGGCAGCAGGGTAGGCCCGGGACCTGAACCTGTTCAGCCTCCACAAGAGAAGGCTGAGAGGGGATCTGGTGGCTTCTCTTACAAAGGCTGAAGAGATCTAGGTCCTTCAGGGTCTCCTCATAGGGGCTTGCATGCAGGCCTCTGACCATATGAGTGGCCCTCCTCTGAACCCTCTCAAGATTCTCCGCATCCCTCTTGAAGTGTGGCTCCCAAAACTGGGTGCAGTACTCCAACTGCGCCTCACCAGTGCTGCATAGAGGGGAAGCATCACCTCCCTCGACCTGTTTGTTATGCATCTGTTAATGCACGATAAAATACAGTTAGCCTTGTTGATCACTTTGTCATATTGATGACTCATGTTCATCTTGGAGTCAACTATGACTCCAAGATCCCTTTCTGTTCCTCTGCTGCTGAGAGGGTCATCCCCCAGCCTGTAAGTGTGTTGGTGGTTCTTTTTGCCTAGGTGCAGCACTTTGCACTTGTCGTTGTTGAATAGTTCCCTCAGTCTATCCTCATCAGTCATGTTCCCCAATCCCCTTACTATTTTTGTTGCCCTCCACTGAACTCTCTCCAGTTTGTTTACATCCTTTCTGTAGTGGGGGGGCCAAAACTGAACATAGTACTGCAGATGTGGCTTCACCAGTGCTGAATAGACAAAAATAATCACTTCCCGTCACCTGCTGGCAACACTCCTACCAATGCAGCCCAGTATGCCATTAGCTTTCTTTGCAACAAGAGCACACTGCTGGCTCATATTCAACTTATTGTCCACGGTAACCCCCAGGTCCTTTTCTGCAGAGCTGCTGCTTAGCCAGTCAGTCCCCAGCCTGTACCAGTGCATGGGATTGTTCCATCCTAAGTGCAGGACTTTGCACTTGTCCTTGTTGAACCTCATGAGAATCCTTTTGGCCCAGTCCTCCAATTTGTCTAGGTCACTCTGAATCCTAGCCCTACCCTTCAGTGTATCTACTAGTCCCCCAGGTTGGGTGTCATCTGCAAGCTTCCTGAGGGTGCACTCTCTGACATCTTACAGGTCATTGGTGAAGACATTTAACAAAAATGTCTGATGCCTCTGGGTCTACCTAAGCCACTTTGCCATGGGCTCCCTCAGTCCTGCAGGCTCTACTTCCCAGCCATATCCTGCCCATAAGGAAAAGGACAGGAAGCAGAAGCTACAGGAGAGAGCCTGGAGACTTCAGTAGAAGCAGTAGCTGGAGTAGTGAGGGAGTAGTGCCCTGACTAGGAACCTGGAGTTTTCAGGTTAACCTTCAGGGGCTGCATGTGGCCTGGGTTAGAGATATCAGTGTTTTTATCATGGAGTCCTGCTTTTTCTTCCCAAATGCTTCTTTTTTCTCTCCAAGACCCAAAGTAAGAACTTTCTCTTCTTTGTTTAAAGCAGTAATTTTTAACCAGGGTGCTGCAGCACCCCAGAGTGCCTTGAGATCCTTTCAGGGGTTTTGCAGGATGCCACCCAATCTTAGTACTGTTAGGTGTGCAAATATGATTCACAGCATAAACCCAAAGATTTCATATAAGAATCCATAGCATTAAAAACATTTTGACCTGCTGTGGTCTTTCTGAGTTCTTTGAAACAGAACATTTTTGCTATTATTTTTCCATAGTCAAAAAATGAGTAAAAACTAGGAACCGGTATTTTCCAAGGGGTGCCTTGAGCCTAAAAAGGTTGAGAACCACTGGTTTAAAGTAATGTACCAAGGGACTTGGTCTTTCTGTCTGTACTTTGTCTACCCAAATGTGGTCCCAACTTTGAGTTGGGTGTCCTGATGCTTCTGCACTATGACTGGCTAATAAAAATAATAGTAAATAATGAGTGTGCTATTAGTCACCTCAGTTATACAACACATGGCTGTTATATTCTAGTCTGTCTCAAAGTCAACAAGGCTACTAAACTGCATAAAGAAAGAGTACAAGAGGGAAGAGGGACTATGAATCAATTACTAGTTAACTGATTCCATGCTAAACATGAGCAATAGGTTAAAGCAGGGCTGTCCCACTTTGGAGTAGTCAAACTACAAAATAAGGTGAGGTGCAATTTTGTAGTCTTTTCTTACTGTTGAAATACACTTCAGCTGTTCTCCAAATCCCCCTAAGGTGGCAGCCATAACATGCTTTTCTTGTCTCTTCCCACTTATACTCACTTTGAAAATTTTATTATTATTATTTTTTTGATAAGGCGAGATAATTAACTGTGTTCATTTAAAGTCAGGCAGAAGGCAGGACAGGCTGTTATTTTAGAGACTACCTCATTCAAAAAGGCATAAGCATTCGTAGGTGACAGCCTACTTAATCAGATGCATCTGATCTGAAGAAGAAGGTCTTGCATCTGAAACCTTGTCTAACTATATCCCAACTATGTAGTTGGTCCAATAAAAAATATTACCCTAAGACAGTGGTCTCCAACCTTTTTATGGTGAAGATCACCTTTTGCAAGTAAAGGGCACCTGCCCTTCCCCTGCCCTGTCCCACCCCAGGCCCCACGTGCCCCTGGACTGCAGAGTGTCCCAGACCCAGCCAGGCCAGGCTGGGGCCCGATCCCATTTCTGTGCTATGGCTGCGCTGAGCTGCACCTGCCTGGCAGCCAGATGAACGTGGCGTCAGGCCCCAGCCTGGCCGGGTGTGGAAGTTTCCACTGTCTAGGGGTGCATGGGGAGGGCTCAGCAGCCTGTGCCCCCCCCTCCCCCCCAGCTGTGCTCTGGAGGCCCCGGGGGCCTGTGCCCCGCCACCTGTGCTCCAGGAGGAGGCTGCTGCTGTGGGCTGCCTGCTGTGCCCAGAGCACAAGGGGGGGCATGGGCCCCTGAGGCCTCCACCGAGCTGTGCCCAGTGTTGGGAGCCCCCCCAATGCGCACCTAGGCCTCAGAGAGTCCCAGACCCAGCCGGGCTGGGGCGCGATGCCATGTTCACCTGGCTGCCAGGTGGGCATGGCTCAGTGCAGCTGCAGCACAGAAGTGGGATTGGCCCTGGCCCAGCCGAGTCTGGGAAGATCTGGTCATCCAGGGACATGTGAGGGGGCTCCCGTTGCTGGAGGCACCCCACCTGCACTCGGAACAAGGCAGCTGCTGCTGCGGGCTGCCTGCTGCACCCTGAGTACGGGTGGGGGAGGCTCAAGAATCTAACTGTCAATCAGGATTGATGGGTTGGTGACTACTGCCCTAAGACATCCTTGGCTCTCACATAATTCCTGGATAATCATGGCTACATTCCTTTTCAGGAGCACATCATAAGACCATTTGACTTTTTCCTCAGCTGTTGATGTTGATGTTCACAAACAAATTAGAATTATTTCTTTTTCAAAAGGAATGGAAAAGTTGCTTAACATTGCTTTGGCCAAAAAATTAATTCAAACAGTCATTTGAAGGGGGCCATTTACCAGCCAAATTTCTAATATTAAAGTAAAATGGAGGGTGTTGGTAAAACAAATTAGACAACTAAATGTAGATGTGTTTCCTTATGTTTGTTTTAATCTACTTGCAGGACCGAAGCATAAATTATCCATCTTAATTATATTTATTAAGACACAAATATCAAGGAAGAGAGAAGCAAAGAATTAAGTGCAGAGAATTCAGTTTATTGAAGTCCAAATTTACAACTGAATTTTTCAACTTTTTTTCCCAAAACAAAAGCTACTTTTGAATTTAGGAAGAATAAATGTCCTTTTCAATAATGTACAGACTATATTTTTAAATAAGTTAATATCTTTGAAAAAAGAGCAATATGTTCCTTTTTTAATGTTGCAGTGCAACTTACAACTTACACGTCTGTGCAATGTACCATGAGGTATATGCCCAGTGAGCAACACACAGTGAAGTTTTCCATTCATAATTCTCATTGTAGACACACAAAAAGTTAACAAGTTAATCTGTGATAGAAAAAATGCAGCCAGTTACAGTAATTCACATAGAACTCATCTGAAAAGAGAAAAGAAAAATAAACTAACATTCATAGCCTATATAAACTAGTGGGTCATCTCTCAACATAGGACAAGTATAAAATTAAAAATACTGTTGTGAAACTGAAGAAATACTGTATTATCCAGGGGTTGAAATCTAGTTTTACCTGTATGAGTCTAGAGGAATTCATTTTCTATCACTGTAGCATCAGTGAGTGGAAGGATTTTACTACAGGATCTGAATGGTGTCTGCTCATAAAAGGGTGTAAGCAAAATGGTATTTACATTGCAATTTTAGACTATCCATGTATGAACTGTAATTCTACCCAGACTGGCACAGACAGATGATTTAGCATCTCTGTCAGTTTTATTAAGGAAAATGTACAGTTTGAGGGGCTGGAACATCAGTATTATGGACATATTAATACTTGCAGGTTTGAGTCTTCAAACTTCTTAAGATGGCTCTTACTAAAATACTAATTTTTTTAATAAGAGAAAACATACACATTTTCTTTAGAAATAACTACAACATAAGTTTGTGATAAATAACAGTTCTGCCTCTAATATATATATACATACTGCCTGTAAACAAAATGCCCACAAGTCATGGAGTCTCCATGGTTTTTATACAAGGCGCTAGAGAATTTTTTGTTGTTGAAAACAGTCCTAGTGAAAGTTTGGTTTATAACCTCCTATTGCTACAGAAATAGTAAGAATGTTCATATTTACAAAAGACCATGGAGACCCTATGGCATTATTTGCTAATGATTTTAAGATAGCTGGGTTTTCAGAATACACTTTGTGAGCTTCTTCAGATTTAAATAACAGTACAGGTTGAACACCAGCAGTACAATACTCCAGTGCTTTGGTATTTCAACCCCTGAATATACAAAACATTACTACAGCCTACTTCACAGTTTATATGCAAGTAAAGTGCAAGCCATAGTACAAGGGTGTCATACATATTCATACATTTAAGCATTATCTAAAAAAGACTATTTACACTAGTCTTATTAGCTACTTTAGTAAACTAAACAGAAGTCACCTATGGCCCAGCAATTAATGGTGTTACAAGGATATTTTCTTTGTAATACATCAGTGTCGAATGTAAAAGGATTCAGAATACTAGTGCACTTTTATTATACTCTATCCTTTTATTTTTGAGCTTCTTAAACTGAAATGCTTCCATTTCTTAGGAAAACAGAACTCCTTCCTAGATACTAAGCTTAGCTTAGCATCAAAACAGGTCTCACTGTTATTCTGACCAGTAAACAGGATTTGTTGATTCAGACATATTTGTTTTGTAGTTGCTAGGGACAAAATACTGATCCCAGGTGGGCTGCTAGCAGGCAGGCACTGTCCGGGGGCACTGCAGCTGCGGAGGGAAGAACTGGGCCCTGTGCAGCTCAGGCAGGCAGGCAGGCTTCGGGAGAAAAAAAAAAATCAGGCTCCTCACCGATTTTTTTTCCCTTCATTTGAGCCTGCCTGTACAATCTGCCAAAGGGTTGCACAGTCCCTGAGAGAGAAAGGCAAGTAAGCTCCAGCACCCTGTGAACCATTCCCACTGCCTTCCCGCCACTTGGGACTGCCTGGGAATGGCTGACTTTCCCCTGGAGTACAGCGGCAAGGTGGCAGGAGGGCAGCTGGGTGTACTGGTGGCAGGAGAAGGCAGCAGGGACGGTACACAGGCCGCTGGAAGCCCTCCAAGCCCAAGCTTCCCCGAGCATGTTGGCTTCCAGCGCCAAGTGCACCGTTGCACTTTGTTACATAGCAAACTAAAACACCTTGGATGGCTTTTACCTTGCTACGTAACCAAGTCATTTAAAACAGAATATGCCGCTGAGTGTGTAAATAGTAACACCATTGAAGTGGAATATGCCACTGAACATGTAAATAGCAACACCATTAAAGTGGTGCAAAAGGGCAATTAAGCCACTTTAAAGGCCAATTTTGTTGCATGTACAAAGGCCCAAAGTGTCAAGATAATATGAAAACATAAGTTATTTGCAATATTCTGTCAGATGCATTTACAATAAGTATTAATTGTATTAATACTTGACAAATGCCTGAGAATAAATACTATCTTAGAAGTTTAGGGACAGAAGTTTATTGGACATTTCCAGTCAAGCAACATATTTTGCTACCTAGTATTTTTTTTAGTAACAACAACAATTCCTCCAATCTAGTGGCATTAATGCACAGGGCAACGTATTAGACTATCACATTTAATACAGGCAGTATAAGTACATATTTTAATTAAAATAGACAGTTACATTTGCCTACTCCACCACTGGCCTGCATTAAGAATGACAATATATTTTTCCTGAATGTAATGGAGTATACTCAGTATTCTTTATTTAATATTTTAATACCTTATTAACACCAGATCACAGTAATATATCAGCTATCTCAAAAATCAGACAAAAGCAAAAAAAACCCCAAACTAGTTTTAATATTTCTTCCCAATATGGAAGTATGGTGTAATTTGTAATGTAGAAATGAAGTTTTCTGTTAAAAAATGTTCTTTCGTCTATCAGTTATACCAAGAATAGAGAATCAGGTGCCTACACATTAATAAACAGAACTTATCAGAATTTTAAAAATGGTTATGTTTATATGAAGTTTAAAATAATTTTGAGAATAGTACTTTTAATAGCTCTTGCTTAAATAATAACACATATTAATTTTCAGTCATTAAGGGTTAATAGTTCAGATTTAATTTTAGGTACTCAGCAGTGTGTGGCAAATCAAGAACTTTTGAGAGCCTGAGCTCTCTGTAATGTGAACAGTTATTTTGTTGGGAAAGAAAATAAAAGCAGACAGGAATCTAGGACACCTGTAAAAGCTTCTCAAAAGCTTAGGTTTAATGAGACAAAGCTGCTAGAAAGAGAAGCAGAAACAGGCAGTTTGATAAGACCTGATGGGACAGCCAGAAGCTATATTATCCTTCTTCACATAAACACATGCACTCCACAAAAACTTCCGCTACAATCCAGGACAGCATTTTAATGTGTGCAGAAGTTTAAGCAAAAGGAAAGAGGATTGTAACTTAAGCTAAGTTGATATTGCGCTGCAGTCTTCCCTGTCATTACTCAGTTTTTGCACAATTGGCAAACAGGTATTATTCAAGAATAGGAGATACCTCCAGCTTTCTCTAAATAATTTATAAACACAGTAGTCCAGGCTGTACAGCAATGTGGAAGGAGATCTCTTATAAAGCCTACACCTTTTGACATAGCTCAGTCATATTATGTCTTTACACAAACTGACGTTCTATTTGTAAAGCCTAAGTTAAATAAATGCCACTCTACCGGGAAGAATTTCCTAGCTATTTCTCCAATAGATGCACAGTGTGAACTGGGGTGTACTCAGGTGGAGGCAGAAGCTCCAACCCTATACAATAATCCATACAGACAGGTCCCATATGCCTTTGCAGACCTTTTTCAGGACTGGCCTATAGTAGTCCTGGACTCTGATTTATGCATGTCAATACATTTGTATTCATAAATATAATCGTATTTCAGACAATATTGGTAAATTAATCTTATTTGGTAAATTAATCCCACTGGGCACATTGTCCTCATTCTCACAGGTCCTTTTTGGAATCTTGATAACTATGGTAGAGTAAAACCTTTGGTATTAGATTCTCTGGACAGCTGAGCTGCACCTGGCCCACCTCCAGTATTTGATTATGGAGCAAAGTTTCTTTAAGCCATCTACCTTTACAACTCCCTGGGTTCATTAATATGCTTTTGCTACTGTGCATTAAATATAGTACCTCTAATGTGAGGTACTAAATACATACACATTAGGCTGCCCTAATGCACAGTAGCGAAAGTGTATGCTTTTTCAGTGATGCTTTTTCAGTGATGTACAGTAGCCTATTTTTACTGTGCATTAGTGTATTAGCATGGTTTTTGATGCAATGTTTTAATGCACAGTAAAATAGGCTACTGCACATTAAAATGCATGTGTAGATGTGCCCCCTGACTCCAAAACTGGTAAGGTCTCATCTAAACTGTGGACATGTGGAAGGACAACCTTCAGGCACCTTTCTCTTACAGTGGACTCCAACAGCTCCAAAGGGCCAACAGCAAGTGTTTCCTGGGATGTAAGGAAGTCTTAATGATGTCCTCCTTCCCATATGCAAATCTACTTTTTTGGTGAGGAGGTGGAGAATCTGTACTTTGACCTTTTAAACTAAAAGTGCCAAGAAGAGAGTAGGTAAAGTTACATTGTCACCTAAAGTTCTTCAAACCCTGAGAACTCCCTGCAATAATTTAATGGCTTTTTCCCCCCAAAGAGGACAAAGGATGCACCATTTCTCCAGATTAATGGATGGCTGCCCAGGTCTGAAAATTACCTGGCTTATGATCAATGATCAATATTCCATTTTCAAAATGATTTGTTTGGCATAGTGGCCAACCATCACTACTTGGCCACGTCCATGTGCCCTCTGGCATGCAGCAGGTTACCCCAGGTCGGGTGGGGGAAGCTGGAGCCAGTAACTGTGCTGGCTCTAGCAACCTTACCTGGTGGGCTCGGGGAGCTGCAGCTACAGTGCTCCTGCAGCTGGGAACCTGGCTGGCAGCTGGCATGTGGCTCCAGCAGGCCAGTCTCCAGTTTTGGGTAGCGTGTGCTGCCACCATGTGTGCCCCCCTGCTTTTTTAGGGCATGTTTTTTTTTTACCTTGGCATCTCTAAGGGTCAACCCATCCCCCTGCCCCCACTGCAAAGTAGCAGCTTGGGGAACATCTGCACATGCGGTGTGTGCTGCTGCAGATGGGTCTGCCGCACCACATACTGCAAGTCCATGCTCACCTATACACGGCCCTAGAGTTTTTTGAAAACAAATGATCCCAGAACAGTGGCAGAAAGGTCTGCTTGAGAAACTAGGAGCACGGAGTTGGCACAACAGTAGGACAGCTCTTGATCTTCAGGAGACAGAAAGAGCTTTCTTTCAAATTTTGAAAAAGTGGAGTTTAGTCTGAGGTGGGGCAAAGAGGGCTTTAAATCACCTTAGCAACTTCAGATTTGCAGATCTTGTGAGGGCAAATGCAGCCCCCAAAGTAAACCAGAGCAGCCAATGGTTGCTGTAATTTATAGCAGTGTCTCAGGCAGAGCCAACCCGAGCAGGGTGCAGGGCCTGGGGCAAATCAGCCCATGTGGGGCCCCGCCCCAGCTCTGATCCCACATGCCCCGGACCCAAAGAGGCTGCTGCTGCCAGGCAGTGGTGGTGTCACAGATGGGGAGGAAGGGGTAGCGAGTGGCTGGATGCGAAGCAAGTGGCAGTGGCACAGAGTCGCTGCAGCCGCTTCACCCAGCTCCACAGGGCCCCCCAAAGCGCGGGGCCCAGGCTCGTCACCCTGATTTGCCCCCCACCAGGGATGGCCCTGTTCTCAGGAGTTACCTACAGGCTGTGTGTCATAACGAAGAATCTCCATAGCACTATAACATACCAGAATGCTCTTGCCACCCACTTTGGCAGAACAGTTGCCTACACCAGAACTGTCACTCCACCTCATGTAGTGTCCACATACTGTCACATATAGAGGCTAGGCTAAAAGACAGCATCTGACCCACTGTCTCTGGTACATTAAAGAATACTGGTGTGCTAACTGCTTAGAGCTTATTTTCCCTTTGATTATTCCATGTTCTTATTAAATAGAATGAGTTCACTGATGCATTCATTAAAAAAAACAAACACAGAACAAACACCTCAGACCCTTCAGGAAATGCCACTGAGATAGTTTTCATGATGATCAAAGACCTGAACTCAGGGGAGAGGAAACAATAATGGTAAAAAATATAGGTGAGGTTCTCTTGTGTAGTGGGGAGCATTATACTGGTTATAAAAAGAACAGTTAGCAATAAAAAGACTTTATGGAGTCACAGGAAAGCCATGCTGATTCAATGACACATGTTCTTTGGTTATAAATATTGTTGGCAACAAGTCTGAATAAAGCCTACAAGTATTTGGGTGACTTGAAAGTTCTTGAAAAAATAAAATATATCTGAACACACTGTTTATATGGTGTGAAAATGAAAATACAGCATTTATCTTAGCTTTTATGCAGGAATTCTGTTGAATTAGTAAATATTAAATACTAATACTGGTCTTGATTTTTCCCATCAAAATCAGAGCAGAATCATATCTTGCTTCAGGCTGTATAATCACAGTCAATTTGTTTTCAATATGGTGGAAGCACTTACTGGATTTCATGGAAGCAGGATTGGACCTAGTGATTGTAAATTAAATTTCTGGATTGCATTTTGCATTCCAGTTGGTTCAAAGATCACCAGACTCCATACAGTTTGTACTAATGCACGTTAGTACATCATTTGTATAATATAGCTACATTGATGTTAATGCCTAGATACAGTAGAAGCAGCTTTATTTTTATAGAATTGTATATGCATGCAAGAAAAATATGTCAAAATTCTGCTGGTAATACTTGGACTGTATCAACATATTAGTGCCAGCTGACATTTGTAAAAGAGAAAGAAATAAACTTACTATATTGTGGACTTAGAAAAACCTAATTTTTCCTTGCTTTAGGGGCTCGGCATGGCTAGATATACGCCCCAAAATTCTCTCCCAATTAATCTCAATCTCCCAATTAACCCCAGCAATGCAAAAGATCTTCAAGATATACAACAAGGAAAAATAGTTCACTTCAAGTATTTGCTCTTTTTTCCCTCCCAAAAAAACAAAATAAATTTTGGCTTCTTTAATAGGGATTACTCTCTGAGAGAGAAATATAGCCTCATGTCACTTAGAAGTTCAAATAAGTAGATTCATGCCACTGAAACCATTTTAAGAAAATATGATCAAACAAAGTTGCGATCTTTTAGCTGTGGGAAGGATTAGTTTTATGGCCCAGACTAATTCCAGTCACTCATTATTTTTCAGAAATACTTTTGATTATTTTTCTTTTAATCATGCTAAACCCTCTGAGAAATGAAGGTTGATATTGAATCTCTTGAATTTACTATTTTTGTTTATTTTTAGAGGCATATATTCTCTGAGAGAATTTTTACTATAGCATTTTAGCTTTATCCAATTAACATTTGAGAGAGAGCTCACTTTAATTTTACTGGAGTTAATTTAGCACATTCTCTGATCAAGTGGCATTTTTTTGATCTTTGGGTTATGATATAATGGCATCCCCTTTGAATATTGTTTTTAAATCTTATCTGTTTTGTCTATTTAGGACAAAAGTACAGATTGTAGTTTAGGGCTGAAACAAAATGTATGTTTACATTTCAGTAAGAACATCAGAAGCTCAACCAATTACTATTCTGTGGCCATCTATAACTTCTTTTTAATGCACTTACAGTATGCAGTACAATTTTCAAAGTGGCTTTTCCACTTTACACCATTGCTTGTTTCAGTACATATTATTCCTCTCACACCACATGGAGGACAGCGATAAAAAAATAGTGATATACATACATATATATATATATATATATATATATATATATATATATTTATTTATTTATTTAGAGATCTTGTAAGAACAAAAGTTAGAAAGATAAGAATTCTCTCTTCTTCATGCTCTGTCTGTTCAGTGGTGCACTAACTAAAATGTTCACATAGTAAATACATTCAGATTTGTGTTTTCACTGTTTACATAAAATTGCAACTCTGATTTTGGTGAAATCTGTGATGTCAAATGTTTCTTTTTCTATTTCCTGCACCATCATTTTTGCCTCAAATCAGCAAAGCATTTAAGCACAATCTTACTTTAAGTGCATGATTAAATACATCCCTTCAGCAAAATGCTTAGATTCTGCTACACTGAAGCTCATAGGAGTTTTGCTATAAACTTCAGTAGAAAGAGGATCAAAGCTTTGAAGCACACGCTAAAAGGCTGTTGACTTAACTGGAAGTTAAGCGTGGGTTTAATGGCTTTGCTGAATCAGGCTCAATATGGATTTATCTTGTGTGTTCTATCCAGATGTTATTATGATATAGTACAATGATGTCACGATTCAAGAGCTTGTGTAATGAAGAGAATCCAGTACAAATGTCAGTAATGCTGTTCCATTAACAATTACTTTAGCATGATATTTTTTATCACTGTGTCCACTGTGGTTCAAATACATGCTGGCAAAATAGGAATGACAAAAAATAAGTGTGAGTAGCATTCCTTTTAGTTCACCTACTTAGTGGAAATAATACTAAACAAAAGGGATGCTTTCTTCCTAAATATTTGTCAGTATGAATTAAGTAAATCTCTGTCTAAATACTGGATTCACCTCCTTGAGTTACCTTCTTTCATTCCATGTATTTTACAATCTCTTTCCTTCTATAAAAGCAGAACTGGGCAAATACTGCAAAAGCATTTTCCATGAATATTTGTACACATTTATACATTAAATTCATTTGACTGTGTTCATATCCTCCTTAACTTGTCTTTTTAGGAATATTCTAGCGAGTAAATTTACTGGCAGGAATGTTGGCAGGGACAGTGGTTTTAAAGTGCAGAGTTAGAAATATTCAAAGAAAGCATTTTTTAAAATAAATGCAAATATTTACTTCAAAAATCTGTTTTTTAAAAATTACTCTGATTCAGGCAGAGAACAGAAACATACTATGTGATTTATGTGTCTAATCAAAGCTAATCAATACAGATTGAACCTCAAATATTGTACTGAATAGCTGCAATTACCTTGTTAATGAACTATCCATAAAGAATTATTCACAGAAATTTAGTGAATTTTGAATAGTGAATAAGAATTATTTACCCAGCTGTATATGATAGACTGGTATACAAAAGAACTGATTAGTTCAGATTTTTTTTACTTAACTCTCAGCCTTAAAGCATCAGAAAATAATGTCTACATTTTGAGACTCACAGGTTTGTGGCACTAAATTCATGGTGAAGAAATTATGAAAATTGCAACAGCTACCATTTTCAGAAAAAAATATGTTTTTTCTTTCGCATGAAATATGTCAGATTCAATTAAAAGGCATTTCAAGATTTGTATCAGGGGACAACCAGCTTTGTTTTACTTGTATCTTAACCTCTTCTGTGCCATACTTACATGTCTGAGGCCACTCCTATTAAAGGCAGGAAGTTATTTTACACACAGCACAGCATAAGTGGTGTGTACAGTATGTCCACAGGGCCAAATTACAATACTTGCTGGGTTTATACCCTACTTTTAAGGCACATTAAAAGGGTTAAGTTTACTTTTTAACGATACTGGTTTGGTCTGATTTCAAAGATGGTAGCTGTCACTGTTTGGAAATGTTGAGAAAATAAATGTAGAGTCTTAAGACTGGTCAAAGTATTTTTATTTGTTTTGTATTTCTTTGAAGAAAAGCTTTTGAAGATGTAAATTTTAGGGTATTTTAAAAAATAAATATAAACTATCATGTTACACATTTTATATACATAGATATGTTTATATTATATATATATCTAAATATATAAAATGATTGTAGGAGCTCATTATTATAAGCTTAGCTTTAGTACAGTACGTAAGTAAGTATACTGCTATTTCTTTTCAGTTACACTTCTGTACTGCTTCTTTCTAATGCAGAGCTCGATACGCATGTTGGCAGATAATAGCAAACAAAAATAATCCAGAACAGAATATTACTGTTTTATCATGCAATGTAGTAGGCATCCTGTGGCACTATTCTCTTATCCAACTTATTTACAATACTGCTGAGTACATTATTTACAAATATTACAGTGTTTGTCTTATTAGATTTTTCATGGCACTCAACAAGTGTTTAGCTGCTAGTCCTGTCAGACGTGCGTTTCAATGAATGAATGTGTGTGTGTCAGCAGTGGTGCTGGGGTTGCAAGTTCAGAGGCTCCATTTTGAGATTTCAGAGCAGCACTGTACTCACAAATGTCCAGGAAGAATTCATAGTTCTGTAGTTTCCATTCTTTAAATTTCTTTGATGTTAAGCTGGGATCATCCAGAAGGTTGTTGATAATTGCCAGGTCTCCTTCCTTTGCCTATCAAATGACAAAAAAAACAGAGCACATTTAAAAATACAATTTATGCCATGTTCTATTTGGGCCTTTTATTTCTTCTTTAGAGCTAATGAAAATGCTAGAGCAGCTGACATGAAAACAGAAGTCCTTTCTTTAGATAGAACTGTTAAAGTTTGAACAGTTCTGAACAGTTTGAACAGAAAGGCTATGTAATCCTCCTCATAGCTGACAATATGCCTTCAATATGACTTCAGAGATCACCTTTAATTTCAAAAATGAAGTCAGCTGGATAGTTCCATGACACAGGCACCTTCCATGACACAGCTAATAAGTGCGTTAAATAGTTTTGATCTTTTTTTGTGAGGTGAGCATTTTCTTACTTTCAGTGTTGGCAGTTTATTTGTGACCTAATTCTTTGTCTAAATATAATCATTGAATATATAATTCTAATATAATAAAAGCCATAGTACTTTTGGCTGTGTGTTTGTCTATCCATAATGCTCCAGGCCAACTGTGCATGCGCTGCCTGGAACCTTACTGGCAGATAGACACACAGGTGGAGGTGGAGGCGGTGGGGCCAGGGTATGCTCCACCACACCAAGGGGAAGGAAGGTGAGGGGTGGGGGTCATGGCATGCGGTTCTGTGGGGGATGTGGTGTGCGGCTGTGTGGGGGTGTGGCATGTGGTGCAGGGGGGGCATGGCGCTTGGCTGCAGGGTCCCGCACAGGGACCGGGTGCTGGGTGCACAGGCAGCTCTCCATGTGGCTCCTCTCGTGCCCACTCCCCATGTGGCACCCTGTGGCTGCACACCATGCCCCCTTGTGCACCATGCCCCCCCTGTGTGGGGATAGCCCACTGGTTGTGGCCATGGGCTGCGGGGCTTGTGGGGGGCATGGTGCAAAGAGCTGGCTGCAGCATGCCACACCCCCCCATGCATCTGTATGCCATGACCCCTGCACAGGGAGTGCCCGCTGGCTGCAGCCATGGGGTGCGAAGGGCATGGGGCGTATGGCACGTGGGCACATGAGGAGCCAGCACGGGAGTGCGTGGGCCGCCCTGTGGCCACACTCCCCCATGGGGAGTGGCTGGCAGCCCATGCCAGCCCATGTGCCCCATGCCACACCCTGAGGCCACTCCCCATGCCACACAGCCGCAACCAGCAGGCACTCCCTGCACCGTGGCCACTCCCCACGCCACGCCCTGTGGACACACGCCAGCCCCTCCACTCATCCATGTGGCAGGCCCCTCCATGTACCACGCCACCTACCCCAAGTGCCATGCTCCCCCACGTGCCCTACGCCACACCCCAGGGCTGCTCCCCACACCATGCCCTACGGCCACACCCCATCCCCCCCCACATCCCACCTGTGCACCCCAGGCCAAACCCTGGGGCCACTCCCCACACCACACAGGCTCAACTTGCGGGCACTTCCCGCACCATGGCCACTTCCCACGCCATGCCCCATGGCCATACACCAAGGCCCCTGCGCACCCGATGCCACACCCCGGGGTCACTGCCCACGCCATGTGGCTGCCACTGGCAAAAATTCCTTGTGCCCCCGTGCTGTGGCTGCTTCCCGTGCCATGCCCCATGGTTACATGCCACACCCCTGGTGCAGCCATGCACCATGCCACCCACATCCCGGGACTGCCCCCCACACAGGACTGCTCCCCACCCATGTGGCTGCAGCCGGTGGGAGCTCTCTCTGCTGTGGCCACTCCCCATGCCATGGCGCGTGCCACCCCCCACCATGCACCAGGCATCACACCCCAGGGCCGCTCCCCACACCATGCAACCAACAAGTGCTCTCTGCACCGTGGCCTCTCTCCATGCCATGCCTTACAGCCAGCCCCCCATGCAGCCTCACGTCATGCCCCCTGCATGCAGAGCAGCAGGGAGGAGGGTTGGAGTGGGGCTGGACCCAGAGTGACAAGAGGAGTGGGACATGACCAAGAATGGTGGTAGCAGTAGGGGGGATCAAGGCAGGACCTGGAGCGGCAGCAGGAGGTTGGGCAGGGCTGGACCTGGAGCACATGGGTCTCTGTCCCAGTTCTGCCCCCTCCTCCCTATCATTCATGATGGGCATTTTGCTAGTCATAATAATAATAATATGCATATAATATTCTCTTTGCTTACATCTAAACAATGAACATGTTAAGAGGTTACAATGTTACAATGTCATGTTAAACATAAAAATAATAAATGATTAAAGCTTACTTTTAAAGTGCTCTTGAGAACTCTGATGTGATGAAGCTTTTCATTGACAATTGGGTCATTGCACCTCTTTACAAAAGACCTACGGAATTCCTGCTTGGTGGAGGGTCGCTGTTCTCCAAAGGCCGACAAGCTAGCTTGTTCCAAAGACCTGTACAACTGTTGCAGACCATCTGTACTTTCTTGTATTTCCTTTGTATTTTCTGAAAGAAAGTTTATAATTTTTTTAACAATGATGCAGGTAGGTGAGAGAGCAATGAATGACCCTGAAAAGGTCAAGGATTCTGCAAGTTGGTATGTGGAATTAGCACGTAACACCTTCCCCCAGCTCAGGTATTGATAAAATCGGAACATTTTGGTTAAAACTATAGTTGGAATCTGAACATAGGTAGATAATCTCAACCAAAACTAAAGGGTAGCATCTATGACAAGGTAACTGATGAGGTGTCCAGGATTAAGGTTTTTTGGAAATTAAGAAATCAGTCACACATCAGTCATGCATCATTGATGTCAATGGCAAAGTGCCAACTGAATTCAGTGGAGATTATTGGGTTACAATCCTTGCACAACCATACCTTCATTACAGAAACTATTTTGCCTTTTAATAAGAAGTTTCTCTTCTGGCATCTCTTCTGATATGCCTGCAGACTTTACACATCCCTTGCTCCTGACATCTCTGTTTCGCGGAAGACTCTGACTACGTTGTTTCTGAGGCCTACTGTGAGAACTATGTCCTCTCTGACATTCCACTAGTGGGAAAGGCCCATCCCGTTCATGGTTGTGACGTCTTTGGACTGGTAATGTTGCTTGTCTTCGCTTATCTGGTGACATTCCAGGTCGACCACTTATGTATTCTGAGTCAGGAGGAACAGTCTGAAGAAAATGGAGCCCTGAACTGGTTAAAGGGGTCTCTATAAGGTCCTGCCATGAGCGCCTTTCTCGGTAGGAAGGCCTGCATCCTGATGAATGTGTACTTCCTGTGGCATCTTGTCGGGAGTCCTCCGCAGAAGAATGAGAATGAGTTGATTCACTTGAAAAATGTCGGCCATGTTTGGGTTCAGGGAATGGACTTGAAGAATTCACCTAAAAATAATCAAAGCATCTGACAGTTAGACAGAACTGTGAAGAGACATAGGAAAAGCTCCAGACATAAATTACAGTATACAGTTAGTTTTAACCAAATGGTCTGATCTGTGTGTTTTGGTATGTCCTATTATAAGCCTCTTAGAAAAGAAGGCAACTAATGGGATTATACTTTATGTAAGCACTATGTTTTTAACCACTCCCTATTCTTGTTTTGACACATTCTCTGCCCAAGAGCAACTCCTGCTGGAAGGGACAGCATAGCACTGGTACAGGTTTTCTAAAGACCTACCCAGCTTACACCCAGTCCAGCGGTGTGTTGTGAGGAAGACATGAAAGCCCCCAAGGAAACAATAACTGAATTTCCTTTCTTTTCAGGGGGTAGATGTTCCAGCCAAACAGGAAGAAAAAACAAAAAACAAATTTCAGCACCCAAGAAGACATTTAAATTTTAGGGGACTGCTGAGCTTATCCAAATCATGTTAATTAAATTCTGCTTGGTCTGTTTATCATCTTAATAAAAATAAAAAGGCAAAAAAGTGGAAAAACAGAAAGGGAGGGGCTTAACCTGTATCCTGGTTGATAAAACAGCATCACATGGGTGAAAATCAGTCTGAACTTCACCCATGTGATGCTGTTGCCTCAGTCTCTTTTTCTTTGGTTCTGGTTGTGTGAGGATCATGTCATTCACGCTGAAGACAAATCTGAAAGAAAAATAGAAAACAGTCCTATCTGCACTTCGAAATACAGGCTGAATATCACAGCTTGCCCATATTCTGTACACCAGCAATACTTTCAGCAGCTATCAGAGCCTGCCCATATATTGCATAGCATTAATGCTTTTATCAGTTATGACAATCCACCCATGCACTGCACACAAAGTGTTTCTATTAGTTACTTTTCATGTTACAACACTTGTCATGAAAAATATTGTAAAATAAATTGGTATGTTTTGGAAGAAATTTGTCTTTAAAATACGCTTCTTAGAAAGTTTATTCTCCAAATCAGAGCTATTGTGTGATTGTGATCTAAAGATCTTCATTTCCAGTAATTATGGCATAAGGATATAAAGCTTTGCTTATCAGAGATTATCCGATCTCAGGACATTTCTTTCATAATTCAGGTATATTTCTATATTGTATCAGTTTTTTTTAGAAAAAGAAAGAAAACTGACTTGGCTACAGTAGACTGACACAGTAGCCTGTCTTCCCTGTGAATAATATATTTTAAATATTCACTCCTGCTCTTATCTTATTAGTAATATATATAGTAATGCAAGGGGTTTCAACCTTTTTTAATAAGTGTGCCCCTGGCAGCCCCCTTTTTAGTAAATGTACCCGGTGGGGGGGGCAAGCAGCTAGCTTTGGAATGGGGGTATGGTGAGTGGTGGAGCGGTGGCAGCACAGCATCTGTACGGCCCTGCTCTCGCTCCACCCTGGCCCTGCTCCTGTGAGGCAGCAGCGAAGGGTAGCGATGCTCTATCCCTGCCTGCCCCTGCGTACCCCCTGGGACCTTTCAAAGTACCCCCTGGGGTATATGTACTCCTGGTTGACAACCCCTGTAGTAATGTATATATTCCTGCCTCAGACAGGCGGTTGGATTAAATGACCTACGGAGGTCCCTTCCAGCCCTACTTCTCTATGTTTCTCTCTATATTGCAGGGGTGGGCAAAATCTGGCCCGTGGGCTGAATTCAGTCTGTGAGGCCATTCTATCCAGCCCACGGGGCCCCTAAAAATTTAGAAAATTAATATTTATCTCTCCTTGGTTCCTTTCAAAAATGACAGGAGTAAGGGGCAGTAGGACCCAGGGGAAGCCCCAGTGGGTTCCTGCAAAAGCAGGGCCTGCCCAGCCCCACCCCCCCAGCTGGAAGCCCAAGCAGGGGCTTTTGGACTGGGACCATGTGGCTCTTCAGCTGCAGTGGCGTGGGAAACTAAGGCAAGGTGGGGGAAAGGCAGGGGAGGACCCCGGGCAGGGAAGGAGTTGGTGCAGAGTGTGGGGAAAACCGGCCCCTTCCCTGCCCTGTGGTCGGCACTCTCTGCTGTAGCCGCTCACAGCCTGCATGGGGCTGTCAGCAGCCTCATATGGGCTGTGAGCAGCTGCAGCATGGGGCACTGGCCATGAGGCAGGGAAGGGAACACTTTACCCATGCTCAGCACCAGCTTGTAACCCACTCCCGCTGCCAGCCTGGGCCCCGCACCAGCTCCAGGCTCACCCATCGGGGCTGGGCTGCGGCGGCAGCAGCTTCTCACTGCAGAGGAAAGCAACCCCCCCGTTTGCTACGCCGGGCAGTGTGCAGCTGCCGCTGCCACCTCTGTGCTGCCTAGTGTGTGAACTCTGGGTGGGCAGCAGCAGCAAACACTGCCTGGCGTGGCAAACAGGGGGGCTGCTTTCCACCATGCCAAGCAGCTGCTGCTGCCATGGCGCAACCCCAACAGGCGAGCCCGGAGCCGGCGTGGGGCCCAGGCTGGCAGTGGGGGTAGGCTGCAAGCTGGTACTGAGCATGGGAAAAGTGACCCCTCACCCGCTCCATGGCCAGCGCCCTGTGCTGCAGCTGCTCACAGCCCATGTGGGGCTGCCTGTGCCTGCTCACCCCGTGCAGGATGCAGGGAGCACGGGCCATGGGGTGGGGGAGAGGCCTCTTTTCCCCACATTCAGCACCAGCTCCTTCCCTGCCAGTGAGCAGGGGGTCGGGGGCAGCCCCCACCTGTACTGTGGGACTGAGGGGGCACTGGGAGTGAGCGGGTGTGGGAGTCAGTGGGAGCACGGGGCCCACACCAGTGTCCTGGGGCCAGCATCAGAAGGGCCCAAAGCAGGGTGACAGGATTACAGGGTCCCGGCTGGCAGGGGCTCTATGGAGCCGGGCCTACACCCCGCTTTGTGCTCCACTGGTGCTGGCCCTGAGACATTGGTCCCAAGTCATTGGGACATTGGTCCCAAGACGGTGACCAGGGGTTGGGGCCCCTGTCAAGGGGCAGGGCTACCCATGTGGCCCTCGACAGCTTTCCAAAACTGGGTAAGCGGCCCTCCTCCCAAAATAATTGCCCAACCCTGATATATAGTAATATAATATTAGTTCCTATACAATATTCTTTTTGCTTATATCTATGTCCCACCTCTGTTCTGTATATATATCACTGTAAAACAAGCAGAAGCAGCATGGAAACCAAGGAACCACAGAAGTTTATTTATTGGCATAGTAGAGGATGCAGTGTTTATGACTTACTGAGGGTGTTCGATGATAGGTGTCACCCAGTGTTGAGGAGCCTTCCTGTTTCAGAGTTAAAGAGCCATCAATATCGTCCTGGTCACTTTCACTCCAGTAATCTGCTAATAAAACATTTAATATTTCATTGATGTGATTAGTCAAAAGATAGTTTTGGCAACATTTTCAATATATAACTGAAAATTTTTTTCTTTAATATGGCCAAAGTAAAATTTTCAAGAGCACCTTGAAACCTATGTGCTATTTTATAAAATATCTGCTTGCAGACATGTAAAAAACAAACAAACCCAGAAACGGTACTTTATTTTAAACCCAGTGTGCTCCCATGCCAAGCCTAGCACATGCCCAGAAGAGGCACTGTGTTAGTTGGACCCAGCTTCCCCAATGTCTGTATAGTTTGGGTGCTTTAATGGGGCTTTTTTGGCACTTTTATCTAATAGCTGATTGGATCAGTTATTAGATAAAAGCTCCAAAAAGCCCTGCTGAAGCACCCAATCTATACAGATGCCAAGGAGCCGGGTCCAAGTAACACTTCCAGTAATGTGCATTTTCCCCCCCACATCTTTCAGCACCCAATTTTCAAAGGCATTCAGGGGACCAAAGACACATATGTGCTTAGTGAGACTCTCAAAAGCATCAGCCCTGATTATACGCTTATCTTAATTTGATTTCAAAGGGAGTTCACTTTAATCAGTCACTGGTCCTTGCAGGTGCCAAAGAACACTCATGCTTGTTGCGTTTAGAAGTTGAGAAACAATGGGGCACAACCAAGAGATCCAGTACAAGCTCTTTGTACCATGCAGCTCTAGCTTCTCAATGGGTTAAGGCAGGGCGTATGATGTGGAGGCGGGCTTCAAAAATGCACTTTCTTTCTACCATGTGGGCAGTGCTGGTGTGCAGCAGTGTGCAGCAGTGGGAGAGGTGACTGCAGGGGCCCACAGCCCACATGCTGGCCCCTCGTGGGCTGCCTATGGTCTGTGGGCCACCAGTTGGACATCCCTGGGTTAAGGGAACAAAGTCTGCTATCTGAATGGTGCACTCAGGAAGGATTCTTTAGTGCAGCTTGCCCAGTGATTATGACACTCTCCTTTCAGAATGACTCACATATCTGATGGCACTAACAGACTGCTATGCAGAGCAAGACACAATATGATCCTAATTCTTTTATTTATCATTTTTATACCAAATGTAAAACAGCCATGCTATATTCATCAAAATGTTTTTTTTCCTAAGATTGTCCCAAGAACCTTTCTTTGACTTTTCAAAGGATTATTCTGAATTTTATTTTCTCTGCTGATGGCTCAATTAAATATATGAAAGGGGTCTGCATATCTATGAAACATAAAAAGATTAAAAGATACTGCATACATATTAATGCAGAACTCAGTTGTGAGATATTTATGTCCTATTTTGTTTATATCATGATTCAGTTAACCAGACCATTTTCTGAACTTTATTTTTCTCCAAAGCATTTCATTTAAAATAACAGAAGACTTACCTTCATCTGGACGAATTTCCTTGTCATCAGGTGTGTAACCAATGGCTGCAAGACCCAGACGATTCATCCATCTAATAAAATAATAAGACAACAAGAGATTAAAGGAAGGGTAAAGGTGTCCTATTTACAGGCCACTGAGGCAGGGCTTCACTGTTTCTTTAACTTCAGTACACAAAGGATGTACTACGGTCAGTAGGGCTGTCCGAAATGGCTATGTTTTGTTTCAGTTTCAGATTCAGCCATTTCAAAGGATGGCGATTTGTTTCGGTGTTTCAGATCACTGTTCCATTTTGATTCAGCCGAATCTGTTTCGGGGTTTCGAGGTTGTTTCCGTGATTCAGCCATAGGCTATAATGGGGAATCACTGAAATGCCTATAACTTTGTCATTTCTTGCCTGATTCAGATGAAAATTGTAGGTATGGTAGCGCCTTCAGAGGGCATGCAGCCTGCCATGTTTCAAGGAGATAGGTGCAGGGTTTTTTGTGAAACTGTACTTCAAACTGTTCAAAGCAAAACTTGTCCCGTGTGTGTTAAGGCAGAGTGGGATGAAAACAGCAGGACTAGTAGCCTCTTCTGAGGCCATGAAGCCTGCCAGGTTTCTGTGAAACTGAACCTCAAACTATTCAAAGCAAAGCTTGTGACATGTGTGACTTTGTGCATGTGTTAAAGCACAGCGGGATGAAAACAGCAGGAGTGGTAGCCCCTTCTGCGGCCATGAAGCCTGCCACATTTCAAGGAGATAGGCGCAGGTGTTTCTGTGAAATGGCACCTCAAACTGTTCAAAGCAAAACTAGTGACGTGTGTGTGTGTGTGTTAAGGCACAGTGGGATGAAACCAGCAGGGGTGGTAGCCTGTAACAGGGGGCCTTCCTGGTGCCAGTTAGATCTCCACCCGCCCACCTGTTTCTGGGCCAATGACCCACCCCTCTTTTGCTTCCCATGCAAAACTGATTCAGATGTTTCCCAGGCAGGAGGCTGCCCTTTTAGGCCTCTGATGTCTAGAGGTAACATCTATTCTGCAGCTCCATACCTCCCCTAACACTGCGGCCCATGCCTTGAAGATGGCATCCCAGGCAGCTCACCTGGAGCCTCACAACTCCACTGCAACCAGTAAGCCTCAGGCCTCTCAAAGATCTTACAGGTCTGGGCTTTCCCCAGCCAGGACTGTGTTTATGTGGTGGCTGGAGGTTATAAGGCACCTCCTACCCGCCTTTCACCAGAGAAGTTTGTGGTCCTGGCATTTCTTGGGGGCTGCCATGACACTGGCAGTCCCACCAGGACTCCTGACCCTGGCAGGGTGCACTTCTAAGTCATGCCCAGGACCTCGGGCCTCTTCCTTCCTCATAGCCCTGGCCCATACTACCAAGCCCATCCTGGCACAGAAGCTCAGCAGGTATATGTTCTTTTCCTGCTGGCTGGTGATACACTGCCTCCAGCTCCGAGAGTGAAACATTAAACAGTTTTAAAAAACAATGTTAAAAAGGAAATAGGTGCGGACAGAGTGAGGATGGTTACACTCATTCTGTCTGCACGTGGAGCTTGGGGAACCCCAGCAGTGGGACGTTCACCTTGAGGAACACCAGCTGCTCTACCAAACCAGGATTCAAGCAGGTGTGGTGGGATGTCACAACATCCCCAGCAATGCTAAGCACCCTCTTGCTTGGAACACTGTTTGGTGGACAGGACAGGTGTTCCCGGGCAATTGTGGCCAGATCCTGCAACATCTGGCTGTGGTTTGCCAAGGAGGCCAATGGGTTGCAGAGCAATGGCTCCGTATCCTTGGTGACATAGGTAGCCACTGAGGCCTTGGTGCTACCTGCCTGATGCTGGGGTCTGGTGCCTCTGGACCCCAACATGGAAGCCATGCCCTTGGCCCACATTGGCAGCACCTGTGGTGGAGCAGACTGGCTAGTGGATGGAGTGCTGGCACCGGACAGTAGATCCCCCTCTTCCATGTCCCCCTGCCTCTGCCCTTCTGCCTCCCTGACCCTGATCACCAGCACCTCTATCCAGTGATCCAGGGTTTTGCTGGTGCACATGCTCCCCTTCACCTTTGGGTCACACATAGGCACTAGCATATGGACCATACTGGACTGCAACAGATCCAACCATTTCTTGATGCCATCCTTCAGCTGCTTTAGTAGTGCCTGCCCCTCTGGTGACTGCAGCTTACCCCAGCCATGAACATTGCTCCCCTGGAACTTCTCCATTTGGTTCTGAAGCTCCCTCACTATGGGAATCACCTGGCTAAGGAGGGCATTGCTAGCACTGAGGTTCTCAGTGGCCTTGAGGAATGGCTTGAGGACCACCCAGATCTGGGAGATGGTATCCCACTCTCTTTTGTTAAGGGGGCTGCTGATCCGAATCTCCCCAAGCAAGGCCATCTCATGGATGGCCTTCTGTTGCTCCACCAGCCTTTCAAGCATCAGGTACGTGGAGTTCCACCGAGTCTCCACATCCTGCATGATTTTGTGCTGCAGGATGCTCAGCTCTGCCTGTTTGTCCCACAGCATCTTGCCCACCTTGATGCTCCAGTGGAAGTAGCCCGCCACCTTCCTGCATTTTGAAATGAGCTGGGTGGTAGTGATGTTGCCCTCACTGGCAGCCCTGTCCCCCTCCAAGGCATCCCTGACTATAAGGTGGAACTTGTGTGCCACACAGTGGATGCCAACAAAGTTGGCATCACAGACTGCCTTGACCATATTGGCCCCATTGCTGGTGACCATAAACTCACCCTGCCCAATGAGCCACCCCTGCACCATGTGGTTCATGGCCTCCATGATCTCCATTGCCACGTGGGACTCATCCATCACCTCGGCTTGAAGGAGAGCCCACTGACAGCCTGACTGATTGCACCAGTGCTCTGTGAGGGAGAGGTAGGCATGATCTCCACCCCGACTGCTTCATGTATCCGAGGTGAAGTGTAAGGCCACCTGCAGACCTGCCTTGTACAGCTCCTCCCTCAAGTACTCCCTGCATGCCTCATACAGGGAGGGCACCACCGTCCTGCTGCACACTGGCCACTCAACTTAGGAGAAGGGCTGGCCATCCAGAGCAAGCATCTCCCCAATGCTCTGGGCGACCTCACTCGCCTTGGGAACACGTCCTTGTTTGTCCCCACCTTTCCCCCACTGGTCCAGGGTGGTCTGCTTCTGCTTCTGGGGGACGGGGGCTTTGGAGTGAGAGGGGGAATTCCCTTTGAGCACACTCCCACTGGTGCCAGGCTGAGGAGGAGCAAGGGGAAGGGGCTGGTACCTCCTGATATGCATCAGCATCCCCATGGTGCTGAAGTGTTTCTTGTCCACCTGCCCCCACAACCTCCTCTGCAGTGCCTTCTGTAGAAGGAGACCTGGCTCTAGGGGAACTTTGAGGGGTGTAGAGCAGAAACTCTGATTCCCCCTTGTTCCCCAGAATTTCCCTGACTATGGCACTGAGCTCCCCTGGTTCCAGATCCAGCTCCTTCTCTGGCACTGGGAGACTCACGCTGGGAACTGAATTTGGGGTTGAGGAGACTGTCATACTGGTGCTTGTCATGCTGGTGGTGCTGGAGATTATTATTATTGCTTGTGTTAATGGAGGTGGAGCAGGTGTAGACACTGCTCCCACCTCCTTGCTGCCACTAGCAGCAGAAGCCTCATGCCTGCTAGGGAAGAGGGTGCATCAAAGTTTGCGGAGACTAGGGGGGTTGAACTTACAGCTTTCCCTCTGCCCCCTCTCACTCCCCTACCAGAAGACCTGACACCTACCTTACCAGAATGCTTCATAATGTTTGCTGTGCTGGAAAATGTGTGTGTGTAATATACCTTGTATGTGTTTAATATACACATGGAGAATGGGGCCCTGGCCGGACTAGGTCATGGGGCAATTGGAGCCCGGTGACTCCCGCCGCTGCATGTACTGTGGGAGAGCCAGGGGAGGCAGAGTTATGGTGCCGGGGAGTCACTGGGGGCAGATGACCCTCCCCCCGATCTTTGCATGGGGCAAGGGTGGGTTGCAGCTGTGAGGCGAGCTGAACTCTGCCTGCTCCATGCTTCACTGCAGTCTTTGAAAGTGGTGTGGCACAGTGCCATGTGCCTTGCTGCCCAGGCTACGCAGTGGGTGAACGCACATGGTGGTGTGCTGCTTTCAAAGGCTGTAGCTAGGTGTGGAGGTACAGAGCAGGCAGAGCCCAGCTTGCCTTGCAGCTGCAACCTTCCCTTGCCCTATGCAAGGAGTGGGGTGGCCATGTCCCCCCTTGGCTCCCTGGCACCACGACTCTGCAGGAGCCATCTTCCTGGGGATGACTTAGATGGGGTGGGGTCTCCTCTGGCCTGGCGGCACAGCCAAGGCTGGCCCTCCTCCAGCTCTATGCCCCCCTATGTGGTGCAGAGCTGGGGCCAGACTGCGGCCGCTGCAGGGAGGTAGCCAGGGCCAGTGCAGGGCTGGGAGGTGGTGGATGCTGGTGCCAGGCAATGACCCCTGGCATGGGGGAAGGGGAAGCTGGATGGGTGCAGCAGACCCCAGCCCTGAGTCTGAGCCCTGCCCAGGGCCAGCCTCAGCCTCGCTCCCTCCCCACATGGCCCTTTCCCCTCTCCCCACAGACTTTTGGTGGGGGGGGGGGGGGGGGG
>NW_005842216.1:58443-67487 GCF_000455745.1 Alligator sinensis
CTGGTGGGCGGTCGGCTGCTGAGGACCCCCCCGCCCCCAGTTGGTGATCGGCTGCTGGTGCCCCCCCAGTATTAGGAGGCACCAGTCATCCATGTCTCTCAGGGCATCCATGTGGCAAGTGAGATCTCTAGACTTTTCTCTGTAACTCACTCTATATCATAAAAATTTACTCAAGGATTATAACACTGATGATCCCTCTTCATGCTAAAAATTTAGAATACCTAAGTGAATACTGTGTAATACTATGTAATATTTAGTTAATAACTTAGTTAACTAAGATAATACTGTATAATACTTAGTTCATACTGCTTTTCTACACATGTTTGTGCCAGATACTTCATGTATGCTGTATAGACAAACTGCCCTCACTTTAAGTGCAACCAAATACAAAATACTCATGGAACTCCAGCTGCACACTGCTTGTGTGAAGAGACCTCCACTGTTTCAAAGGAGGATAAGATACTGCATTAGTTCTGACCCGTCTCATCTTGTTTTAGGGCATTTCCACTCTTTTATAGCCCCAAACAACTGAATCAGAAATGGATTATTTGTGGGTATACCTACAGCCAAAGAAGCTATTACTTTAGAAACTAAGAGCAGCCTTTCCTATGGTCATGGCAGGAGGGTGTAACTGAGTGAGTGAGGAATCTCTATAGGGACCAAAGCTGAGTTCTGTCAGTTGAGGACCCAGAGGGCAAAAGAGGTTCTAAGTACCCAGAAGGCTCTCCAATACCAGAGGCTCACAGGGTAACCAGTTGTCCAAATAGGAGTAAACTGCAATCCCCTACTTCCTGAGGTATGCCACGTAGACAGAGCACTTTGGTGAATTCCTATGGAGGTATCAAGAGGCCTTTCCTATTTGGAACCAGAAAATCACCAGTATAAAATCCCTTTTCTCTGAGTTCCAGGGTAACTCTTTCTATGGCCCTAGAACCAGCAATAAGTGGGCCTCTTGCTGAATTAAAATATTGAAAAGGGTCCCTGAAAAGGGACAGGGAGGAGGGATTTCTCAAATTGTGGAGTCCTAGTAAATGACTACCTTGGAGGAGGAAGCCAAAGTACAGGGAGACTGGGTATCTGAGTTTGTGCTTATACTCCAGGGTCGAGGTGTGTCCTAGCTTTTTGGCCAGCTGCTAGTTGGGTGATATTGCTAAATCATCAGTGCTGGAGCCTCTAGGAGCTCTGATGAGAACACCTCGGGGCATGAAGGTGGAGAGTGAGAACTCTAGTTAAATCTGCCCATTCAAATTTAAGTCACTCCAGCACTTCATTTGAACACACATATTATGATTTTCTATATGTGATAACTTCTTAGTTGGATACAGAGGCATCTCTTTTAGATGAATGAACCACAGCCACTAGACAGTTACCAGAATTCACCTCGTCCTGCCTTATTTGATCTTATTGGTGAGAAAATGTAAGTAATGGAATAGACAGGTGATTAGCTTGTGATTGCTTTCCATTCCATCTCTTTGATGTAGCTTCTTGACTCAGCTGGAGACCACCTGCTTTGATGTGTAAGCAATAGTGGCCACATGCTAATTCTTTTATGTTCTCTCAAGTTGAGGGTCATAAAAATACCCTAAGAAACAGAGCTGCCAACAATCAAAAGAAACAAGGAAGATAAACAAACTCTAGTAGGCCCTCATTTTTCATTCCTGAAGGAGAAATCAGAATAAATGAAATGCTGTGTTGTGTTAGTTTGTAGCTTAAGAGGAATTATGACAAAATCAATTACAAGAAGCTGGTTATCTCTCCTGATTCAAAGAAAAGCTTGGTGGCCTTGAGCTTTAATGCTAGTGGGATAAATCCCACCTTCAGGTTACAATCTTGTTTAAGGAAGTTGCTGACATACAAAATTACGGTTCCAATCTCATGGAGGCAAACTACCGCAGACACATTTTTATAATCCTCTTTTCTCCTTTGGGGACTTCAGTGATTTTGGTATAGAAGCTATTAACTTATCAACTGGAGACTGAATGACCAAAGGCATTGATGATGGGAAGCAGACCTTGATATGTAGGTTACTAGTTCATATTTGGCCTCAGCTGGTGGTGGCCAATAGCCATTATTATTTCACAGCTATTTTAATGGTCCATAAATTCAATGTCCTATGGCTTCTCTATTAGTTGAACAACAAATGCTAAAAGATAAGGACACTAAAAGTGGGGATGACCAGCCCTTCTCAGACCAACTGTCAATTTCCATTTCATTTGATTCTCATTCCCATACTGATTTTCTTTTCTAAATGGGGAAGAGAATAAGTCCACGCTCTTTGGCTTCAAATGATAAATTCAAGGTCTTCCAATGTCATTGTATCAAGGCTAGTGCAAATCCACAGTGGGTCAGAGTCTGCCCCCGTTGGGGCTAATGATGTTATGTCTGGATGAGCTAGCCTTTGCAGATGTCTGGGATAACCACAGGATTGGGTGTCCTGGGGGACTAGCTTCTGGAAACAGCTTCCAGATATTTAGGACAAAACTTGGCAGTAAGACTTAGGTTGTGCAGCATTTATTTATCTCTCATCCAGTTCTTGGCTAGTTTCCTTATTCTTGCTCACTGGCACTCAGCTGGCCTCCTGGCCCCAGCATTTGGCTTGCTTCTTAGCCCTGGAATCAGGAATCCAGGAAACAAAGAACTAGGGCAAAGAACAGAAGACAAGCTAAGGAGATGCAAACAGACCTGGAGATGCTTACCAACTGGAAGCTCAGTTTGTTGCTCAGCAAAGGCCAGGTGCTGCAGCGGCCCATTCAATAAGGAAATGGAGCCAAATGAAGTAGCTGAGCAAAGGCTGTCTTGGAATCTACCTGAAATAGCTTGCTCATTTATCTAGGGAACAGAGACTTACTTAATCCTTAAAGATTGCTAGATATATTCCTTCACACATCTCCAAGTGTGAATGGCCAACTACTATGACATGCTCAGCTAATATGATTCTCTCTTGAATCACAGAATCAAAACCACCTCGACCTTCATGATGAATTTGAATATGCTAGATCCCAGACCAGCATGGAAAACCTTTCTGCTCATCCTCTTAGGCCAGTGATTCCCAAAGAGTATGCCATGGCACACTACTGTGCCATGAGAGCAGGGAAGCATGCCATGAAAAATGGGCTGGATAGTGCCCCAGCTAGGCTGGTCCCATGCAGAGGGATTGGGCCGTAGCTGGGCTGGCCCTCCACAGAAGGATCATGCACCAGCTGCACTGGTCCTGTGTGGAGGGATCATGCCCCAGCAGGGCTGACTGTGCATGACTGGATCAGGCCCTGGCAGGGCCAGCCCTGCACAGCGGGATGGGGCTCTGGCCACATTGGTCCCACGTGGAAGAATTCGGCCCTGGCCACATTGGCCCTGCATGGCTAGATCAGGCCTTGCCTGGACCAGTGCCATGCACAGGATCAATTCCATGGACTAGCTCCAGCCTGCAGGTTGGTGAAAAGAAAAGTGTGCCCTAGATATCAAAAGTTTGGGAAACCCTGAGGGCACTCACTGTTCAAGTGCTACAGATAACACCAATCACATCTTAGATACACAGACAAGGTAAAGGAAGATCCTGTCTAGTCTGGCAAGAGGCACATTTGAGATTGGTTTATACCTCACCACATTATGTCAGTAGTCCTTCATCTGCCTGGTCTTCGAGCCACCTTGACATATTACCTCAACAGGGATCTTAAAAGAATGATGTCTCAATGATGCTAGCCTCCGTGACATCTTCCTAAGGTGGGAGTTTCTCATAGTGGACCTATTTGGAACATGTCAGAATTCAAATGTTGGCTTGAGACAGGATGTGAGCCAAGACTCTCTGACAGATGTCTTTCTTCTCTTAAGGATATTGGCTCTAGATTATGCCTTTCTGCCAATCACTATAAGTTTCAGAAATCTCAGAAAGCTGAAGCACTATGCAGACAATGTAATTTTACCAATCTCTTAGCAGGAC
This sequence comes from Alligator sinensis, assembly GCF_000455745.1. NCBI lineage: Eukaryota > Metazoa > Chordata > Crocodylia > Alligatoridae > Alligator > Alligator sinensis. The sequence goes on from NW_005842216.1 coordinate 62,381, forward strand.
AAGGTGGTTTTGATTCTGTGATTCAACAGGGATTCCAAGACATGAATTAGTGGGTATCTTTTTTAGCACTAAAAATATTTTGGGGAAATAGTGGTGGTCTGAGCTGATGGAGTATTTTCACATCAGACAGTACCACCTGAAAAGAGGGGCAGTAGATGCTGTCAGATTCTCAGAATTGTGAATCTTAGTGCCAAGAAGGTCAGTAGCATCAGTAGTAAGTTAGAAACTGTTCATGGTGATGATGTCAATACTGAAAGAACTGATGCCAATGAAGAGAGTCCCAATCTCAATATTAAGAAGTGCAAATGTTGCCAGAAGGTGATGCTACATGGTCTGTGCCACAAACTGCATGAAGCTAGTCTTTACCAGGTACTGAAATATGAACAGTGGGGTCATTTGTGTACCAGAGGTACTTAATTGAGCCCCTGGGCAGCTCTTAATTGAGGCTGATCTGAAGCAATGTATTACTTCTTTTTCTTTTTGCTAGGTGGAAAGAGCAATACTGAGTCCTGTCTCCATTAGTAGACAAAGAGGACTTGGAAAAAAGAATAACAGAAGAATGCTTGGAAGAGGAAGAAGTCCTGGAAACACTTGCAGAGCTAGCACTACCAGGGCAATTCTTGTTTACTCGGATCAGAAGCATTTTCAGTATGTGTCCAGCAGCAGAAGTTTGGGGCATGCATCAAACAAAATGGCAAACCAAACATGTGTCCATGTCCAAGGGACAATAAGTACTTACAGCATGTGATTTCATGAGCAGTGCAATGTTGGGATACCCAAAATAGCTCTGGACTTACCAGCGTTGGGCACTGGAAACAGCACAGCTACATTAACACAGCACTTTCAGCAAGGTTAATTAGCACTGGGAGAGCACCATGCTAAAATGGCTACACTGTTTTAGTATCTGAACTAGCTAATTCAGACGGAGTGTAGGCTCTGTTTACATGACCCTGCGTTGTGCTATGTAGGTGAATACGTAATGGATATCACTAAACAGTATAGCTGTGTCACATCAAAGACAATATTTACATTATGGAAATGTTTTATTTAGCATTAAGAGCTGAAGAAAACTAGTCCCGGGTGGCCAAAAAAGGAGAAAAAAAAACAGTCTCCAAAGGGAAAAGTAGCAAAAAATCCTATACTAATGTAACTAAGTACTAAACTAGCCCAAGGGAAGAACCTACAACTTTAAATATTCAAGTGTGCAAGAGAGAAACACACTGCATACTGTTCTGCCTCACAACCACAGACAGTAAGATAAAACAAAAGGGCCAGTAAGCCCTAATCTGCCTTTTATCCCTTGATAACGGGGAAGGAATGGGAAGGCACTCAGAGCACATGGATGGCTAAACAGACAGCACTGGCTGTATGATTCCAATGCTGAACAATCCTGGGGCTCAGTGCATCAAGAGTAGAATATATGTACTATACATGGATGCTTAAGAAAGTAAAAGGCATCTCTGAATATAAGGATTTCCTTCAGTACCAATTAAACAGATGCTAAACAGTAAGAGGCTGGATATTTCCTTTTTTATTTTAGAAACATATATTTCCCTTTGGAATTTCCTGGGAATATTGCTCGACAGCCTCAGAAATTCTCAAGGTAAAGTGATTTAGCAGACTCTGTCTAGGGTCTCAGTCCAGGATTTTTAAAACTCCATAATAATGAAAGACAACTCATTATCAAAAGTATTATTTATACTTCATGCAGTCAATGAAAATGTTTTGTTGGCCTTATTCATTGCCTATTCCCTATTATATGATGGAATATACTATAGTTTAATCTCTCAAAAGAGCCACTAATGAAAACGGAGTGCATATAATCACAGAAGAGTCATAACAACTTCACAATAAATATGAATGGGATTTAAAAAAATAAAGTATATATACACAATTTATAAAAGTTTTTTTTCTGAAACTTAGCTTACAACCTGTTACTGTCATGTGAATTACTTCAAGATGACAACACGTATCGGCATAATTTGGAACCTTTTGGTACTTCTCAAAGCAAAGGCCAGGGGGTTAGAACAGCGATGTTCAACCTTTTCCCCAGTGGGCTGGATGGGCAGTGCCCAGTCCCTCTGTGGGCTGGATCTGGCCTGTGGCCCCAATCCGTCACCCAGGATGGGTGCAATGACTGGGCAGAGGGAGACAGAGAGCAGCCCTAATCCAGCTTCATGGAGGGCAGGGGGTGTTACCCAGCCCCATTTGGCTGTGGGGATGAGGGGCTGTGGGAATTTGGCAGTGGGGGAGGATGGTGGCATTAATGGCCATGGCTCCCCCTCTACCAAATTTTCTGCCCAGTGGGGAGCCCCATTGGCCAGATGCTGTGGCTGTGCTGGGTACATTTGGCCCATGGGCTGGAGATTGAGCACCCCGTGGTTAGAACAAAGAGACTAATCATCAAAATGTGTGTGCAGGGGGAGGGGAGCGAGGGGGGAGGTTCTCTGAAACAGCATCAGGGACACACATATACAAAAAGCCAAACATAAACATGTTTAGGGTGGAATTAGGGATTTAAAGCAGTAAAAGTCTTACTTCAGCATATATAGAGATCCATATTGTACATCAGAAAACTAGAAATTAGTATTGAATAACATATTATATTAAAATATGATTTGTGTAGATAAAAAGCACCTTAATCATTTTCATTAGATTTTAAACTAGAATGTCTGTGGTCTCATTTCAAAATGACTTTGACCACAGCTTGTTTTTCTAATACAGTGGCACTGTTATTCAGTCATTACACAAAATTTTCAAATGCATAAGAGTTAAAAATTGCTAAAGATTTCCCCCCTAATATTTAAGATGCAAATGTTGTTATATAATAACGCATTAAAGAAGTGCACCTATATAACATCTTACAGCAAATGCTGGCTCTATAGTAACCTTTGTTAATTCTTTTACACTAAATAGAAATAAAAGCATCTCAAACAGTGAACTGAATAGGTTAATTCAGAGTTGTTTTTAATTCTTTTCACTTCAGACATTCTTCCTTTTCACCCTCCTTCCCCCTTGTTATTTTTGTTTTTTAAATGTCTCTTATCTAACAGAATGGAATAATGGTCTTTAATCTTTTTGGCAGGATCAGGAGTTCATTTCTTCAGTCCACTGAATTCAGTGGATAATTCAGTGCAAGTGTCTGATGGATATGTGGTAAGGGCAGATCTCTAAAGGAAACAAATACACACTTTTTAGATATTAAAGCTTTCTAGAATCTGCCAGTATTCTGAATTTCCCCTGTAACATTAGTCACTACAAGGACACTAGGAGCTGCAGATTGGCAGCATGAAAAATGATAGAATTCTGAAGAATTCTGGAGAGCACTAATGTATCATGGAGAGAAAAAATTATATTCTTGGACATTACTTTCCTTTGGGTCTTTGTACTAAAAATGCAGTTTGGAAATGAGACCACAGAATATACACAGGATGATAATGTGCTTGCCTTATGGCCCAGATGTGTATATTGCTGAGAATGTACAGAACTTAGCGAAGATGAAAGTGCTATAGGAATAGTTGCTATATTTGTCAGCCAAGTTGCATGGTCAATCTGTAGAGCCAACTCTACAAATCTTTTCTGGTGCTCAAGTCAACTCAGAAACTGTTCTAATATGACTGGGAGATGAGAAAGAAAGATAGAACTTCTGTTCACTCTTGACACTTTTCTCTCTTACTTTCTTCTTTGATCATCATATTAACTCTAAAACAGAATGTTAAATATCTTCTAGGTACAATCTCTGCTCTGGTGTCACACAACATTAATGTGCCATCCTCAGATATGCTCCTTCCTCTAATAGGCATTTGAACTTCTGGAAAATCTGAAGAGATGACATTTTGGATTTTTACATAGTAAACTATACATAGGATTGATATGCTAGCGAACTGCAGGTCTAGTTTCTTTTCATTTCTGAATGTGTGGATCTCAGGTCAGAATTATACTTGTTACTTGACATCCATTATTCTTTGATGTACAATCAAAGAAACTCTGTTTCTAAAGAGTTCATTTGGTGGGTGTGTTTGTCTGTTTCCTAGCTTAACTTTCAAGGGGTCAAATCCTGGCATCCTTAAAGCAAATAGAAAATCTCTCATAGCTTTCAGTGAAATCGGTATTTCATCTGCAGATGCCATAAAAAAGAAAAGGGTCATGTGGGAGGCAAATCGAGGCCCCTGCATTGAGGGAGGGAGTGGGGCAGGGGCTGGGGTAAATGGGACCCCAGGGTGAGTTGTGGGAGGGTCAGAGCCAAGGCAGCTTGTCCAGGGGCAAAGGGGGCTCCTGCCACTGTGCGCACCCCTGGGGCAGGCATGGGGGGCATGTGTCCCCATGATCTGTGCGCAGGGTGGAGGCAGGCTGCTGCTGAGGGCTGGGGCTCTACATCCTGATGCCTCTGCCCTGGCAGCTGTGCAACACCATTTGCCTGCAGTGTACTAGCTGCGCTGAGGCTCCTGCCCGCTGGGCAATGGGAGGCACGTGGTGTTGTGCAGCTGCTGGGGCAGGGGCAGTGGGGCACAGAACCCAGTCCACAGTGGCTGCCACCTCTGCCCTGTGCATGGAACTGGGTACCACGTGCCCCCCATGCTTGCCCCAGGGGTGCACGCAGTGGCTGGACCCCCCTGCACTCCTGGACAAACTATCTGGGCTCCAACCCTCCCACAACCTGGCCTGGGTCCCCATTCACCCCAGCCCTTGCCCCACTCCTTCCCTCATCATGGGGGCCTCAATCAGCCCCTCCATGACCCTTTCCTTCCATCTACACACTTACCTACTGGGAGTTGCTCTACACATGGCTGGGCTGGGCTGAGTTCTTGGCCACTTGCAGGATCCAGTTGCTTGTCTGTGTTTGTGCACACCCCTCCCCCCTGCTATAGCCACTCAGAGCCCATGCCTGGGCTGATCTGTGGTCCTCTGTGCTGCCACTGCTATGCACAGGAGTGCATGCAACAGCAGGAGCTGCCCTTCCCCTATCCCTGTGCCCCCCCAAACAAGCTGCTCACGACTCCGTCCTGCGCTCTGCTGCAGCTGGGCAGCACCTCTTGGTGCCCCTTCACTTCAGCACCCAGGGTGGTCGTCCCACTTGCCTGCCCTCGCTATGGCACTGGTTCCTGCT
>NW_005842216.1:67553-82343 GCF_000455745.1 Alligator sinensis
GATGCTGGTAGCATGACCGGTCTCGGTACTACACAAGTTCTGGCAGCAGGGTCCCCACTATCTGTCAGATTGCTGCAGTGTGGGCCATCAGAGAGCCAGTACTCTCTCTCCCTCCCTTTCACTTGGAGGAAAGGAGGGAGAACAGAGGACTGTGGGACACTGGAAGTCCTAGGGACCCCAAGAGAATCATATAGCTGTTCAAGCTGGTGTTAGAAAACTTGAGAGAGAGAGATGTTCCTGGTTGGAAAGTTCAGATTTTTTCTTGGAAGAGCTGCTGTTTTCCTGTGAATAACATACGCTAGCTTTTTGTCCTGGGTGAAAAGCATTATATCAGCATAATGGTAATGCCTGTCCATACACTTGGTTTAAGAGCCCAGAAATCTCTGCAGTCCCAAAAAAGGACACTGACTTAATATAGGCCTTTAATTGCTTTTGCGGTCACTGGATTTTTATTGCATTTTGTGACTTAGGCACCTAGGGCATCTCTATATGTGCATTGGGGTTGTGGGGGTGGGGGCACTTTAATTAAAGCGACTCTAATTCCTGCTCTTATTAAAGCACCTGCAGTGTCTCATGTATACAGCATCCTGAGCTTTGACGAGCTTTAGTTAAAATGCCTCAACCACCATTTTGAAGCATGGGGATGCTGAATACATGAGATGCGGAGGCTGCTGGAGCATGCTAATTAGCACACTCCAACAGACTTGATTAATCAAGTCTGTTCTGATGCGCTGTAATTACAGAGTGTTGGAGCAGTGTCCCCGCATGTCTACAGGCACCCCTAAATTCTCCCTATATCTCATTTGGGTGCCTATGCTATCATTCTGAATTTTTTAAAGCCCTCTTTGGATCTTTATTTTTTATATATAAGACATATATGATTGTACAGTGCTTAGCACACTAGGATTCAGTCTTGGAGCATCTTGGCTGGGGGCATCACTACGGAAAGGATGTGGATAAATTGTAGAGAGTCCAGTGGAGGACAATGAAAATGGGTAGGGTGCTGGGGCACATGACTTATGAGGAAAGGTGGAGGGAACTAGGTTTATTTTGTCTGGAGAAGATAATACTGAGGGGGGAATTTAATAGCACCCTTCAACTACCTGAAGGTGGGGTTCCAAAGAGGATGGAGCTGGACTGTTCTCAGTGGTGGCAGATGATAGAACTAGAAGTAATGGTCTCAAGTTGCAGCAAGGGAAGTTTAGGTTAGATATTAGAAAGAACTTTCTCACTAGGAGAGCACTGGAACAGGTTACCTAGAAAGGTGGTGGAATCTCCATCCTTAGAGGCTTTTAAGACCTGGGTAGACAAAGCCTTGTCTAAGGTTGATATAGTTGGGGATGGCCCTGCTTTGAGCAGGGGGTTGGAATAGACGACATCCTGAGGTCCCTTCCAAACCTAATTTTCTATGATTCTATGATCTATAGAACTATGAAGTAATATAACAAAAACAGCAGATGCACAGAAAGTAGCTTTTTATATTAAGACTTATCTAGTCTCTGAAGTGCAAACATTTAGATCAATTTTTGTTCCAATTAATTTTGCCACAATTCAGAAAATGTTCTTTGTCAAAGTATATAAAAGAGATATCTAGTGATAAAGATTCATTTCCAAAAATAGATTTTTTTCTGATGACTAAAAAATATTGTTCACTTTGAGGCTTTGCTCATTTTTCAAAACACATGGGGTAAATGTGACTCAAGTTAATGGCAGCAACACATGCTCTGAGGGAAATAAAGATTCCATTATCTTCCCAAGGAAATGCAAATGAGTCAAAAGTAATTTTTCTATTAGCATTCCACTTCCTGTTTAGACTAATACTGATGACAGGAGAATTAGTAATAATAAAAACACAGGAGACTGAAAGTTCAAATGTTAAGGAAGGAAGGGTCTATAGTTAAAATTTTAAAACTGCCTTGTTTGCATTTTGACTAACTGGAGTGAATGAAGTCTTACACCAGATGTGATCAATTCCAAAATTTCAGGGAATGTTCTAGGTATCAGTAGGCAGAATCCTGCTGATTTTAGTGAAAATCAGAAAACTAGAAGGGGGGAAATTGGGAGACAAACAGAGGCAGATGACTCAATTTTTTCAACCAAATCTGTAGGTGTCTATAAACAACTAGTTGATATCAGATATTAACACCTTACACATAACACCAACAGAGTTTCAAGGTTGACACTCTGATTGCTTTAATTCCCAAGAAACCTTGGAAGCTCAGTAATTTGGTTTGAACTATTTTCACTGCATGTCTTTTAGGCACATGGCAGGGCTTAAGAATGCAAAGGGAGTAAATGTCAGAATACAGATCCCTAGAGGATAGTTGTTTGCATGTCTTATCAAAGATCAGGCAATGAAAGACCATATGCTATGCCTGTCAGGCAGCTACAATGGAAAGCCAGAGGACAGTTTATCTCCTTTGGTTATATGGTTGCTTCTCCCACAGGACCCAAAGTTCTGTGTGATCACAGGACACTGTGAGACGTTTTGACAGATTTGCATATATTAAGCCTACATGCATGTCTATGTGTATTTCATCTCCTTGAGAGACAGATTTTCGTACCTCTGCCTGCACAAAAGCTGGTTTTATTTTTTTCATTTATGCACTTTTTTATTTCTAAAGCATGAGCAAATACAGCACATACCTTGTGCCATGCAAGGCACATGCTTTTCTATCCTATTAATACTTCATGTCTAAAATACATAATCAACATCATCCATATTTTGCATATGGTTTAACTATGAATCACACAGAGTTGCTATGTCCTAATCTAAAAATACTTATTGATGTACACTATGGGCACATTTACACGAGACACATTAATGTGCATTAGCTTAATTTAATGCACACTATGGGTGTGCATCCATATGTGCACACCCTTAATGCACATTAAAATTGGTGAGATTAGGCTATTTGCACCTAAATTTGACACCTGCAAATGCAGGTGTCAAATTTAGGCATGATTAGATAAAGCTCATTAACGGACGTGAAGACGTGACCCGGCACTAACTTTAGTTCCAGGTCTGCCCAGCCACTAGGGACACATAGCAGGGCTGCAGGGACTTGGCACTAACTTTAGTGCGAAGCTTCTGTACGTGTAGATGCCTACCAAAAATCGTTTAATGTGTATTAGCTTAATGTGCATTAAATTTAGTCATGCTTAAATGCGACTAAATTTAGACACACCCTATATAACTAATTTTAGACCAAAGGAATATATGCCTATATTGCTTTAATTTAAAGAAGCATACATGAAGATAGCAGGTAGGACAACAGCTCCCTATATAAGGACATTCTGGCATAGACTCAAAAGACAACAGGGGAAATGATTAACTTAGAGTAGCCTATGTCCTATCTTCAGGAAGATGACAGGTCCCGTTTAGCTAAGCTGGAAGTCCAGAAATCAAATGAACACTAAAAGGAGACGAAAAGCCCTTCATATATGAGAAAGTGTTGGGAGATCAACAATCGGAGGCTGTTTGGGAGACCAGGGTAACAGAAAGATCTTGTAGAAGCATGAACAATACGTGCCCCCAGAGGCTGGGGGGGCATGGCAACCACCCGCAGGCGGCAGTGGTGGAGGCAGAAGCATGGCAGTGGCAAGCACAGGTGGCCACGGTGGTGTTGGTGGTGGGTGGGGATTGGTGGTGCCACCGACCAGCGGTCAGTGACCACCTGCAGACACTGCTGGCAGTGTAGGCAGTGGCCAGAGGTGATCGTGACTGCCCGCAGGCGTCACCAGCAGCATTGGCAGCTCTTCTTTCAGGGGGTGCACTGCCAATCTCAGGGGATGCACGTGCACCTGTGTGCACCCCCTATGCGTTGCCAATGCATGAAGGGGTATAAGAAAGTTCAGTCTTCTCTCAGACCGAGTGAACCCATAAGATAAGCCCGAGGGAAAGGCAAACATGCAAACACAAGTTTATTATTTTTAAGATATGCTTTCTCCTAAAGGCTTTGGTCCTAAATTAATGTTTGTTTTAAGAAATATTATAAATTATGGGATACAACTGAATGAAACAGAACAGGAAGATGTAAACCTAAACTGGATTTGCTGAGATAATCACGGCAATTAGCAAGGGGAAAACAGCTCAAGGCTTGGTTTGAGACTGGGAAAACAGCATGATTCTATCCTGAGGAAGGTGACAATTATAGGCTTGAAAACTAAAAGATGACATCACTGAAGAGATGGGGAGGTGCAATACTCCATATACTTGGTGATGGAGAAGGAGTCAATTCTGGAATGCCCTCAGTCACTGCAAAGAATCAGAAGGTGATTTTAAATTCATTTACTTGATTATTTAGAAGATGATATGTTGCCAACAATTCTGCTAACTTGTCTTCTCCCTGCACTGACTGGGCACTGCTAGAGATGAGAAAACTGACCCTGAAGAGTACCACCTAGGTCCTGGTCCTGACTTGCTGGGAATGCAGCTTGCATGCTCCTCAAAAAGGAAAGCCAGAGAGGTGAAAATGAGTTGCAGAAGGAGGTGGTTTGTGTGAAAGCATTCTGAAGTATGAAGATGTCACTGAGAGGATGCATGTATAGATATCCAAGATTGAGGGGACTAGCTGGTTACAAAAGACTGCAATCACACTGAAAGAGGTGGACTAACTGGCTTCTGGTTTGGGAGAAGTCTGGCTACTGGCTATCTAAGCAAAAGGCAGTACACTGACTACTTCTAGGTCCCCTAACCATTAAGGTAAACCACTATGAAGTTGTAGAATCAAAAGAAGAGGAGCAGAACCCTGGAAAAACTTAGGTTCTTCTGATGAAGAACCTAAAAAGCATCCTTGAATATTAAATTGCCAACCTAGTGATCAGGTCTTTAAATTAGATTCAAGACAGTCCATGCCAAAAGATCAAATTGGTGATAAAAAATGATAACCAAGTCAAAAATCTGAAATCTGAGGGAGGGGAGAAATTGCAATAAGGTCATGGGAGAAACAAGAAGGAAACTGTGGGGCAACATGTCAAATGTTTTGGATGTCAGTAACATTAGGAATCCAGGGACTAAATAGGAAAAACTGGCAGTCTTAATACACAAACTATGACTTAATTGGCATCACAAAGACTGGTGGGATGGAGTTCAAGATTGAAAGACAAAGAAGGGGAAAAGGAGAAACAGGTCTAGGGAAGTGATAATTCCCCTCTATGCAGCATTGGTGAGGCTGCAGATGGAGTACTGCGTCCAGTTTTGGGCGCCGCACTTCAAGAGGGATGTGAACAACCTTGAAAGGGTCCAGAGAAGGACTACTCATATGGTTGAGGGCCTGCAGGTAAGACCCTATGAAGACAGACTGAGGGACCTGAATCTCTTCAGCCTCCACAAGAGAAGGCTGAGAGGCAATCTTGTGGCTGTCTACAAACTCATGGGGGAGTCATCAGGGAACACTGTTTACTAGGGTGCCCCTCGGGGTTACCAGAAATAATGGCCACAAACTGAAGGGGAATAGATTTAGATTGGACATAAGGAAGAAATTCTTTACAGTAAGGGTTGCCAAAATATGGAATGGGCTTCCAAGGGAGGCGGTGCTTTCCCCTACCTTGGAGGTGTTCAAGAGATTAGACAGGCATCTGGCTGGGGTTACTTAAACCCAGTGCTCTTTCCTGCCCAGAACAGGGGGTCAGACCCGATGATCTACCAGGTCCCTTCCAACTCTAGAAATCTATGAATCTATGAGGAAGTGCAGTATGTAGACACTGAAGTGATAGACCTATTGAAAGTCCCTGTGGGAAGATGAAATGAATAATAAAAGGGGGATTTCAAATCATGGATCTGCTATCCACTACTAACAGGAGGCAAATAAGGCATTTTTTCAAACAGTTAACATAGGTTGGTAAAGATAGGGGCATGCTAGCAATGGAGAACTTGAATATTTAGATATCCATTAAAAAATCAATATGACAGGATAGTGACTGTCCAATAAGTTCTTAAAATGTGTTAGGGACAAAAGTTTCAGAAGGTGGAACTATTTACTTGGGAGGTAACTAGTTCAGATTTCACTCTGAATAATGGGGAGGAACTTCCTGGGAATCTGCATGTTGAAAATAATTTGAGTGAAACATTACAAAATGGAAGCAGTGGGCACATCTACACATGCCCTCTACTGCACGCTTGTTACTGCACAGTCAGTTAGTACTTTAACAAGTACTAAACGACTGTATAGTACCAGCGCTGATAGTGCATGTTTATTGTTAGAGGCTATGTTGCCATAGCTATGAGCTACAGCAATGTAGCTGGTCACTATGGAGACTTGGCACTGGCATCACAGTTTGTGCCTGTGGTATCTGAAAATGTACTGATACTTATCATCGAGCCATCAAAACTGCACAAGATTTATATAAGGGTGGTGTCACATGTTCAGCTTAATACCTACTAAGTGCATTTGAAATTCAAGCAGACACATGTCCAAGCAGTTCAGCATGTATTAAGTGCCCTTGTGGCATTGCAAAATTGTTTTCTTTTAACAGATGGTTGTCTATTAACCCATACTAAAATTAATACATCACAACAATCCAATGATTTGAAAGTGTTGCAAATGGCCCTGTGAGAAGGCCTGAAGTAACAGTAACCACATATTTTTGGACTTACATGTTCCTTCCTCCCATTTCCTTTAAAGTCACTGTAACTCTTACTTGTAATTTGGCTCGTATTTCCAGTGTAATCTCTTCAGAGCAAGGATACTACCTTTATAACGGGTTTGTAAAGTTGCTAGGATACTTTGGGTGCATTCAGTAAAATAGTGGGACTGTACGAAATTCCATCAGAAGTTTCATTTCAATGCTGTTTTGACTAATTTCAAGCTCGAAACAGAAAAATCAAAATGAAATGAAAGGCTTTGAAACCGCCTCAAAACACATGAGGGTAGTTGAAATGTTTCAGAAGTTTTGAAACGTTTCAAGTTTCGAAGCTTGGCTTGCTTGCAGTTAAAGAGAAACTAAGGTGAGGGAGGGGAAAAAGGGGGGAGGGACTATTCTGATATTGACATGTGTAGCTGGCCAGTGACTGTGCTCCTTCCCTGAGGTCACTTCCAATCCCAGTGCTCCGCGGGAGGGACAGAAAAACAGCATAAAAGCATTGTTTGAACTGAGCTTTCTCTGTGCCTTCACACTTACAAGTGACACAAGTTTTGCTCTGAACAGTTTGAGGTGCAGTTTTCCAGAAACCCCTGCACCTTGACAGCTGGCAGGCTTCATGGCTTCAGCAGGGGCTAGCAGGCCTGCAGTTTTCACCCTGCTGTGCCTTTACACACACACATTTTGCTTTCAAGACTTTGAAGTGCAGTTTCCCAGAAACCCCTGCACCTATCTCCTTGAAACTTGGCAGGCATCATGGCCTCAAAGGGGGATGTCTTCTCTACATGTTTCATCCAAATCAGGCAAGAATTGACCAAGTTATAAGCAGTTTCATGCTTCCCCATTATAGACTATGGGTGAAATGTAGAAAAGCGTTGAAAGAGTGTCAAAACAGTGAAACAGTTTCGACGAAATGGAATGGTGCTTTTGAAACAATACAAAATTTGAAACAAAACTGTCCCATCAAAACAGCCAAATGGAAGTTGAAACGAAACGGTGCTGTTTCGCACAGCCCTAAAAATAGTAACACTAGAAGTATTACCAATAAATCACAGAAAACTAAAAAATAATATATGTAGAAAAAGATCACTACCATTTTCATTTAGTCTCACACAATTTATTTAGCAGCTGCAATTTATTCCATATACTTTCCATTGCAACTCTGATTAAATATTACATTTCAGTCTCAAACTACAGTGAGGTACTGAGGTATGGTATAGTGCTCAATATAATGTACAGCAAGAAATAGGGGTTATTTTAAAATAACTGATTTTGTATTTTGTGCTCTAGTATCTTCTCCCCATTCTCAATATTTTCTTATTTTACTTGCAGCTAAAATCAGTCAACAAATATTTCACTTGTTATTTTCTCAAGTGTACTATTTTCAGCATTTCTAAGGTCATGTATATGTGTTTGGTCGAATAAACATTTACGTAATATGTATAGCTAAATAGGACATATGTCTTACAAATATTACTTCTTAGTTTTCCTTGGAGAGAGAAATTATAATTGACTTTCCACACAGAAATAGAAGGGTAAACAGACTTGCCTTAATGAGCTCATCTATCCAAATACATCAACTCTCAGCAGCCTGCATTTCTGCTACTGTGGCTGTCACAGTTGCTGGATTTGTTAAGTAAAATCACTCATGGGATAAACTCTAAGTATTCTTTCTGATTTGATAATTTGACATGATTCTGTTGATCTTGTTTCATGCAGTGTCTACTTAGATTTGTCAGGCCAGAAACACATGAATAAGCCCTAGACAGCTTAAAATTTGACAAGTGAACCATAACAATTCATGCTCTCTTTGTATGTGCATCTCTTTTATGCATTTAATGGGAAAAATTTAACTTCATTCTATCAACTGAATGCACAACTATGTCTTTTTAGATGGAAGGTTGCTGGCACAGTTAAGCCCATTATCTCTGTAGGGGAAATCACTGCTTTGGGAGTGGAGAAAACATCATTATATGTACAAAAATTAGAGAACCACAGAGGATATACTAAAAGTAATGTTACAGCAGATTGTGAGTTCATATACCCTCTCCCCCGCAGAAAAGCTTCTACAACATTCATATGGCAATAAATTAATTTGGATTCCAATAATATTATTGAAATTTATACATGCATTATGGCAGCAATCAATATGTGCCATGCTTTTTAACTATTTTTAAAAAGTCCTAATCTGTGCTGCTAAGTAACACCTTGGACAATTAAATAAAATAGAGTAACATTAAAAATCAGTTTCTCCCCAATTTTCAGCTTATTTTTGAATTTCAATTTAATTAGACCCAGTCAGTTTTATTCTGATTCTCATGCCATACTGGTGCTTTTTAAATATTTTCTTAAAAATATTTTGGTTCAGTTATCTGACAAACAGTTTACATTTTAATAAAAACAGCATTCACTAAAAATAAAAGCTTACATCCTTCTCCCACCTGATGAAATAATTTCTGTTACCCTATTTCAATTTATTCCATCAAAATTTCATTTTGAGCTTAAGTTGTTTGAAAAGTCCTTTTTAAACTATTGTTGGGTATGTTGTTTTTCTTTATGCTGACCTGGAACTGTCTTAGTTGACTCAGAATGCAAAAATCCTCTTCGGTTAAAGTAACTACATGTTCCTTACTTATTCATGCAATTCCTTCACAATGATTAAGGACTACCTAATCCGCAGAAACTACCTCCATATTTTGTGGTCCCAGTGCATCAGGTGCCATTTTCATGGCAGAGCATGGTCACCCCCCACCCCTCCCCATGTCTTTGATTGGCTGAGGAGTGTCGGAATTCCTGCCCCTCCTCAGAGATTGACAGATGGCCTCTGGGAAGGGACAGGACTTCCAGAGGCCCTTGGCCAATCAGAGGAATGGGGGGCTTTTCTGCCCCTCCCCAGACAGGTGGCCATCTGTCAGCCTCTGGGAAGAGGTGGGATTTCCAGGGCCCCTTAGCCAATCTCCCTCCCTTCCCTGGGGCTTCCCGCCCTTTTTTTCTTTGCAGCTGCCCTTTTTTTTGGTTCGCTGCCATTATCATGCTTTTTTTAAATGGTCCTTCAGCTTTTCCATAGGGAGCAGGATTTTTCACAGGGTATCTACAAAATTCACAGTTTCTTTGAAAAGTGCAAAATCATTAATTTTCTAGGTCCCTAACAATGATGTTCCTAGGGTATCTTTTTTTACATAGTCACTTTCTGGGTTTTTTTCCCCTGAGTTAATTCCTAGATAACTGGATGTGTACTCCTTTATGCTGATTGGTTTACAAAATTACGAACCATAATAACTTCATAGTTACCACTTAATAATTATAACCAAATAAACATAATGCTGTTCTCTGAATGGCTATTATAATAGTTCAGCTTGATTGTTTACTGTACTCAGAAGTTTAAAATTTGAAAGATACCAACTCAGATTACTTCCTTCAGCTGAAGAAGCAAATATTTTGAAATTTGCATGTAAAAGAAAAATGTTCAGAAAACAATATGAAAAAGCTCATATTTTTTATTTTCTTCCTTCTTGATGCTGCCTTAGCTGAAGTTGATTCGAGTTTGCCGTTAACTGATCTATATTCAGAATAATCAACTCATCTATTCAACAGAGCATACTTTCCAGATATATAATATATTATTATTACTGTAGAGTGCACCTGCCAGATTTATATGTTTTTATTGGTTTTAATTGGGTCCTGGGACTCAAGAATCCTGGGTCATCTTCCAAGTTTTTCTCTTGATAAGATGTAATGCTTCAGACAAGTGACCTAAACTCTTTGTGTCTCAATTTATGCAATGTACTAGTTACCATTTGTGTGATCCATTCCCCTTTACTGGATAACATTAGATCTGCTCCTTTTTAAACAATCATTTGGTTTTCTGGTGTCTGGCTCATTACTCTACTGCTATGAGAAGAGGAGTGTGAAGGAAGATAATGTGGCATGACATAGATCCCTGGTGAAAACAGTGGTTTTAGAGAAGACACAACTGAGTGAAATCAAGACTTACAGGTGATGAACAGTAGTATTGATAGCAATTTTAGATAGTAGCTTATCTGACCCTATGATTTCCTTTGCATTGTAGGGTTCTATTCTTTCATATATATGAGACCAATAAGTCTTGTGCTGCAGTATGATTAAGGTAGTACTAATGATACTTGGAGTTTTTCAGACTTGGATAGTCTCCACTTCCCTCGTGTTTGGTGTTTGAAATGAGAGCTAGGTGGCCAAACCATAATCCAAACAAGAGGAGATGACATTGTTTGGGTAGAAGGCTGAATTTTAGATGCACTTCAACTCAATTTATTTTTGTGGGTATAGGTCCTCATTTACATCTACCTGTATTAATATGTGTAGGAGCAATTCCCATTTTTAAGATATGTAAATTCTGTGTGTGTAGGTGCATCAGATTTTTAGATAATAAGGCTCAGATTCAGCTACACATTTTAATCATGTGCCTACTTTTCATCTGGCAAATAAATCCACTTAAATCAATGGAACTACTAACAGATTCATGGGACCTGCTAAATTAGGACTATAAATAGTAATGTGCTGCAGATAACTATGTATGAAAACATATTAGCACAATCAGCACAACAGATTGCACAAGGCTACAGCCATAAGAAGGGAGGCAAAAGCTCAAATTTTGTATCTGCTTCCATATCTTAAAGAATTAAGTCAATAGGATTTCACAGTTTAGGAGACCTGTGGATCCTTGGTGCTTATGGATTTCCATGTAGCAGTAATAGTTAACTGTTTTTAATACATCAACTGTCCTGGCTTCCATTTCATTTGTGGGTGTAATTCAAAGTGTTGGAATTAATTTAAGCAATCTCTGCAAGATGTGGGGTTTGGTTATCATTGAAACTACATATCCCCTTGCATTTTTCTGTTCAAATGATATTAGCCATGGCACTGGAACTGACAGTTCTCAGATTTGTGTAACTAAGAGATAGGAGAGGACAGATGTTTTCAGTGCAAATTTACTCCCTTCATCAACTCAGCCAAGTTAAAGTTAGTTAATGTGCAATTCAGCAATAAGTGAATCATTTGCCCAAAGAAAATATTTTGAGGGACTGAGATTTTTTTTTCTAAATGGGCAAGAGGTCTGAATTTGCTGAAGCTGTTTTGCTTAAAATCTGTTAAGCTGTTTAATACATAATTTTATGAATGTACTTAGTTGCCTTTAATAGGCACATTTTAATATTAGATAAATGTAAGCTATTATTATAACACTACTAAAAGGTGCAATGCATGCAGCATGAGGAAGGAATTATTCTCATATTTTTCTATTATTAGAAACTAGAGTTTTGATAGTGGTAACATATTACGTTCAATGTAACATTATGATAGATTAAATATGTTAGCATTTATCATATAGTGGTTCAAGTATGCTCTTATTTATTCTGATTTATTAAATTTACAAAACATGTTTTGACCCCAAGGTCGACTTGGTTTGTACTGATATAATTTAGGGCAGAATTTGATCCAGTATGTTCATTATACAGATTTATAGTAAGTTATGTTCTGAATATGCTGGAAGTATCTTAGCAGAAACCTTATGTAACATGAATCTCATTTCTCCTAAATTTACCAGTATTTCATATCTTTAGGTGCTAATGAAATGTAATGGCTAATAAAAGAGCACATAACAGAAACTTACCTAAATAAATATATTTTAATGTCATAAGTTAAGATGATTCATGCATGATGCAATCTGCTTGCAAATGTAAAAGTTCATATTGTTTAGTGGCCACATCCACATGAGATGTCTCAATGTGCAGTAGGGTAATTTACTGTGCAGTAAGTGCATGTGTTTACACATGTGTGTGCTTAATGCACAATAAAAACCCTTAATCCTGCATAAATTTGCTACTTGTAAATGCAGGTAGCAAATTTAAGTGGGATTCATTACTGCACAGTAATGAATGTGTAGAGGATACCTGGGAGCAAATTTGTTCCTGGGTTTGCACTGCCACTAGGGAGCTGGCCCCAGGCTAGCCCTAGGGCTCTGGGTTAGGAGCCTCTCCTGCCACAGGGCTCAGCTGCAGGTCCGTCACCCCCTGCATGAAGCAACTGCTCTCCACCAGGCCCGGCAGGCTGGAGTTCTGGAAGATGTGGGATTCATAGGTGCTGCCTGCCCAGCCAGCAGTCATGTGTGTGAAGGCCCCATGGTGTTCCACGATGGCCTGGAGCACCATGCAGTGAAAGCTCCTCCAATTATAATAGGGGTGGTCTCCATGGGGCGGGCAGGTGATGGGGATTTGGTTCCTGTCCAGGGGGGTCATGCACACAGAGCACAGTGTCTACCAGCATATTCTGGCGTGTGCTGCACACCTCCAGGATAGCCTTCCCAGTAGTAAACCAACTGCCTAAGCCAAACAGGTGGCCAATGTACCACAGGCTGGCAGGCATGGCCAGCTTGAGCAAGGAAAGGGTCAGGTGGGTATCCAAGGAGAGGGGCGGCCACATGCCAGCGTCCTGTCACTCGAGGTGGGGCCAGAGCTACTCCACAAGGTCCTGGAAGGTGGCCCAGGTCAACCTGAAGGTCTCCAGCCACTGCTCATCATCCCAGGTGTGCTGGACAATGTACTGGCTAGTCCTGGCTAGCCTGGCGGGCCCAGAAACAGAGGGGTGGAAGCCCAGGAGGGGATAGGCGGCTCCAGTGGTGGTGTCCAGAAGCCTGTCATTGGTGTCCCTGCTGGCGGGAGCTGCGGGGAGGCAGAGTGGGCAAGGCAAGAACTGCTGCATGCTGCTCTTATGTTGGGCACGCTGCTCCTAGGCAGGGAAATGGCTGGCCAGAGAGCAGCAAGCAGGGCTGGCTTTTGAAGAGGGTTGCCGGCTGCTGGAAGCTGCAGCCAGAGCCTGGAGCTCCCCCCAGTGGCGGCAGGGGCCCATTGCAGGGCTGCAGAAAGTTTGGGGCTGAGAGCAACAAATCTGCTCCCTACTGTCTGCATGTGTAGACACCTGCCCAGGAATGTTTACTCCAGTGTAGTTTACACCTGAGTAAACTGAGCCTGGATCAAATTCATGTGTAGCTGCACCCAATACGTCTGTAAATTCTGATGAACTGTTCTACTAGTAGCATAAGTTTCAACATGTCATGAAAGCTTCAGGAATATTTCCTATGAATACAAAGAGGCTTCTGGGAAAGAACACATATAGGCACCAAAAAGCAGTCTCATAGGACTCCTCTGTTGATTTGGAAGAAAGGTCACTTCTTAGACTCCTTTGTTTTTTGGCTTGCTTTATCCCTTTTTTTTTTCTTTTATACTATGGCTAGGGATGGAAATTAAACATAAACTGGCATAAGTGATGGGAAATCAGTCCAAACCTGTAACAGAACAGAGCTTGTAAATGTGGGGGAAAAAATGATGTTTTACTTTACATTTGGCATAGTCCTGCACTGACCCCAGAATATGCCCAGAAGAGGCAGTGCATTAATTGGACCTGGATTCCCCAAAGTCTGTATAGATTGGGTGCTTTACTGGGGCTGCTTCGGTGGTTTTATATAATAGCTGATTTAATCAGCTTTTAGATAAAAGTGCCAAAAAGCCCTGCTGAGGCACCCAATCAATACAAACAACACAGAGCTGGGTCAAACTAACGCACTGCTGCTTCTTGTAAAGCACGTTCCCCCCCCAGCCTGTCAGTGCTCCAGAATTTTAGTGCACATATGCCAGCTTCAAAATGGTAGAACCCGGTTTAGGATAGACCTGGATCAATGTGGTATCAGATTGAATCAGTTTAGGTTATACTGGTCCATCAAACTTCTATTCCAGATCCCCTCCCAACTTGTTAACTGATAGTCTCCCAGCATCCCAGGATGGTTTATGGCCCCCACTAGCCCCTGCCTTGCAGGGTGGGTAGGCTAGCTTTCACCAGTACTCTGCTGCTTCAGCCAAGCCAGATTGGCCCTGCCCCTAGGCTGCCAGAGTACTGAGGCAGCAAACCCTCTGCTCCCCATTTCTGCATCCTACTTGGGCCTGTCTGTCTGGTGAGCGGGGCTTGGGAAGTGAGAGAATAGAGCCCCCACCCTGTCCCCGGCACTGGGTGTCCCCTGAGTTGGGGTCTGCCAGCTGGGGGAATGCCATGGCCATTCCTTCCCCCATTGGCAGGGCCAGCTGCACAGCCCTGCCCCCTGCAAGTCTCTGCCTCTGACCCGCAGGAGGGAGAGGAGAATGAAGGCCCCTGCCCCAGTCTCAAGCCCCCCCCCCCCCCAGG
>NW_005842216.1:82374-87037 GCF_000455745.1 Alligator sinensis
GGGCCTACACCAAGCAGCAGGAAGTTTCTATGGAGTGCTCCCACCCCTGCCACCCCGTGCAAGCCCCTCAAGCTGCCCAACATGTCATACCAGAGCCTGGCACCAGCAGCAGCTGCCAAGAAGCACTGCGCATCTTGGGAGCCTTGTGTCAGGCAGCGGAGCTTCATCCTTGCTTCTATGGAGTCAGCCTGGCCAGGCAGGGACATGGCGTGGGGCTCCCCCAGCTGGGCAGACCCCACTTTGGGGGGGGCTGAGACCAAGGCAGGGGCTCTATTCCCTTCTTCCACCTGTAGGTCAGAGGAAGAGACTGACGGGGGGCAGGGCTGTGCAGCCAGCCTGGCCAGGTGGGGGACAGGGCAACCCTTCCCACAGTACAGGGCTCCCCCCAGCTGTGCTTGGGTGCCCTTAGTAATGCCTGGTATGCTGGGAGGTGTGTAAGAATGTCCCCTGCCTTCTGTCCTTGGCCAATGCAGGCATCTGCCTTCTTCCCTAACCAAAGACTGAATATGAGTTCAGTTCTTTAATGGTGCAGTTTATGAAGCTTAGAGAAACCTGTGAAGATTGGATTGATTCTCCTTTGGGCTTTTTGACTGTCTGTATTTAGTCTACATCTCAAAGCTGGGTCCCTTTCTGTGCAATGTATTCCTTAGGGGGTTCACATAAAAATAGGCAAGATTTCATGTAGCAATTATTTACTTGTAAATAACAGAATCAGGTTGGAATTCTGCTTCTTTATAGGTGGATTTACAACAGAGTGCCTTGGGTGCAGAGTTCTTTAGAAAACTGGAGCTTAATTATGAGAATGGGAGCTGCTGAACGATTTTGAAAAATCTGGCCTTCATTTAGGAGCTGGGCTTATTTGAAAATTAGGCCCTAAGAAGGTAAGAGCTACTTGGCGCTCACATGATACAGACAGGAATTTAAGGAAGGGGTGTTTTATTTTTCTGTGTTTGAGAAAGACAAAAGGGGGAAAACAGCCTTTGGAGACAGCAGCCAATATTTGTCAGGTGCATTGTTTTATTTTTTTGTACAACTCATGAGATTCTATGCTTCAGCAATAAATTGAGGCCTTAGGGGAGGACGTTCAGTGGACACAAGTATGACAGTCTCTTTACTGAGCTGTGAAATAGCTATCCAGTTTTTGAGAAGCCAGACCTATTCAGCTTCCCTGATGATAAGGACTTTGCTGCACTTTGGGGCTTTCAGCTGAGAAACAGTCTTCATTCCCTATTGACTTCATCTCTCTCTGTATCCTTTTGTGAGAAAATGGAAGGTCTCTGATCCTCTAGGACTCACCCACTTGCGCATATTTGAATAAGGGGAGAGAGATACGAGGAGCAGGTTTATCCTCTCCTCGGTTCCCCCAGGATGTGTGTTCAGAACCTTATTTAAAGGGAACAGTGCACCATGTGAATATTTGTGTTTGAAGTCCTTAGTTGCACAATCATTTACTTAATGCTCACTTGCTACTTGGGGTGTCAAACTCACCAACGGACCAGAGGGAGCAGCTCCAAGGGCCAAAACTAGCCTGTGGGCTGTATGTTTGACATCTCTGCTCTAGTCTATTTGTAAGCCAAGATCAGGGTCCACTGACACTGTAAAAGAGGCCTTAATGCGGGCACATAGTTTAAGTTGGCAATGAACCCAACACAGAGCTCCTTTGTAGATCATACCTGCCAGGCAAAAGAATAATATGCACAAATTGCAGGACCGCCAGATGACTAAACTTCACTGGTAAGCCACATTGATTCCTGACTAAATACAGCAGTAGGAAGCCTTGACTGAGCCACAATTATAACCTGCCTGGCCACTTCTCACACACATACTATACAGGATGTGTGGCCTAAGTTTTGCTGGTAACATTTATGGATTCAGTTCAGAATCTTCTAAATTTGAAGAGATGTGTCTCAATAAAATGAGATTTTATGCTACTAACGTGCAGGGATTTACCTTCAAAAATTCAAAATGAACTTTTAAAAAATGATACATCATCTTTCAAAGCTTTACAAAGTTGGATATTTGTTATATTTTTATATGAATACAGCAGTTTTAAATGTATCATCAGGAATTAAATTGTAAATTATCTCCATGTATGTGATAAAAAAGTCATATTGCTTCCTTATTGTCTACTGCAAGTTTATAAATTTCAAGTAACCATTCCTTTCAAGTTATAGGTTGTCTTTTTTAGTGTTATTGGCATTAAATGCAAATATATAACACAATGTTCCCTGATATCCCTAAACAAGCACGGCTTTTAAAATCAAAAGGATGTATACTACTGGTTTCTCTAATTGGAATTAACATAGAAAACTTTTATATTAGATTGATCACTTTATTTGTATGAATGCTCCTAATAAAAAAGCAGAATTGCACTAATGCCTAAATATCAAGTTTATTGTTAGCTTCTTTACATGTATTAAAACCTATAAATATGATATACCTGATATGATAATTAATTTTCAAGCATATTTGTTTCATGAGGCTTTTATCACCTTATGACCTTCTGAGTGACCAAGATAAGAGAGAGCTGATTAATTTAATTATTAATTCATTTCTAAGAACACAAGTGTACTCATGTAGATCTGGCAAAACAGCATGTGAGCATTAATTTTGCAAAGCAAAGTCTGGCTGCATCAAGCAACACAGCAGGAAAAATTCATCAACAACAGAACAACTGTGTGCTGCAAACAAGTCAGTTGTTACCAAGTAGTACTTAGCACTTTCAAGAATGTAGGACACAGTATTAAAGGGAAATTGAAAAAGTGTAGAAAAGAAAAAAACTAAAATTAATTGCTTTTCAAGTAAACAAATGCTAAATTTTGAAAGTGAGAACCTGATGTCAAAATAATTGCCAAAATGAAGCCACATGCCATTGAGGGAACTGGATGTATTTTCCATGACTAGATACAGAAATGCTGTTATCCTGTTCGTCAAGTTAGAGAATCTCCCCAAAATATGCTCAGATTGGCCCCTCCGCCTCCACAGAATTTCTATTTCTGTTATAGGGACTGCAGGAGTAGAGAGTGACTCATCTATAGCATTGTGCTTCCTTGCCTTATATTCCCTTATATTCCTTTTTTGATGGTGAAGGAATATTGTTGGTGGGATTGGTATGTTGTCCCCCTACTGATCCTATGGGCAAATCCTTTCTTAGACAGATGTTGCCTAAAAAGCAGCAGTATCTTGGGAGCATCATTTTCCTGGGGCAGGGGTCATGCTGGGAAGGCAGTGGACAGAAGAGAGCTGTTACAGTTCAGCAGTCCTTAGAGACCAAGCAGGGAGCCCTGGAAAGAGATTGTGACATGGGTAGAATGAGGATTTTTAAAGGGGGCTGTAGGAGCAGCCACTGGCACTGCAGTGGTGACTCTACCCCCTGTTCCCAGCTTCCCCTCCCTTGGTGGACATACCCTACAGCAGGAGCAGCAGCAGGGGACTTTTTTAAAGTCCCCCAATCAGGTAAGAATCTTCCCTCCTCTCCTTGGTCCTCCTTTCTTTCCCCTGTGTTCAGTACCTGGAGGGAGGGGAAAAGGGGAGGGGAGGCTCCAGAAGGCTTGAGTGGGGCTGCACAGGGCAGGAGCAGCTGTGGAGGAACCCCCACTCCAACCTTTGGCTCTGCAGGGACAGAAGTAGCAGTGAGCAGTGTAGGCGGGGATAGGAGGAGACAGGTCATGCTACAGAGGGGAAAGGAGGAGGAGAATTCTTAGTTCCTTCAGTGTCAACTGTAACGGGGTTACATCTGCACCACTGTGCAACCTCTGGATATGCCCTTTGATAGGGAGTACTGTACAAACATTTAAAAACAGAAGGCAATCATCATTTCAGCCTTGAATAAAGCAGAGCTCAGCCATGCTCCTGGATTTGACACAGACTATTTGAACAATTTCTGTCTAAAATAACTGCTTTTGCTCTATATTCTTGGTAAAGCTAGTTGCCAGGATAGACCTTGTAAAAGAAAACTTGATAAAAGAGGACCTCACAAGAGATGGTAATAATTGTTTTTATTTTTTTGCTATTCACTGAACCGAGCTATAGATGGAATATTCCATCCAGGAAGAGCACAGACCAACTGCAGACTTCCTCAGCCTAAAAAAGGGTGTTTGTACCTGAAAGCTTGCAAAGAAGAATTTTTCCAACTATTTTAGTAAGTCTAATAAAAAAAAAATCAGATTTAACCAAAGAACCTTGTCTGTTTGATGCAGGTGCTCCAGGTCTATGGCCCACACTGGGGATAAGCAGCTTTCTAGCATAACCTAGAGCTGTCACAACACTTGACTCTAGCTATGATCATACCTTTAGCTGTAACCCCATCCCAACCAAGAACACGTGTATAGAATGACTGTAAGGAAGAAATGGCATTGAATCAGCTATGCTAGTTTTTGTTCCAAGCTGGAAACTAGTGTAATGGACCCAATAATTCTCAGGTGAGATGATTTGCCTGCTTTGTGATGTGGTAAAGTATTAGAGGAGTTAAATTACAATATTATTATCTATTAACAGGTATTACTTTTAGTAGAAACTTGCTGTTAGGCTCAGAACATGGGTAGCACTAGGGAATCTCCCCCTGCTTCTTTAAATGAGTCTTAAATTTCAACTGCAAAAACAAGAGCAGTGAATTCAGGTTTTGAAGTACATTTGTTCCACAATGGCATGCAGTGGTTTTCCC
>NW_005842216.1:87068-97565 GCF_000455745.1 Alligator sinensis
AACCCTATTTAAATCTTGATTGTTAAGGTGAGACTTGAATTCCATTCTTAATACCAACAAAAACACAGCCTCAAACAGGAAAACAAACACACAAAGACCATCTGACTTACTTACAAAATTTGGAATCATGCTGGGAATTAGGAGAAATATCTTGAAATAGCAGAAAGTGTAACTTACAAAATGCACTAGTTCAGTTCCTCATAGGACAATTTTGGCATATTAGATTTAGAATCAATTCTATTCATGTCAGGCATATGTTTTTAGTTATGTTGCCTTTTTCTTTGTTAATATAAATACATGCATCTTTTTTTCTTCATAATTTATCTGCTCTTGTAACTGCTAATCCTCTACTTGAAAGTGCAACCCTCTATTTCTGACCTCACTACTGGTTGCCATGGTTATGATACCATGATAGACTGAGGAATATGATTTCCCACCAGGATCAAGCACTAATGATATTAATATAACAAGGTCCCTTTTAATATAAACATAGAACAGGGAAAAAGGGAAGAACACTCATTCCAGAATTTATAGGCAGAATTGCTTATATAGGCTAGGTACAGACATTCAAAAAGCCCAAGTCAGAATTGATCTAAGTCAGTGGTCACTTTTGATTGACTGGTCGATCATGGAGCCTCTGACAGTCAATCTCAGTCTGTCAGAGGCTCCATGATCAGGAGCAGCAGGGTGCACGTGGCTGGGCTGAGCCATACCCCCTGCTGCCTGGGCTGGGTGAGTGGGGTCAGAAGCTGGGCAGCTTGTCCGGGAGGTGGGGAGGAATCCAGGGGGGGGGGGGCTGGGGAGGGGGGCAGGGAACAGGGCAGGGGCAGGGCAGGCAGGGGGAAGGGGGCAGAGCTTGGGGGGCCAAAAAATGATCTTCACCATAAAAGGGTTGGAGACCACTGATCTAACTTATGCAGTTTTCTGATCTAAGTTATGCATTTACTGTGCAGTAATTTACTGCTCAGTAATTTACTGCACAGTGAGTCATTTTTAGACTGGCATTTACACATGTAAGCATTACAGCACAGTAACACTGTGTGTGCACTGACTTGGGAGTAAAGTTACTCCCAAGTTACTCCCAAGTCAGTCCACACAAACAGGGTTACTGCACAGTAAGGTGTCTACATGTGCCTTACTGCACAGTAACTACTAGGGAGTAAATTTGCTACCTGCATCATACAAATTTACTCCTGAGTCAGCATAAGTCACAGTACAGGTGCACACATGTAGACACATGCCCGTACTATGCAGTAATTTTTGGTCACTGCACAGTAACCTAGGTCAGGAGTTGCCACATGGGGGTACACAGGTGCCGCTTGCCTGACCAGATGTGGGGGCAGGGAAAGCTGCCGCGTGGTGGCTGCTGCCACTCTGCATGTGGCTGCATGCCACCCCCACCTTCGCTCAGTGTCTGGACACCAGGGGTACACTGCCCTGTGTCCAGCCACTGGGGATACACTGATCAAAAAAGGTTGACAACCCCTGACTTAAGTTACTGTGCAGTAACAGTGCACATGTAGATGCAAGTATTCCCTGATGAAGTGCCAAATGCATGCTCATAATAAAGGGTAAATGTGCACTCTAAGAAATATACTGTGAACGTTTCATCTGAGAACTGTTACTGTAGCTGTATATCTTCCATTAGAGGGACTTGTTCATAACAAGAAGTTGTAGGCAAATACATAATAGTGTGATGTCCTGTTACTGAACTGTACTGTATTGTAATGTTTATTTACCAAGGTAAAATAAAAAAGCATGAAATCAGGCCTCCAAATTATTGGTATGGAGGGATGGTTGTTGAATCTGTGCATACAATACATCACAAAAATGTAGTGCTTTGTCAGGTCAATGTACACAGCCTCTTGGGCCCCTGATACATAATTCTTCAATTAACTGGTTAATTGAGCAATACATTTAGACTGGTTATGTGTGTAAAGAAATTATTGCATGATAAACATGACCATCCAGCTAGAAAAATGGCCAGCCACTTACAAAGATGCTGCTTGAAAAGTGTAGAACAGTTTTATAGTTGGTTTATACCAAGCTCTAATATGAACATGTTACGTGTCACACATTGCATGATGAGTTTTTTTTGGATTTTCCAGCATCCCATGGTACACTACTCCCTCCCTCACCTCCCTGGCCACCCATCTGGAACAGCATCTTGGCTGTGAACACGCCCTTTGGGTGGTGGGGGATTCCCTCTTTCCTCATACTCCTCTTTGCCTGACCCTGGGCAAAGCAGAAGAAAGTTCTCCATAGAAGAGGAGGATACCCTCTATGCAGGAGATTCCCTCTCTCGCCTCTGTGCAGAAAGGACAAGGAATAACCTCTGAAGCATGAAGCCAGGTGCATGAGCTTTGCTTATTGTGGGGAGAGGGAGAGAACCCCCAGTACTGCTCTGCACTGAAGTAGATGTTTCATGCAGTGACTCCATGCTGAAGGGCAATTTCTCCCTCACTCTGGATTTTGTGTGAATGCCTTTAAGAGTGTTATGCATAAGTTGTCACATTTGTCTGTGGATTTCAGGAGGGAACAAAAAGAAACAGCAGACCAGTAAGCCAGATATAGCTCTCTGAATAAGCAAGCGTTGTCGTTCTATAAATTTGACTCCTTCGTCTTTTGAGAACAACACATGGTACCATGGGATACAAAGTGGGGTACAAAGAAAGACAGAAAAATGGAGTACCTCAGAATTCCAGAGGAATTAAAGCTGTCCGGTTATGCAGCAGAAAACTGAAATAAATTTAAGGTGAGCTTTACCATATATATGACACCCAGTGGAGCTACAGAGAAAGAATATCCACTCAAGGTAGCTATTTTTTAAATATAGCAGGCCCAAAATCTCTGTCTCTTTTTAATAGCCTACAACTGTCAGAAGCAGAACATAAAAGCTATGGCACAGTAATAAAAAAAGTTTGAGAAATATTGTATACCCAAACAAAATGAAACCTTTGATTAGTATAATTTCCACATGAGAGAGCAGAAAGAATGTGAGACAGTAAAGGAGTTTGTCAAAGATCTCAGACTACTGAGCCAGACATGCAACTTTGGAGACCTAAAAGAGTCCATGATCAGAGACCAAATAGGATTGGGTATAAGAGATACAAGCCTCAGGAAAAGACTGCTAGAGCAGCCTGTGCTTAATTTGGAAAAGGTAGTTAGAATGTACCAAGCAGATGAGATAAGAAATGCCAGGCTGCAGAAGATGGAGGAAAAACAGAACAAGCTGAACTAAATAGGATTATAAGACTGCAAAAACAAAAGGCAATAAACAAACCATACAGGAAGGAGAACTTTACTATGAAGCAAGCAAGTGGAGACCAAAGAGAATTGTTTGAAGAAACAATGGTTAGCTGCAGATGCTAGGGGGTTACCACAAACCCATGCAATACCCTGCATTTGGTAAGCACTGCAGCAAATGCAAAAGATTCAAGAGTCTGCAGAAAGGAGCAGGATACAGCACACAAGAAACAGGAGGTACATGCTCTATGCAATGAGTAAGAGGAAGAATTCCACAGTGGCACAATGTAAGAAGTTCATTTGTCTGAGGATTGTAAAATCACCCTGGACAGCAATGGATTAATGGTAACTTTTAAATTAGATACAAGGGCATGGGTCAATGTAATACCAGAATACATTATTCAAAAAAATGAAAACTAAACCTGTGTACTATGAGAGTAAGAAAGTGAAACTTAGAGCATATAATGGAAACATGATAGCAACCAAGGACGTTTGGAGTACTGCATGTTAGACATAAGGGTAATATAGTTAAAGTTCAGTTTGTAACAGGTCCAGGAAACCTAGTACCAACCTAGGTTGCAAGCATGTAAAACTCTAGGCTCAATTAAGAGAATGGATGCCATTAAGGGACTAGAAAACAAGAACACAGAAGAAGAGTTTTCTGATGTGATTCAAGGCATAGAGAAACTGTCAACTGAGTATAAGATAGAATACTCCCACCCATACATACTCCAAGAAAAGTTCCACCTGCACTAAGGGAGAAACTGAAAAAGGAATTAGATTAGTTAACATGGACATAACAGAAAAAGTAGAGCAACCAGCTTCTTGGGTTCATTCACTGGTCATAATAAAAAATAGGATGGATCCTTAAGATTGTGTCTGGATCCTAAGCAAATGAACAGGTACATCAAAAGGGAGAATTTTCCCATTCCCACTAGGGAAGAAGTTTTTGGCAACATGGCAGAAGCTAAATATTTCTCTACTTTTGATGCTTCTTCTGAATTTTGGCAAGTGCCCCTAGAAAAGAAGAGCACTAGATTATGCACCTTCAATACACCCTTTGGAAGGTATTGCTTTTATACGCTTCCTTTTGGACTGTGTTCTGCATCTGAAGTATTTCATAGAAAGATTCAATACATTTTTGAAGGTCTTGATGGAAGTATGGTTTATATTAATGATGTATTAGTTGGGGAAATACTACGGAAGAACATGACTTGAGACAAAGAACGACACTAGAAAAAAGCTTGCAGAGCAGGTTTGAAACTGAACAAACAAAAATGCAAATTCAGGGTCAAAGAAATAATGTATCTGGGAGAAAAGCTCTCTAAAAAAGGGGTACAAATTGATCCAGCAAGGGTTAAAGCCATTATAAACATGCCCTGCCCAGATAAGGAAGGAGTGCAAAGATTATTGGGAATGATCATTTTTGTAGGGAACTATCTACCTAACTTAGCAGAACAGACCAAACACTTTAGATCACTCCTACAAAAGAATGCTCGGTGGACATGGGAACAGGAACATGAAGCTGAATTTAAAAAACTTGAAGGAAAAAATAATGAAAGCTCCAGTACTAAAATACTATGACTCTAGAAGATCCTCCAGCTGTTGGAGCACCTCCAGAGCCAGACATCATGCTGCTGAGATGGCTTCCCCAGTGCAATGGGGGAACAGATACGAGGCCCTGGAAGCACTGGAGGAGAGCACAGTAGAGGAAGCCACAGCCAGCATCATCCAGGCTGAGGATCATCTGGGCAGCTGACAGAAGAGAGGCTGGGTTATCGTAGTG
The DNA here is from genome assembly GCF_000455745.1 of Alligator sinensis. Classification (NCBI taxonomy): domain Eukaryota; kingdom Metazoa; phylum Chordata; order Crocodylia; family Alligatoridae; genus Alligator; species Alligator sinensis. The sequence goes on from NW_005842216.1 coordinate 92,101, forward strand.
GGCGACTCCCTCCTGAGAGGAACGGAGGGACCCATCTGTCGCCTGGATCCCATGGCATGGAAGGTATGCTTCCTACCCAGAGACAGGATCCAGGACATCATTGAGAGGATTCACAACCTCATCCAGCCCTCCAACTACTATTCCCTGGTCCTCAACCATGTGGGCACAAATGACGTGGCCAGGAGTAGTCCAAACCATATCATGAGTGAGTACAGGGCTCTGGGGGCCAGACTTAGGAAGGTGGGGGCATAGGTGGTCTTCTCGTTGATCCTTCCAGTCAGCAGTCATGGCCAGCATCACAACACCTGCATCAAAGAAGTCAACTTGCAGCTCCGGAGTTGGTGTCATCATGCAAGTTTATGCTTCTTCTACCATGATCCACACTTCCATGAAAGGGGCATCCTGGGATGTGATGGTCTTCATCTCTCTTTGAAAGGTAAGTGTCTGTTCTCTTATTGGTTGGCTGATTTCCTACTCAGGGCTTTAAACTAGTTTTGTCGGGGGGACGGGGATGCGGATGACAGAGAGAACCTAGGATCAACAAACCATGAGCCATATGCTGGAACAACCCATGTAAGTACTAAGGGGCCCAATGGGCATCAGGACAGGGGGGCACCAGGGGCACCCATCGGGGGGCTCAAGTGTCTCTACACTAATGCTAGGAGTATGGGGAACAAGCAGGAGGAACTCACACTTTTGCTTGCAAAGAAGAACTTTGACTTAGTTGGGCTAACTGAAACTTGGTGGGACCCTACCCACGATTGGGCAGTAAGTATTGAGGGCTATAGTCTGTACAGATAAGATAGAGTAGGGAGAAGGGGGTGGGGGAAGTGTTACCATCTATGTTAAGCAGCAATAAACATCTTCCATAATCAAGATAGGACCAGAGGAGGGGCAAATTGAGGTACTATGGTAAGAATGCAAGGGGGCCAGGGAAAAGGGACTTGGTAGTGGGGGTCTACTACAGGCTGCCATATCAGGAGGATGAGTTGAACCTGGAATTCTCCAGACAGCAACGAGAGGCGGTATGGTCAAGGGGTGTGGTTGTCATGGGTGACCTATACTATTCTGACATCAGCTAGATCCAACTGCTCACGTAGGTTCTTAACTTGCATACGGGACCGTCACCTAACACAGGAGGTATATAGTACCACTAGGGGAAATGCCTTACTGGATTTGGGGCTGGCTACAGGGGATGACTTGGTGGGGGATTTACTGACACAAGGTAACCTACAGGACAGTGGCCATCACTTGCAGAAGCAAGTGAAAAAGATAACCAGTAAGGCAGAAGTGCTAGACTTCAGAAGGGCTAACTTCAGTGTCCTCAGGAGATTAGTTAATGGGGCACTGAAGAGCAGAAGCATTGGTGAGATGGGAATCCAGGAAGGGTGGTCATTCCTAAAGGGAGAAATCCTACAGGTGCAGAAGGAGACAATCCCATTGCACAGAAAAGGGGGCAAAGGGGCCAAGAAACTGTCCTGGCTGAACAGGGAAATTCAGGAAAGCCTAGGGGCAAAAAAAGAGACATACAAGCAGTGGAAGCAGGGGGTAGCTATACCTATTGTACACCTACTTGGCCCACACTTGCAGGGAGGTAGTCAGAAAGGCCAAAGCAGAAAAGGAACTTAGGCTGGGAACAAAAAATAAAGACAACAAAAAGTCCATCTTCAGGTATATAGGGAATAAAAAGAAGCCGCAGGGTCGCATAGGACCTCTACAGGATAAACTAGGGCAATTAGTGACAGATAGGGGGGAGAAGGCTGAGCTCTTCAATGAGTTTTTTGCCTCTGTATTCCTGAACACAGATCAGGATAAATCTCCCAATTGGACCATAGACAGGCACAAAAGGGAAACCAGCCCACCAACTGTTAGCATTGACTTAGTGAAGGGACACTTGGAGGGGCTGGATTTGTTTAAGTCAGCAGGCCTGAATGATCTTCATCCAAGGGTGCTGAAGGAATTGACCAGTGTCATAGCAGAGCCACTGGCATGGATGTTTGAGCACTCTTGGTACTCAGGTCAGGTCCCAGAGGACTGGAAAAGAGCCAGTGTGATCCCTATTTTCAAGAAGGGGAGGAAGAAGGATCTGGGTAACTACAGACCAGTTATTCTCACCTCTATCCTTGGGAAAACCTTTGAAAAAATTATTAAGGATCACATTTGTGGGAGTGCAATGGGAAAAACAATGCTGAAGAGCAACCAGTATGGATTTATAGAAGGTAGATCATGCCTGACTAACCTTCTTTCTTTTTATGACCAGGTCACAAAATATTGAGACACGGGAATCGAGGTAGATGTCATCTACTTGGATTTTAAGAAAGCCTTTGATACGGTATTTCATCCTATTCTCACAGATAAACTGAGTGACTGTGACGTAGATGATTACATGGTCAGGTAGGTGACAAATTGGCTTAGGGGTCACACCCAGAGAGTGGTGGGGGATAAGTCATTATTGATCTGGAAAGATGTGGGCAGTAGAGTCCCACAAGGCTCGGTCCTTGGACCTGTTCAATGTCTTCATCAGTGACTTGGATGAGGGTGTGGAAAGCACTCTGTCCAAATTCACAGATGATACCAAATTATGGGGTAAAGTTAACACACTAGAGGGTAGGCAATAAATCCAGGTGGATCTGGACAGGTTGGAAAAGTGGGCGGAAGAGAATAGGATGCAGTTCAACAAGGACAAGTGCAAAGTGCTGCACCTAGGGAGAAGGAATCACCAGCATGCTTATAGGTTAGCGGAGGACTTTCTCATCAGCACAGCAGCAGAAAAGGATCTCAGAGTCATTGTTGACACCAAGATGAGTACGAGTCATCAATGTGATGAAGCAATCAGTAAAGCTAACCACACTTTATCATGCATTAGCAGGTACATAACAAACAGGTTCAGGGCGGTGATACTTCCTCTCTATGCAGCATTGGTCAGACCACAGTTGGAGTACTGGGTCCAGTTTTGGGCGCCACACTTCAAGAGGGATGTGGACAACCTCAAGTGGGTTCAGAGGAGGGCCACTCGCATGGCTAGGGGCTTGCAGGCAAAGCCCGACAAGGAGAGATTGAGGGCCCTGGATCTCTTCAGCTTCTGCAAGAGAAGGCTGAGAGGCAATCTTGTGGCTGCCTACAAATTCATCGGGGAGAGGGGGGCAGCAAGGAACAGGAGATGCTCTGTTTACCAGGGCACCCTTTGGAGTAACTAGGAACAATAGCCACAAACTGACAGAGAGCAGATTTAGGTTAGACATCAGGAAGAACTTCTGTACAGCAAGGGTTGCCAGAATCTGGAATGGGCTTCCAAGGAAGGTGGTGTTCTCCCCTACCTTGGGGGTCTTTAAGAAGAGGCTAGACATGCACCTGGCTGGGGTTGTCTGACCCTAGAGCTCTTTCCTGCCCAGGACAGGGGGTTGGATTCGATGATTTACTGAGGTCCCTTCCGACCCAAACATCTATGACTCTATGAAAAACATGGGGATAACTGGAGACCAGTAGCATATGCATCTAGGGCACTCTCTAAGTCAGAGTGTCAATATGCACAAATTGAGAAAGAAAGTTTAGCCCTGGCATATGGCTGTAAGAAATGTCATATATTCATCTATGGGAAGCCTGTGATAGCTGAAACTCATCATAACTTTTTGGCAACTATAGCAAAGAGAGGGTTATCAGACATGCCACCCAGATTACAGATACTTTTCTTTCAACTGCAAATGTATGATCTAGACATAGAGTACGTGCCAGGAAAACATCTTATTGCAGATACTTTGTCCAGAGCATATAACGCAACAGAAATTGATGGAATTTCAGACTCAGACATAATACATGTTAATGTCATTAAAAGAGTGATTCGTGTCACAGAAAATGTGAGTACTAATTTCAGAAACTACTGTACAGGACATCACATTGCAAAAAGTGATAATAGCTATTTGTTCTGGTTGGCCTGGAAAACATATACCTAGGCCCTACTCTCAGCTCAAGGAAGAGCTGTCAGTACAGGTGGCATTTTGTTCAAAGGCTCATGACTTGTTCCAGTAATGCTAAAGAAAGACATGTAAAACAGAATATATGAGGGACATCTAGGTAGTGAAAAATATAAAAGGAGAGCAAGGGGTGCTCTATATTGGCTCAATATAAATGATGACATAAAAGATGCTGTAAAGGCTTTCACAAAGTGCCTAAAGTATAGAGCAGCACAAAGGAAGGAGCCCATGAAGGTCATGGAGGAGCCTGTAGCTTTGTGGTATAAAGTGGGCACTGACTTATTCATACATGCAGGAAAAACTATGTATTAATTCTGGATTATTATTCTCACTATCCTGAAATTGCATCACTCAAAAGCACCACAGCAAACCATGTCATAACTCACATCAAATCGATTTTTGCTAGACATGGGATTCCACAAATTGTGAGAACAGACAACAGACCTCAATTCAACTGTCTTGAGTTTAAAGATTTTGCAAAAAAGTATGGATTCCATCACAAGACCTCAAGTCCTAAATATCCACAATCCAATGGTTTTGTGGAAAATGGAGTACAAACAGTGAAGAAATTGTTGAAAAAGCTATAGATTCACACACGGATGTTTCCCTGTCACTTAAATTACAGGGCAACATCCATGTAACATGGATTGTTCCCAGCAGAAATACTGTTTAACAGGAAACTCAAAACAAGGCTGCCAAATCTTGTAGAAGATGCTCATCAGAATGAAAAGCAAGATGTGAAAACATAAAAAATTTCAACGAACTCCAGCAAAAATAGTACTATGTAAGAGGTTCCAGGGAGTTACCACAACTGCACAACAAAGATATGGTTCCTATTTCAGATGGATGAACGTAGAAATGAAAAGCACTAGTTTCCCGGCAAGTAGCTCCCAGATCCTATATAGTAGTCACATTGCAAGGACAGGTATTAAGAAGGAACAGATGATACTTACAGTTCATAAAGGTGAGAAAAGAAGAGCCATCGCGAGATTCACCAAAGGAAACAGAGCTAACATAAATGCAACATGAAATGATAGAGGAGATTGAAAGTGAGAAAGAAGTAGAGACATCTGAACAAGGAGACCAAACAAGAAGTGAACCAATAAGGATTCAGAGAATAAGGAGAATGCAGAGAAACTGAGAAGATCACTTAGAGCCAAAAAGCCAACACAAAGACTAAACAGAGACCTGTTAAAATGTGCTTGAACTATGGGCTGAACTAAACTTGCAATGTTAGTATTACATGGTGTCACAGGGAACTAGGGTGCCCTACTCCTCTAAAGAGCTGAAACTGCTCAATGGTAATAAGCTGATGGAGAATAGGTTTAGGTTAGAGATCAGAAAGCAATATTTTACAGTTAGGGTGGCCAAAATCTGGAACCAACTTCCCAGGGAAGTGGTCCTCGCTCCTACCTTGGGCAAATTCAAGAGGTTGGACGATCGCCTGTCTGGGGTGTGATGAACCCAGCATTCATTCCTGCCTGTGGCAGGGGG
>NW_005842216.1:97596-104925 GCF_000455745.1 Alligator sinensis
CTCCTGACCTTAGCTACTATGAAACTATGCTAGGGGAAGAGCCCTAGCAGTGAGTTGGAAGTCCCGGCTGTTGGTTATCAGGGCAGCCAGAACAAGCTAGTGGCCCACACCTGCCATCAGTCAGCTGACTGGAAAGGGCAGGGCCTGGCTCGTATATAAACCCCAGGGCTGAGGCCAGGAGGGTAGCTAAGGGGGAAGGAGCTTTTCCGGAGCAAGCAAAGGGGAAAGGCCTGACTGCAGGTACAGCTCCTGATACTGTTGAGGGACGGAGTACCCCGGTGTGGCTTGAATGATGTTATAGCCGGGTGGCTTGAATTTATGTTACAGCCCAGGGACTTGTGTTTTGTTTGCTGTTGTATAAGACTGGTGGTTTGGGTGAGGCTGTTAGGGGAAGGAGGAGGCCTCATTGGGGGCCCACATCAGCGTGAAGACCCCGGCGCCAGAGAGGGCACGGCATTTGGGGTGCACAGACCCCGGCGCCAACGAGGCGCAGAGTGAGACAGGGCTGTGGAGAGCCCAAGTGCCAGTGAGGAGCAGAGCGAGACAGGGCTGCAGAGAGCCCAGGGAGGACAAGAGGGCCAAATTACAAGGCCTAGACCAGACAATGTCAGCACCATCTGCGAGGCTTGGGGCACGGTAAAGGGGAGGTTGGAGCCACGCATAGCCCATAAGGCTAGGGTGCTCCAAAACACCCATGATGATATCTGTTTTGAAGCGGGACGCACCAGGGGTCCAGGAACCCATGGGGTCCAGAAAACCAATCAAAACCATGTCCGTGAGGACTTAAGGCAGCCTCTCTATTAATCAGTCCATCCAAGATGAGGCGGGCGAGAACAGAGGGTGCCCATTGGGCCAACTTGGTACGGTAAAGGGGCCCTGGGGAGATCACCGCCATCCTTAAGGACCCTAGCTCATGACACATGGGATCAAGTTACATGTAAAGAGGGAAGATGTGTGGATACCTTTAAGAGTGTTATGTGTAAGTTGTTACATTTGTTGGGGATTTCAGGATGGAACAAAAAGAAGCAGCAGAACAGTAGGCCAGACACAGCTCTCTGAATAAACAATTTTGTTTGTTCTATAAGCTTGACTCTTTGGTCTTTTGAAAACAATATGGTGAAAGAGGAAGAGAGCCCACCCAGGCTTTCCCCATTACTTACCATAGGCAGGCCGATGAGTGATAGCTGTGGGTGGATGCTGGGAGAGGCTTAGGCATGCTGGGTTCAGAGCAGCCTGAGGCTATGAATTGGCAGAGGGGAAGGATGGGGCCCGGGAGAAGAGGGGGCCCATGAAAAGGCGACTGGGAGAGCAGCCGAGGGAGGAGAGGAGGAGAGAGAGCTGGACAGTGCGGAGATGCCACAGGATATTGCCAAGCAGAGCAGGGAAGCTGAGTATGGTCCAAAGGGCGGGAGGAGCCAGCTGTGTGCCCAGGCAGAGGCACACCCAGGAGAAACCCTGGAGGAGGTCCATGGAATACTGCTGAGCACAGTGGGGAAATGGAGCATGGTATTGAGGCTGGCAGGAGTGGGCTATGTGCCGCAGCTGAAGCACTCACTGAGGTAGTGCTAAGAAGGGGGCCGTGGAGCACTGCTGAGCCCAGTGGAGAAGTGGTGTGTGGCCACAAGGAGCAGGCTGTGTGTCGCTGGAGAGCCATGCCATCAGGAGACCCCTGCGGAGGGGCAGAAGTTTGGGGCCAAGCCAGGCAGCAGAGTGGTCAGCGGTACAGAGGCCTGGGGCCACAGCTAAAAGGGGCCAGCACACAACAGGAAGCAGAACAAGGCTGCCAAGACTGGCAGCTGGAGTGACAACAGGAATGACCAGGCCAGACCCTGTCTCAGGTCAGATGGGGCCATGGTGGGAAGGAGTGGTGTCCCAATGGAGGGCCCATATTAAGGCTGTGAGGGCACAGTGGGGAGCTGCTGAGCCCACAGAACACAGCTCATTATGGGAGAGGTAAGAGGCACCCCGGCAGGGGTCAGTGGGCCTGAGGAAGCACAACCCGGAGTCCACACCAGCAGATGCTGATTTAGTTTCATTAATGTTTGCTTCTGGGTTTTCCTTTATGAGAACACTAGTACCTCAAAATTGAGGTGAGTTCAGTTGCAGTGGCCTCAGTCCATAGCCAAGGGATGGCCTAAGAGATGCTGGCAGCTGGGAGATCTCTCATCCCCTCAACAGTAGGGCCGTTGGATGAGAAGTGATCAACTGTAATTAAGACCTCAAGACACCAACGTCCATTCTGGCACTGGATATGGTAATGGTGGGGTAAAGGGGAGGTTGGAGCCCCACAAAGAAGCCAAGGTATAGGATCCCAGAAGTCACCTGTTGAGAACTCTCCCCCAAGAAGAAGAATGTCAAGTTGTGGCAGCCAGAAAGGAACAGTGACCAGAACACACAGGTGGTTACAATTCAGGGTCCCACCCTGATGTTGCCTGGGGGTAGGGCACCAGTCAAGAGAGGATTCAAGCCCTACAACATGTACCAGCAACAAGCACAGACTTTGCTCAGCTTGGGGAAAGGGGAGGAATCCTCAGTCCCTGGCCATGCACCTGTCTCTATGCCAGGGGCTAATTCCTAATTCCTTCCCCCTCCATGCCCTGTGTTTTGCTCAGCACTAGGGAAGGATTTCCCTGACAAGCCTCTTGCTGGCACAAGGGAAGGATTTTTCCCACCAATCTGTGCTTTTTCCAGCATGGGGAAAGGGAATTCCCAAAAGGCCTGGCTCTCTGGTGGAGAGATTGCCCAGAGCACCTGGTTCTGCTCTGGAGAACCCCCTGTGTTCTTTGCCCAAGGCTGAGAGGACTCCTTGGCTCAGGGTAGGAATTTCTCTTGCTCTGTCCAGTACCAGGAAAGAGGAATCACCAGCTTGTCTGCCTCTTTGTGAGATTGAGATTTCCACTCTCCCACCACCTCTCTTACCGAGCTCCGGGTGCTGAGGGGCAAAGGGTAGGGAGTCAGTTAAGCTGCTGACCAACGTTGAGTTCAGAGAACTCCCCTGTTGGGTCAGCAGCAGTAGTGTAAGCTGGTGTGACACTTTTTACCCCTATTGACAGCCTGTCTTTTGCACTTGTAGCTGTGCACAGGACATGATGTTTCTGGGGCAGAGAAAAAAACCTATGGCATGATTGATGTAACACCTGGTAAGGCTAATTAGCTTTGGTGGAAGACCATGCTAATATGGCTATATAGCTTCAGGTACTTTACCCAGGTCATTCTGCAACATTTGCTATTCTGGCCTTTTGCATTATCTATTATCAAGAGCCCTCACTGATGTAACATATTGTAGGCAACAGAAGTGTCTACTACCAGTGTCTTGTTGGGGAGAAGCAAAGAGAATGAAAGTCCCTGAACATCTGATAGGGATTTGTTCATCATTTTACAAAAAGAGAAAAAAGATGACAATGCTCTCCCAACAGTGAGATTTGCAGTCCAAAAATAGATACAATAATATTTCCCACACATGGTGCTACTTTGCAAATGCCAGTAAAATAATATAGTGGGAGCATAAAGAACATAAATATAACTTACCTATTCATTTCTTCAAGACAGTCAGTCGCAAAGTAGAAGCTTTTAATTTTGGGGTGGCATGCTTTAAAGGCACTGTAAAATAAGCACAAAGGAGAAACCCAGTTTTATTTTCCAAGAGTCTGTCTAGAAAGATTTTCTTTCCCCTTTTAAAATAAATTTACACACATTTTTCAAACAAAATTGAAAAATGCTAGAACTGATCTCTCAGATTCTTCAGTATATTTCAGAACTTCACAGACATTTGAGGGCTCAACATGAATTTCTCTCTAAATAAATCTAGATGTTGTCATACTCGCAACTAAAGATCTTTGACTGCATGTGTCACAGGTTGATTTCTGTTTGTAACTGGTATTCAGTAAATAATTCCAAACACTCCTAAATTATTTATACCATGTTTATGCTGTGCAAAGTACTGTTGTGCTGAGATATGCTGTACCAGCTCTGCATGTACTAGCCATGAACCAGATGGCTTGAACTATGTAAGGGCTTCAGCAGAACTCTCTGGACCAATATACACTGGTGTGCAAATGTGGCTCTATAGCTTTCAGTTGGGGGGTTAGCAGACATAGAGCTTGTCTCTGCATGGTGCTGCCTTGTGTCACATACCCATACCATGTGGGGCTTAAGTGCTGTTGAAAGTCAATGACCTGAGTGCTTTTGAAATATTATGCCTTGTGTTTAAGTTACAATTTCTAGTACCCTAGACAGTCAGCTAGTCAAAATGCATAACACTGATCCCATACTCTTTATTTATAGTATTCAAGTGACTGGAATCCTTCCCTAATCAGGGAAAAAAAACCCAAAAGAAAGAGAAACAACACAGAAAAAGGAAGGGGAAGATGTGACATTCTGAAAAGAGAGGATTTTGTTTTAGCACATTATTATTTATAATAATCTTCTTTATTTTTACAGTATTTTTAATATATTAGAAAAAAACATATTGTTTTAACCCAAGAGCTTGCTTTTACAGCAACAAAGGAGAAGGAAAAGAAACTGAAGGATAAACCAACTTTTGGAGCAGGTGGGCTGGACCTGATGATCTTGTGAGGTCCCTTCCAACCCCTAACTTCTATGAATTTATGAAACTATCAACATAGTGCAACTGTAGTTGACACTGAAAATACACCTAACTACCAACTGTAACAATAAACCCCTATAGCATTCAAAATAAGTGTCTCAATATTTAACTTTTGGATTACATAATTACAAACAATACATACAGGGACCGATTTTGGATTCAGGTGGTAGACAACTACCATTTTTGAATTTCACATGAAATAATCAAGGAAAAGTATATTTTTCTTCAGAATAGCTAAGTAATTGTTAGAAGTATGTTTTTTTTTCCCTTTACAATACTATCTTGCAGGTTACTTACTTACTCTGAAAATGTTCCTAATGGTATTAAAAAAAAAAAAAAGCAGTGGGAGAGAGAGTGCAACTACAGATTTAGAAACAAAGATAATTGTGCTGATTTTGTAGCTCTGTTTTAATAGAAACTCAAGTGAATATAGTGCCCGTGAAAGAAACAGGATTGACAGTGCTAGAGACCAATACCTACTAATTATTGACAGAAAAAAGCAGGCAATTTTTTTTTGTACCTAGCACTACAAATATACCTCTTACATAATTTTGAGCACCTCTCTTGAAGTGAGATAGAAGTTTGTTGTTCCTGCTTACTCAGTCATTGATTTTTCTGACACCTGGGTGCCAATGAGGTGGACAATTATGCACCAAGACCAGGACTGTTATATCAGAGGTCATTAAGAAATGTATCTGATAATACCGGGGTTGCTTACCAGAAGCAGGCTATATATAGAAGTGAAAGTCTTTTTATCCTATTATTAGTCTTTTAAATCAATTATCTGGAAAACCATGGGGAGGCAGGAAGCTTAATGCCTCAAAGTTAATGGATACCTATCTAAAAATACCCACTAAAAGGATATACTTTGGTTCAGCTTCCTGCTATGAAATGTATTCTGCTAATTCACTAAATCACTAATGGTGTGACTTAATATTGTACTTTTTAAAGTACATAAGAACATAAGAATTGCCAGGCCCAGGGCCAGACTGTCCATCTTGCCCGTATCTTCTTACACAGTGGCAGAGAGTGGATGATGAAAAGGAGAGTGAACTGGATGTGGCCAGGGTTTTTTCCCCACTGTTCCTCTCTCTCAGCCTCCAGAATTTAAGGTCTAGGAAGTTTTGATTTAGAGGCTTTATTCCTAACTCCCATGTTCATTAGCTCTTGATGCACCTTTCCTCCCAGAATTTGGCCAATCCCTTGGGAAGCTAAACCGTCAGCTTCCACAACATCTGATGGAAATGAGTTCCACAGTTTGAAAAAAAAATTCCTTTTATTAGTTTTAAACTTACTACCTACTAGTTTCATTTTGTGACACCCAAATTCTTCAACTTCTTAGGGGGCCCTTTTAACGTCTGTCTAATTAGCTTCCTCATTTTTGTGTAAGATTTCGTATGGCCTTTTTAAAGCTAAAGTCTACTGTAGTAGCTTTTCTTCTTGTCTCCTTTTTTTATATGGATGTCAAACGCAATTGCATAGTGGTCACTATTGCAGACCAGCTCAGTAACACTTGCCCTATGCATTAAATCTCATGCGCTACTTAGGACTAGATCAAAAACGGCCTTTCTTTTTGTAAGAAGCTGGTAAAACTGTTTAGGTTGCGCTAATGGTGTGACTTAATCTTTGCACCTTTTTAAGTACATGGAACTCAAACAGAATTTTGACTGCACCATTTTCCTGTGAGATAATTAGACTAGCATGAGCGAAAGCAGCCCTATCCCACATTCCTAGTGGTCCATCAACTCCCACTGCAGCTATTAAATCTTTGGCTAGCATGGTCAGGCCACAGCTGGAGTACTGTGTCCAGTTCTGGGTACCCCACTTCAAGAGCGATGTGGACAACATTGAGAGGGTGCAGAGGAGGGCCACCCGCATGATCAGGGGACAGCAGGGCAGACCCTACAATGAGAGCCTACGGGACCTGAACCTGTTCAGCCTTCACAAGAGAAGGCTGAGGGGGGACCTTGTGACTGTCTATAAACTCACTAGGGGGGACCAGAAGGGTTTGGGGGAGACCTTGTTTCCTCTAGCGCCCCCTGGGATAACAAGGAATAACGGCCACAAGTTGTTGGAGAGTAGGTTTAGATTAGACATCCATAGGAACTACTTCACAGTTAGGGCAGCTAGGATCTGGAACCAACTTCCAAGGGAAGTGGTGCTGGCTCCTACCCTGGGGGTCTTTAAGAAGCGGCTCGATGCCTACCTGGCCGGGGTCACTTGAGCCCAGTTTCCCTCCTGCCCAGGCAGGGGGTCGGACTTGAAGATCTACAAGGTCCCTTCTGACCCTGCTTCTATGATTCTATGAGTCAACCATGCATCACTTACTTCAGTGGAGTGCCCCTGAGCTACATTAGCAAAGATCTGAGATCAATAATCCTAATTCTTTTCTCACCCTGGCATCATCCTGGCTATAACTTTGGTTATATGGAGTACATTTCAGGATTGGTTGAATATAGCACAGAAAATAATGCATACACAACCCTTCCTGAGTCCTCTTATGTTGAACAATTATATAAACCTACTGAGAGCAACAATGATTTTATCCGAGTTATATTTTCATCATCATGCTATGGAAAATATTCTAGATCAGAGCTATCCAATTGGTGACCCATGGATTTCACATCCCCACAGTGGGTTAGCATATGATCTGTGGGCTCCCACCTGGCTGCCACTCCCCATTTCCCCCTGCTTGCTTCTGCCCCAGTGGCTGGGGGGGAGCA
>NW_005842216.1:104935-153445 GCF_000455745.1 Alligator sinensis
GTAGCAGGTAGATGGTGTGTGTGGCTTGGGGGAGGGGTTGGGATAGGTGCTATGTGTGTGGCAGGGGTCAGTGGGGTTGCAGGTGCTGCAGGGGGTGCATGCCCACATGGTGAACATAGATGGGTGAAGGGGGGAGCAAGGCTGCTCATACTGTGGGGTATGCTGGGCAGCCCATGTAGTGGGAGGGATCTGAGGGGGGCACCTTACTGCTCATCCACAATGCACGTGGCCTCTCTGGCATGTAGCCCATAGCTCTGCAGTACCTGCCTGCCTGGAAGTTGAATAGCACTGTCCTAGTCCAAGGGCCAAATCCTGTCTCTACCTGTAGCAGAACAGGATCACCCAGGTAAACGTGTAAGTACCTGAAGGGACAGGGAGGAGGAAGAGGCAGATCCTCTGCCTTTTAGCCCAGTTGTCTAATACTAAGGAAAATTGCCCAGGTGGAGGAAGACCAGGGTTCTAGCCCCTCTCACTCAGAGAGTGGGGAAACCTGCATCTCCCATTTCGCAGCCAAGTACTCTCATAATCAAGTTCTTTGGGCAATGTCACAAATCACTTGCTATGGTTTTTCTCCAGCTAAAGTTGCAAGGGTTTCCATGCAGTTATATGTGTACCCAGGTGATTCTATTTTACCTTAGCCAAGATTTTGCCATAGGCAAAATTCAGTTTTACTTCTATTTTGCCATAGGCAGTCATAGTGAATCTTCTGAGCCTGAGGTACAGGGTGAGTGCAGTTATGCAAGAGGAAACAAAATCTAAAGTCTGTAAGTGCCAAAAATTGCACTTATGTGGCTGTAAGTACTACTGAGGCACAGAAAGTTAAAACAGAATTTGGCCTTATGTCAGAGAATGAAGGAATCTACTATTTTGATTAACTTTGAAATATTCTGGGATTAACAGTTTGCAGTATTTAGATTAGAATATCCACTCTTGCAGGAAAATTAATCAGAATTATTAAGAACTGGATCAGGAAATGGTAGACTTGGCATGATGAAAAAATGCTGAGATGAAGAGTTATGCTGTTCACAGCCTAATGTAAATGACAATGTTCTGTTATCTATTATCAGTTATTCAGAATGTCAGAGATAATGATCAAAGCTGTGGAAATCTGTCACACCGATTTCTTTCTGTACTCCATCATTACTATTAAGGCATGAAGCAACAAGATCCCCAAGACAAATAAACTGGAGGAAAATAATTGTGTATGTAGTATAAGAAGATAGAACCTTGTTCCTGTGCAGATTCCTCCCCAATGGCAAAGGAGTCATTTTTAGGGTTGGAATTCATCCTTTGGTAGAGGGTGAACTTAAAGCCACGTAAGCCCCCAAAGTAGAACTTAAATGGTATCTAGGCCTTGAATTAACAATTTGGACAGTGCTAATTTACTGCTCAGACATTATCCTTTCATCTCACTGATTACTCACCCATCCTTTGCTGACAGGTATAACTGTGTCACAGTCCATTATGACTAAAACTTGTGATATTTTAATGAAGTGATGAGATCAAATTCTGCACTACATAAGTTATTAGTGCCAGTTGGGGTAACATGGTGAATGCACAAGTGTTATTAACATTATGTATGTATGTGTTATTAAACTAAGCCCGCTGGGGGACGGGGGGAACTACCGCCACTGCTGGCCTGCTGAGCAACCCTTGCAAAGCCAGCGGGTCAAGGCACTTAAGGGAGCCCACCCCTGCCCCGGCCCTGGTAAAATCTGTGGGCAAGGAAGGAGCCCCCCAGGGGACACTTGCCTGCCTGTACACAAATGCCAGGAGCTTGGGGAATAAGCAGGAGGAGCTCATCCTCCTGCTCAATGCAAATAATTATGATGTCATAGGGATAATGGAGACCTGGTGGGACTTCACCCATGACTGGACCACAGGTATAGATGGGTATACCCTGTACAGGAGGGATCGTGTAGATAAAAGGGGCGGGGGTGTAGCTCTCTATGTTAAGGAAAGCTACACGTCCCTGCAAGCTGATATTGGCGACCAGGGTGGACTACTGGAGACCCTCTGGGTTAAAATCCGTGGGGAACATGGCACAGGGGACACAATGGTGGGAGTCTACTACAGACCTCCCACCCAAATCCTACTGGTTGTGTAGAAAGCCTTGAAAAGATTAAGTGTATGCACCCTAAAGAGTAAAAGAGGGCAAACAGAATGAACCCTAATGACAAATCTATATGGCTGTCCTTCCAAATTCTGTTCTATTGCCAATAAAATGACCCTACCCACCCCCCACACTACTGGGTAGAGCCAAACAATTACACTAAGTAGGTTATTCAGCGTAGCCACGAGGATGCACATGAAATTGTACAGACTTGGAAGATGTTACAGTTGTGGATAAACATCTAGGCTTTCATTTTCTTATCTGATCCATGTTCATGTTGGAGTCAATTATGACTCCAAGATCCCTTTCCACTGCTGTGCTGCTGAGAAGGTCATCCCCCAGCCTGTAAGTGGGTTGGTGGTTCTTTTTGCCCAGGTGCAGCTCTTTGCACTTGTCTTTGTTGAACTGCATCCTATTTCATTCTGCCCATTCTTCCAACTTGTCCAGATCCATCTGGATCCGTCTCCTACCCTCTGGTGTGTTAGTTTTGCCCCATAATTTGGTATCATCTACAAACATGGACAGGGTGCTCTCCACACCCTTGTCCAAGTCACTGATGAAGACATTGAATAGCACTGGTCCAAGAACCAAGCCTTGCAGGACTCCACTGCCCACATGTTTCCACGTCAATATCGACCCATCCACCACCACTCTCTGGATGCAACCCCTAAGCCAATATGCCACCCACCTGACCATGTAATCATCTACATCACAGCCGGTCAGTTTATTTATGAGAACAGAATGAGATACTGTATTATAGGGCTTCTTAAAATCTAGGTCGATGACATTTACCTTGACTCCTGTGTCTAAGCATTGTGACCTGGTTATAAAAAGAAACAAGGTTAGTCCAGCAGGATCTACCTGCAATAAATCTGTGCCAATTCCTTTCAGCATTATTTCCGCTGCTGGGATCCCACAAATGTGATCCTTACTGATTTTTTCCAGAGTTTTCCCAAGGATAGAGGTAAGACTAACTGACCTATAGTTTCCTGGTTCCTCCCTCCTCCCCTTTTTGAAAGTAGGCACCACATTGGCCTGTTTCCAGTCCTCTGGGACCTGACTGGAGCACCATCAGTGCTCGAACAGCTGTGCTAGCAGCTCTGCTATGACACTGGCCAATTTCTTCAGCACCCTTGGATGAAGTTCATTCGGGCCCGCTGATTTGAACACATCCAGCCCCTCCAACTGCCCCTTCACTAAGTCTGCGCTAACAGTTGGTGGGCTGGTGTCCCTCCTGTGTCTATCTATGATCCAACTGGGAGATGTGCCTTGGTCTGTGTCTAGAAATGCAGATGCAAAGAATTCACTGAAGAGCTCAGCTTTGTCCCCCCCTGTCTGTCACCAATTGCCCTAGTTTGTCCTGTAGGGGTCCTAAGCTACACTATGCCTTCCTTTTGCTCCCTATATACCTGAAGAAAGACTTTTTGTTGTCCTTAATTTTTGTCACCAGCCTAAGTTCTAATCCTGCTTTAGCCTTCCTACCTGATTCCCTACAAGTGCGAGACAGGGAGGTATACTCCTCCTCGGTAGCTACCCCGTTTCCACAGCCTATATACCACTTCCTTTGCCCTTAGGCTTTCCTGGACTTCCCTGTTCAGCCAAGAGGGCTTCTTGACCCCTTTGCCCCCTTTTATGTGAAATGGGATTATCTCCTTCTGCACTCATAGGATCGCTCCCTTGAGGAACAACCACCCTTCCTGGACCCCCATTTCGCCAATGCTCTTGAGCTTTAAGACATCACTAACTAATCTCCTGAGAACATTTTTTTTGCTTCTCAAGCAAATCCCGGGACGTCATTCTCCCCTTGTACTCGGCCTTGGTGAGGCCGCAGCTGGAGTACTGCATCCAGTTTTGGGCTCCACAATTCAAAAAGGATGTGGAGAAGCTTGAGAGAGTCCAGAGAAGAGCCACACGCATGAACAGAGGTCAGGGAAGCAGACCCTACGATGACAGGCTGAGAGCCATGGGGCTCTTTAGCCTAGAAAAGCACAGGCTCAGGGGTGATCTGATGGCCACCTATAAGTTTATTAGGGGTGACCACCAGTATCTGGGGGGACGTTTGTTCACCAGAGCGCCCCAAGGGATGATGACTAGGTTGAACGGTCATAAACTACTACAAGACCGTTTCAGGCTGGACATAAGGAAGAATTTCTTTACTGTCCGAGCCCCCAAGGTCTGGAACAGCCTGCCACCGGAGGTGGTTCAAGCGCCTACATTGAACACTTTCAAGAGCAAACTGGATGCTTATCTTGCTGGGATCCTATGACCACAGCTGACTTCCTGCCCTTTGGGCAGGGGGCTGGACTCGATGATCTTCCAAGGTCCCTTCCAGCCCTAATGTCTATGAAATCTATGAAATTATTGCCAGGAAAGTCAATCCACTGGAAAAATCCTGTTTTGCAGTTAAAAAAAAGCAGTAAATACACCAGCAACCCCTAAGAATCACTTGCATTTGAAAGCTTGTCTAATTTTATTCCAAGTATACAGTTGGTCCATTAAAATATATTACCCCCAAAATCCTCGCCCCTCACACTGCTAGGAGCATCATGGCTACATCATTCGAACTACCATGACAGGGATTGAAATATTTTCAGGTGGCCACTAGATGGCATACACTAGCTAATTTCATGCATTAAAAATAAGATACCAATACAATAGCTTTGTTTTGCTTGCTACATGAAAGAAGTCATAGACTAATAGGCAGACTGTGGTTCACCTAGGAGTCTCTGCTGCTTTTTTATGGTTAGCATAATGATTTAGTGGCTGGTATCTTAACATCAGAGCACTACCCATGTGCTACTTTTTAATTCAGTCTGCTTGTCCATACCAAGTGGCCAGCACAATCTTCTGCTGCTTTAGCAAGATGGCTGACCCTGGTGTCTGTACAAAGTCCTGTTTAGTGTAGGGATGCTCTAAAGCAGTGGTTCTCAACCTTTTTTGTACCAAGATCCATTTGTAAACATCAATGGCCAGTCTTAACCGGGTGCCCCTCGCTCCTGATCTGATACCCCAGCCCCTCAGTGTATGGGGCAGGGGGTGGGTGTGTGGGTGGGGAGGAGTGTAGGTCTTGGGGGCCCCCAAACAGCCCCTTGCAGACTGGAACTCTGCCAGCCTACAAGGGAAAAGCCATGGTTTCCTATATTTTTCTTCTTTAAAGGAAAATCCATTTTTAAAGTTTGTTTGTGACCATTTCATATATTCTTGCAACCCATTTTTGGGTTGCGACCCATGGGTTGAGAAATGCTGCTCTAAAGCACTATGGTGAATGGCACATTACAAATAGGAGAGAAGGAAAGTCAGTTAGTCCACACACAGCTCTTCAAGACTGCTTCCAATAGCTAAACCAGCTTGCTTAATGCTAGGTCAGGTATCTGTACAATACACTGCAGTACAGCGTAGACATATTCTCAGAAGTAACAAGTCTCTTCAGACCTTGTTTAATCATTTTCATTTTCTTGAAATACCCTGACATATTTTCAATTCCTGGTTAAATATTTTTCTCTGCATTCACATCACTGTATGAGGATTACCAGCAATATAATATATTGTTCTAGTTAGGGATGAACAAAAGGGACAAAGAACATGCTATAGAAAGCTATGACATCAAACAGAACATGGGCTCTGGCAAGCCAAAAGATCTTTGTCAAATAAAAAAGTTCATCTAACCAAACTCCAGTTGTATACTCCGAGATCCACTGGGTGCGTCTACACGTGTGTTTACTGTGCAGTAACTGAAATTACTGCACACTGTGGAAATGCGCCTACACATGCATGCCTGTACTGCACAGTAAATATGGTGACTTATGCCAACTTCAGGATAAATTTGATACCTGCATCATGCAGGTATCAAATTTATGCCTGATTAGTTACTGCTCAGTAACACACGTGTAGACACCTGACTGCACAGTAACAGGTGTGTGGACTGATTTGGGACTAATCTTAATCCCAAATCAGTCCACACACAGTGTTAATACACTTTAATACCTGCACATGTAAACTCTGGCCTATCCCCATACTGTGCAGTAATTTACTGCACAGTAAATTTAAGTCGGTGTAAATGAATGTGTTAGACACACTCACTGATTCTGAATTGTCTACTTCACTTACCTCAGAGTTTAATGCCTGCTTTTTTCAGCTCCAACTTATATTTTGAGCCTACACTCTAACTCTGACACTCTAATACTCTAACACTCAAGCTAACCTCTGCAGTAATATAATCAGGGCTTACAGTGCTGGTACAGCTGGGACAAGAATCCTAATGTTCCCCTTTATATTTTATTGATATTTTAACAGAATTATTAGTTCTGTAATGAAAATAGAAAGCAAAGATGAAGAAAAACTATTCTTGCTACATTTTTGCATGTAAGCCAGATATATTATTTGCAATGTTTTTGATGAAACTGAATATATTTAACTTCTTTTATTAAGAGGTGTCAATGTGAGCTATATATTACAGGCTGTCTTAATAGCACTGCCTATTATTAGGTTGACTAACATTCCAGTTATCAGACCATGTTTTCAGTTATTTATAACTTGGCAAAATATTAACCATTAAGAGTGAAAGTTTACAATATTAACCATTAGGAGTGAAAGTTAGTGTTTGCCTCAGATTGACCCAAAATGGTTTGGCCATTTCTAAGAAAAAAACATATCTTGATTTGACATGTTGAAAACTGATTACCTCTTCTTTTAACAGATCCAGCATGTTAGTACTTTAGAGGAGGGGATTTGACAAGGGCTCAATTTTCGATGAGGGATGTGTGTTTTGTCCCCTTGAAAATACCCCAGTTTAGGCCAAATTATAATTTCTTAAACAACTGTAGCTTACATGTGTTTAGTGGAGACTACTTAACATTTCCAGTCTCCCAAGAATCTACCCTGATTAATATGTTAAAGTGTGTTGCTGCTCCTTTTGCTGGTCAATCCCCACATGCCATCCCCACAGGCTACCAAAACATGCTCTATTCCCTCACTGATTCAACCTTTGCCAGGAATTAATATTTATCATCCCAAAAGGAAAGACAATGGGACAGAGGTAGATGTTGGGGCTTGGATAGTGAGCCTGGAAAGAGAGACAAGGACTGGATTGATATAGATACTGGGATGGAATAAGAAGAGAAAATGGGAGCATGGAGCCAAGTATGAAGAAGAGACAGAAGTTTGAGGTGGCATAACTTAACTTGGGGGAACAGGTAGAAGAGTCTCTACCAAAAAGACCACACTCCACTCCAGAGCCTAAAATAGAATCCAGTATTTCTGAGTCTCAATTTCTATATTGTCAACAAATAGCTAAGACCACCAGGGTATATCTACATATGGTGTAGTACTGCACAGAGATACCTGAACAAGCTCTGAATGAGGTAGCTGGGCCAGGAAAACCCATATAGCTGCATCAATGCAATGCTCCACCTCAGTTAATACACCCTTTTAACCTGAGAATTGTTATTCTTGATGATGTGCTTGTATACAATGGGATACCTTTCAGTGACATCCGGTATAAAACCTCCACTGGTAAAGGCAAGCCTATCAGAGCTTAAAACCATTACTTCTGGAGTAGGCAATGTCATGACTCCCATTTATAAAATTAAGCACCTGCATTAATTGTATTAGAGGCAGTGCATCAAACTATGTAGGGCATAGTAATCCAGTAATCCATTGTCAAAATGTTCTTAAGGGCATTACACTCAATATGAAAACATGGACAGCAGTAAGAATTACTCGGTAAAACAGTTTTCCCATGCCTGGCATGAACACTGGAAAGAGAAACATCTATTCCTTTTTCCTATGAGACCAAAGATGACTTTGTTCAATAAATAAAATCCCCAGCCCTGCATTCCTTGCTTGGTAATGACTTGGAATAAACGCAATAGGTGTTTTAAGAAAGTAGTCCAGTCCCCTAAATAACTGCCACTGTTATTTCTGACTGTTCTTTAAGATTGCTGAAATAAATTTAGCATTGTGATTTCAGCTCCAGTTACTGTAATAAGAAGTGCCCCTTTTATGTAATTTTTCAATTGCTTACTTAAAAAGATTTGAATCCACAAAACAATTAATTGAATAAAAATAGGTCTATTTTCCTTATGCCCTTATTTACGCATGGGTGGATCTAGGATTTTGTGTGGAACATCCTAACACATAAAACAACACATTTGTCTCCAGTTTAGGAGAAACTAGCAGCTTTACTAGTATGATAGGGAGCTAGTTCTTTATTATTCAGTTTAAAAACAAAGCAAGAACATCTATAACTATTGGAATGTGCACTCATTTGCTAGATTATAAATCAAGTTTGAGAAAACACAACAAACATGGCAAAAATAGTCAGAAGAGTCAAAAGATATTGTGTCATTAGTCCTGTAGTCATTATATTTAAATGTACATTTCATTCAGATTCATAAAACAAAATCTAGACTTCTTGAGTTTCTTGACAGTGCCTCCACTACTTTGCTGTCAGTCATTTCTAAACCTGAGTGAATATTACCATATCTCAGTTAAGGTTTTTAGTTAAAGATAAAAACTGTCTTTAGGGCTATGAAATAGGAGAGAGACATTACCAGGAATGGCTAAGAGACAACAAAATGGTGGAAGAAAGTATAGCGTGAATGCTGTAACATCAAAAGCATTAAAAAGTCATTACTGCCTGAATAGAAATACTGCTGCCCCACCCAGGCAGTTGGTTTTAAAGTTTGAGTAGACCAGGAATCAAAGTAGGGTACAACTAACTTTCCCCTCATCCCCCCACCAGTTCTGCACCTGTATTTACATCAGTTTTTAGGCCTGATGCTCTTTCCGTTTAAACCAATTTGCAGTCATGTAGTTTGACTAAGCTTCATGGAGCTACTCCTGAAATATAGGAGTATGTCCTGTAACACAGGATCAAGCTAATTTTTCAGATTTTTTGGGTCAAACTAAATCTCATAGTTATTTAGTAAAAAGTGCTATCTAGTGAGAGAAATATTCTGAAGTGGAAGAAAATAAGAGCAGGTCGTAGAAAGCAACATTTTTCAATACTTTCTGAAAGCCAGAGAAGGCAGAAGGCTGTTTTTTTGCTAATTATCTTCTTTATTCTTTGGGTGGAATTAGGTATGGGAAGTCATCCTCAGTTCTCTCCAGACAGGAAAGATAAATACAAATTCCAGAATATTTCATGCAAGGAAAATGTGCCTATAATAGTGATGGAGTGGTGCTAGGAGTTGTATGGAGTAGGAGGACCTTGAATTAGGGTATGTTAGGTATAACTGGAGTCTCAGGACGTGTCTTGGGAGAAGGTAAAGGAAGCTAGGTTTCTCAGAAGTTTTAAAAGGTATTATTTGTTATGATGGGAGAACATAAAAGTGTTAGCTCTTAGAGAATAAATGCAAAGTAAAGTTGTTTCTATGAGACAGGGATTTTGGAAATTTATTCACCATGATTTTATTTCTGGAGTTTGGATAGTCCCACACATCTTTACAGCTTATACATACAGGGGGCCCAGAGTTGGCTGAGAAGGGAAGGAAGGGGAACTGACCTTCATTAGCAACTCTTTATTTCACCCAAGGGGAAGACACCAAGGTCAAAATGCTGACCTTAAAACTGAAACTGAAGCTCTAAGCCTTAGTAAGAAGTCATCCTATGCAGTGATATCAACACGGTAAATGTGTTCCCTATGGAAAGTAGTTGTCTGTTCACCAAATCTGAAATGTTTTTCAGCTGTATTAGGGTTAACAAACTTTCAGTGACCTACAGGCAGGTCTGCATTGATTTGAGCCAGGATCTCAGGGTCTAGGATCCTAGATCTACAACAGAGCACCTAAAATCCTAGAAAACTTTGCTACAGAACCAGAAAACCCTCGAGACTCTCTTCCAGCATCAGGGCCCAAGAGTTGGGCAGCTTGACAACCATATGGTCCAGGAGTCTGGAAGCCCTCAAGATCCTAGTCTGAGGGAAGTCCACAACCAGTATGACGTGGAAGCTGCTGAGTGAAACTCATGTTATTTAGATAATTTTTACTACTATCAACAACAACTGTTCAACCAACTGACAATAACTGTGTCAATTATGCTCAGCAGCTGACTGGCTTGTGAGGAAGATATTTCATATTTCATGCCAGGATTATACTGGTCTTTACACTGACATATTGGAAGAAAATCCAAGTTGAAGACATGTCTACCGATAACATAAGAAAAAAGAATAGTTATGATTGTACCATAGCTTCCTCCAGACTTCTCTGTGAGGGTGACCCCAAGAAGGGCATTTAGGAAACTACCTGTCCTTGATGGTAGTCATATAACCATAAATGAGAAGTTATGAAGGGGCTTTTGACCGAACAAAAGCCTTTGGATGACAGTGCCCCCAAAATGGGTCTTTCATTCTTGTATGTGATGGGTAGCCATTCATTCTAAGAACTGTGTTCTAAGGGAGGATGCTGTCTTGC
Source organism: Alligator sinensis (assembly GCF_000455745.1). NCBI lineage: Eukaryota > Metazoa > Chordata > Crocodylia > Alligatoridae > Alligator > Alligator sinensis. The sequence continues at coordinate 115,460 of NW_005842216.1, forward strand.
TTACACTACGGTGCTAGTGGGGCTGCTTAATAGGGTTGAAGCATCTAACTCCATGAAAAGGAGGAAGGGATGCCAATCACCAGAGCCAAACCTACTAACATCAAGTGGAGCCTAGTGATCAACTGTTTTTTAAGCCCTTATTTTATATTTCTTAATAAATTTCACATTGTAAAATACAAATAGCATGTAACTCTCTAAAAAGGTTATTATACAGCCTTCAACACTGAAAAACTATTTGACTGCAGACACAGAGACTCTCAATATTGGATAGACATAAACATTTTCCCTTCATGTCCAAGGAAATTTGCAGCTGATTTCGGATGGCAGATTTGCGTTCTAAAACGCATTAATCTAAACGTTGTGAAAAAACAGAAGTTAGACTCAGAGAGGGCATGTCCAGACGTGTGTGAAAGTTTGGTTCTCTAGGGACAAGTAGTAGCAGTGCACCTTGCACCACTGCTACTTGTCCCTGGGAATGACCATGCCACACACGCTTTGGCGCTTGGATAGTTATCCTGAGGGTGGTAGGGTAGACTGGGGCCAGCGCTAGGCTGGTCCCAGAAGCCTTAACTGGGGTCCTGGGGGCTTTCTAGGTCTGCAGCTGTGTGGCTCCTGCTGGGCAGAGCCTGGCTGGCAGCTGCAGTGGTTTTTTTTGCAGTTTTTTTTGACCCCTGGATATCTAGCAGAAGTAAAAAACAGAGCAGCGCATGATCGGGCAGTGCACCCTTGCAATGCAGAGAATACCAGGCTGTAAAGCATGTGGCACTGCAAGCATATTTGTGGTGCCACATACCTCATGACTGTGCTCACCTGGATGTGCCCAGACTTTCCTTCAGTGTCTGTACACTTTGGAAATTGTTTTCTGGGAGGAAGTGTTTAGAGCAAAGGACTAGAAGCCCTTTCTAATTTTGTGCACTGACACTGAACTCAGTTAAATCACCTAAACTCTGTGGGCATTTATAGACATGCTCCAGGAGGTGGGGGTGGGGTATGCTAATTACAAGTGCCCAGAATGTCACGCGTATCAGCATCCCCACTGTGAAAAATGGTGGTGGGGTGCTTTGAACTAATGCTTGTCAAACTTGATTAATCTGCTGGAGCTGGTGATAATTACTAGGTCTGTGCGAAATTTCAGCAGCTGTTTTGTCTCGGAGGTATTTTGGCCTATTTTGGCACCTGAAACACTGAATCTGAAATGAAATGGAAGGCTCTGAAACATCTCTGAAATGAAATGAAAACATCTGAAACGTTTCAGAAAATTTCAGAGTTTTGGAGCTGGGCTTGCAGGGAAACAGAAACTAAGAAGAGGGAGGGGGAAGAGGGGTGGAAGGACTGCTCTGATATTGACATCTATAGCTGGCCAGTGTCTGTGATCTGTCCCTGAGGTCCCTTCCAGTTCCAGTGATCTGGGGGAGGGACAGCAGCTTGCTGTCATCCCACATGCAGATCAGGGGGGCCGCACCCCCCAGGAGGGCTGCGGAGCTGTGCTGGACTCATCCTGGGGGGTGTGGGCCCCCAGATCTGCGTGTGGGATGACAGCAGGCTGCTGCTGGCTGGGGCCAGCGCCGGCACCCAAGTCTGCTTGGCGCACCACACACTGAGTGCCAGGAAGACTGGTGCTGCCGCTGGCCACAGCCAGCAGCACCAGCCTGCTGTCATCTGCATGCTCCAGCTGCTGTCTGGGAGTTTGGTTTTTTTTAAAGCCCTGCAGTCACCAGCTGCAGCAGGCAGGCATAGCTGGAAGAGCTGCAGGAGAAGCCCCCATGTCTGCCCTGCCTCATCCTGCACTCACTAGCTGCAGCAGCATTGATCAGGGCCTCCAAGGGCTCATGGGAGAGGCCCCTGATGCAGTGCGGGGCATGGAGGGCAGGGGGGATTGCATCCCTCCATGTGGCACCCACGTGGCAGTTGTTGCATTATGTGGGTTCAGGGTGGCTTGGCAGGATGTCACACCTTGTCCCAGAGCTGGGGCAGCTCCAGCAGTCACCCAGAGCCCAGCAGTGCTCAGTGCAAGTGGCCCCAGCTCCCAGACAGCACACAGCACCTTGCTGAGCTACTCTGCACCTGCACCATGGGGCAGCTGCCACATGGGTGCCACAAGTGCTCAGAGGCCCCAATCACCACTCCTGCAGCCAGTGAGTGCAGGGCTTAAAAAAAAAAAAAAAGCTCCCGAAAAGTGCACCGAGCACGTGACTGACAGCAGGCTGGTGCTGTCAGCTGTGATCAGTCTTCCTAGTGCTTGGTGCAGGGTGTGCCAAGTGGACTTGGGTGCTGGTGCTGGCCCCAGCCAGCAGCAGCAGCCTGCTGTCATCCCATATGCAGATCTGGGGGCGCGTGCCCCCTGGGATGAGTCTGGCACAGCCCTGCAGCCCTCCTGGGGGGTGCAGCCCCCTGATTTGCATGTGGGATGACAGCAGGCTGCTGTCCCTCCCCCAGAGCACTGGGATTGGAAGGGACCTCAGGGACAGATTGCAGACACTGGCCAGCTATAGATGTCAATATCAGAGCAGTCCTTCCACCCCTCTTCCCCGTCCCTCTTCTTAGTTTCACAGCATGTGGAGCATGCAGATGGCAGCAGGATGCCATTGCTGGCTGGGCCAGTGGCAGCACCAGTCTTTCTGTGCTGGCACTGGTCCCAGCCCTCAGGGGCAGCCTGTTGTCATCCTGCATGCAAATCCAGGGGCCCGCAGCCCCTGGGAGGAGTCTGGCACAGACCCGCAGCTCTCCCAGGGGACACAGTCCCTGGATCTGCATGTGGGATGACAGCAGGCTGCCATTGCTGGCAATTGATGAGAGTTTTGCTTTGAACAGTTTGAGGTACATTTTCACAAAAGCGCCTGTACCTATCTCCTTGAAGCATAGCAAGATTCATGCCTTCAGAAGGGGGTACCATCCCTGCAATTTTTTTCTAAACCAGGCATGACAAACTTAGAGGCATTTTAGTGATTCCCCATTATAGCCTACGGCCAGAACACCAAAACAGCATCGGAACTCTGAAACAGATTCAGCCAAATTGAAACGGGACAGCAATCCAAAACACCGAAATGAACAACTGTCCCTCCAAAATGCTGAATCCAAAACCGAAACGTAACATAGCTGTTTTGCACAGCCCCAGAAGACTCGATTATTCTGCTGGAGCTGGTGATTAACCAAGTCTGCTCTGATGCGCTGGAGTTAGTTTGTTGGAGCAGCCTCCCTGCATATGTATAGGATCCCTGTAAGCCTTAGTTATACCATCAGTAAAGTGGGGATTTTCCACACTATGTATTGGATGGTTGCTAATATTTATTCACTTCTCTTGTGGGGATTTATGAGGATTGACAAATTTTTAATATACTGAGATCCTCAGCTGTAAGGAAAAATAGCAGTACAAAGTACAACACTACTGTCTTTCTGAGATAGTAATGCTATGATGAGATAACAATCAGTAACTGAGGAAAACTGTTATCTACATCAATAGTCCTTGTTCTAATTAATATCATGAATGGTTTCTTATGTACATATTTATAGTTGTAGGAAACGTTTTCCAAAGAGATCAATACCATGTTCTTTATGTGTAGATACATGAGGCATTAAATTATAACTAGGAGAGCTTTAGTAATGGAACTGCTAATGGCAGTTCCATTTCATAATGGAATTAATGCTATTCTCTGCAGCTCCTGAAGGCAGGAAGTTTTCAATATTTTATAGGCAGTATGCAGAAGAGAGATTGGAATAAATTATGATACTTTGGTGAAGTGCTGGTCTCAAAGCACTGGAACTCTTGTGTTAATCCTTCTATACCCAGCAGCTGTCAGTCCAAATACCAGCCCTGCTGGCCAGACAGATTTTGTAAATTACAATGCTGTCAGTAACTGCCTATCACTAAATATGCTTTAAAGATGGATTTGTTTGTATTGGGAACACAAGCAAGTAATGGTGACATACTGCTGAGCAATGCAAGGGAGAGGTTGAGATACCAAGCTGCAGTTCATTAATCTTTGGAACCTAAATATTACAACAAGTGGGAACATCTCACACACTTAATATGAAATGAAAAATCACCACCTTCTACATATTACTCCCATCTGCACTGTAGTAGGCATAATGAGTTACAGTGACCCTATTCTGTGATACCAAGTGTTCCTCTACAGAAAGAAGGTGGTTCCATCCTTATAGGCTGCATGGACGTAAGAAAGTTTTTCCTGTTGCCTAGAAATACATTTTTATACTGATTCACTCATTTCATTAACACTGAACACAGGTACCAGAACAGTGAGCGAGTGAGAGAGGTACATAATTATTTCTATTTGTGTTACAGCTCATGCCATTTCTTTCAAGTTACATCCTTTAAGTGAAGGAACACTTATATGGGCTGTAGAATAAGGTAAGCATGTTTCAGCATTTTCTATACAATTCCCTTTTCTAGGCATTTATGAATTCTTGGTATCTGTCTGCTTTTTCAAGTGCCCTACTTTACACAATATGCTTAACATGATCCTTATATTTGTAGAACAACTTGATTAGCGCTTACTGTTTCCTTCTGCATTCGATGGCTCTATCTATCCTGAACTCAGGTAAACTGATGAATCCTTCTGCTTTTTCATCCTGTGAGAACAGAAGAGGAAGTGCTGGTGAGGAAGAATGTACAGCTGAGAAAGAGACAGAGATAAGAACTGGTCTTATGGTTAAAAACCAGGGCAAGTACTAGTAGTCAAAATAAGGAACACATTACTTAAACATGCACTGCTGAGTTTTTATAGAAGTGGCTGAACTGTCAGTTTCCAAAATGAGCTACAGTAATGCCAGTCTATTAAAGACAATGTGAAGATTATTTCCAACTGTATGCAAAGTATTTGAACAAATAATAGCTGTACAGAGAGATTCTTGGTTTTCTCAATGTTGATTACATCTTCACAAAAATGTTTTGTGGACACCTTTCCCATTTATGACTGGGTAGACCACCTGTCTTCCTAAGGGTGACTAAGATATTGGAAAAGTAAAATTAAGAAAGCATGTCATGTACTTTTTTATGTAACATGATTTAACAGGAGGAACACAAGAGGGCCTGTGTCAGCCAGTTTTCTGAAGATTGCAAATAAACACTCTGTAGATCATCAGTGATTCATGGCTTTGAAATCAATAAAGGGTACCACATTTCCATACATGTTAATAAGCAAACATCCACACAACACAAACATATACTCCGAATCTGTTTTATTACACTCGGGTCTCTCTTTATGCAAATTTGTTTTGTGCAAATTAGCTTATAGGCAGCGACCTTATTTATACCAGAAATTTGCGTTGTGCAAGAAAAATCTGATCTTATGCAAAGTCGGCCAGCAATGAGCTCCCAGCAGACTGGCACAGTTCCAGCCTGCAGGGAGCTGGGAGGAAGCGGAAGGAAGGCAGTGAGACAGGGGACGCCACATGCATGCATAGTACATGCACGTGGCCCCAACTAGCCTCGAGGGCAGCTCTGGCTTGTAAGTGGTGGGGAAGAGGAGAATTGAGGCCCCTGTAGGAAGGGAGCTGGGCAGGGCTGGGGCTTCTGTTCAGCCGGGGGGTGCTTGGGGCCTGGGGCCGCAGTGTGCAGCTGCAGGGCCCCAGTGGGGACCAGGATGGACCCTCTGGTGGCTCATTGGGGGAGGGCTGGCTGCACACTGCCGTGCACACTTCCAAGGGGAAGGGGTGGACGCACAGGCACAGTGCGCCCTGGCAACAATCCTGCATCTGGCTCAGCTTTTCTTCCTGCCTGGTTCCAGAGCCCCGTACCCCACTGCCCTGGCCACGCAACTTCTGGGGCACGGGGCTGCGCCCCTCAAAGAGCAGGAGGCAAAGGAGGCGTGTCCCCAGGGCAGTGCAGGATGAGGAACCACCATTTCCTGCTGCCCTGTTTCCCTGCCCCATGTGCCTCTCCTGCCCAGTGGCTGTGACCCGGCATGGCCGGAAACAACGGGCTACAAGCTCCCTGTGGAGGCACCCAGGGCAGGGAAGCAGGGAACAGTGGGGCCACACACAGAAGGTCTCGCCCAGCAGGAGTGTCACCACTCAGGGAAGGGAAGCAGGGTGAAGCCAGGAGCAGTGAGCAGCTGGCATTCCCTGCTGCTCTGCTTCCCTCCCCCGGGTGCCTCTCCAGTCTGCCCCATGCTGCCCTGGCAATGCACCCCCTGCACGTGCTGCTGCTTGCAGCGTGGAGCTCGTAGCCTCTCCACGCAGCAGTTATTGTATTGTGTGATTACTGTTCAAATATGTCATGGTTTGTGGGGGCAGTAGAGTGAGGCTGGTATGTATCCCTATTAATTACATGTAATAATGCTTTTGCTTTATATTAATTTGCTTTATGCAAGGTTTTTTGAAACGCAACCCTCGCATAAAGAGAGACCTGAGTGTATTCAATATACGTAACCAGACAACCCAATTTTGGGTAGCATGTAAAAGATTTGAAAGAACTTAACTAATGATGCTTATAAAATTGCCCACCTCTTAAAATACAAAACGCACACTAAATTGTTGGTAATCAAATCAGGCTATGTTGTGTTGTATAGATAATACAGTTAAAGCTTTGCTATTAGAAGAAAAGTAGCATTACGCACTTTGCTTATTTTATTCTTTGCTTTTATCTATGCAGTTTTTCTGCTTGCATTAATGGAGTTTTAGTGGTTAACACTGTGGCATTTAAAATGAAATGCCATGAAGTGAAATGTCATCGAGAATGGGTTTTTTTTGCAAATGACATGCTCAAACTCCAGACTAATACTGCAGTATCGGCATTTTGAAAATTAACCCTCCAAGCCTCAGATCAAGAGCTCTAAAGAGCTGTGCTTTCACATCTGGTTTGCTGCTTAAAATAAAGAAATGAACCAGTTCACATTTATGGTTGAATTTCCTCATACTATTTAATATAAGGAGTGACAACAAAAGAGAAACAAATTCTGCTATCCTAAGTTATATCAAGCATGGAAAAAGAAATATTATTTATTACTGACACTTGTAATTCACAAAGAATGCCATGTAACTTTTGCTATTTTATTATACTGCATAAGGCTTGCGCACAGTTTATTGAATATGTCAACAAGAATTACTGTAACTGATTTTTCCCTGCCATGTATTGCTGCCTTACTTCCAAGCAGAAATATAAAAATAATCTATGTGCAAATCATTAATTGGTAAAAGATAGCATAGAACATAAGGACTTAAGAAATGTCATACTAGGACAGACCACAGGTCCTGCTAGCTCAGTATCCTCTATCACAAAATGACAAAGAACACATTCTAAGAAGAATATTTATGCAGGGCCTATTCAGACTGATTTGTCCCTTGCTCCTCTTGCTTACAGATTCCACCACCTAGAAGCCTAGGAAGTCCTATTTAGCACTCATGGCCATGTGTAGATGAAATGAGGGGTGTGTGTGCACAATACTTTAAAGTGGGCTAAATGCTTTTGCACCACTTTAATGGTGTCAGTGTTTGCATGCCTGAGTGGCATATTGCGCATTAATTCCAACCACCGTAGGAAATTCGGCAGTATAATGCACCCTAAACGACTTGGGGTGCAGCAAACTAAAACTCCTCAGCAAACTAAAACTCCGAGAAGTTTTAGTTTGCTGTGTCTACAGCCACGGAGTGAAGCACCGGGCTTCAAGCAGCTCTGTGGCTCTGCAGGAAGCCCTGCAGGCAGCCAGGTAGGGCTCTGCAAAGCTTCAAATCATGATTCGGATTCGGAGATGATTTGAATGATTTGGAGGCCATATCAAATCACTAGAAGCTTTAGGCTTTCCGAATTGATTCGGAGCTTCCGAATCGATTCTGAAAATATTCAGCAGTTTGGAGATTTGGCCATAGGGTATAATGGGGAATCAATGAAATATCTATAACTTCGTTGTTTTTTGGCTGATTTAGTTGAAGCTTGCAGGGCTTGTAGCCTCTGCTGAGGGCACAAAGCCTGAGAAGTTTCAAGGTGATAGGTGCAGGGGTTTCTGGGAAACTGCACCTCAAACTGCTGAGAAGCAAAACTCATGACATAGGTGACACTGTGTGTGTGTTAAGGCACAGGGGGTTGAAAACTGCAGGCCTGCTAGGGCCTGCTGCGGCCACAATGCCTGCCAGCTGTAAAGGAGATAGGTGCAGGGGGAGTCTGGGTTCTGGGCCCCTGCACCTCTGGCCGTAGCAGGCAAAACTCATGACATGGGTGCTTGTGGGACTGTGTGTGTGTTCAGGTGTGCCCTTCCTGGTGCTGGGGCTTCTGCACAACACGGCAGTGTGCCTCTGTCAGGCCTCCTCCTCCCCTACAGCTTTGGACTGGTCCACCACTGTAAACAACGGCAGGTCAAAATAACTTAGCTGGCTCAACACCAATAGCAACAGCAGCATCGAATGTAGCCAAACGGAAATGTTACAGAGCCTTTATTTTTATAAAGGAATTGACAGCAAGAAGTAAAGATGTTATGTTGGATATATGTTCCTCATGGTGTGTGATGGCTTATCTTGTGTTTTATGTTTATATGTTTATTATGAAAAAAACCAGAAAGAGTTAGAAAAATATATCTTAGGAAGATTTTGGGTTGAAACACCCTTTGTCAGGCTGAGGAAGTACGTGCAGTTGGTGTGTCTCCTGATCCTGGATGGAAGGAATAGTAAAGAAGCCAGAGGATAGCCTGGCATGCAATGCAGGCAAGAAAGCCAGTCAGTGGAAATGGAAATGGAGGCGTCATGGGGTGAGGGACAGGCTGAGGTGGAGCGGTGGGGTGAAGGGGGATGTAGCAGCGCAGGTATTGTGAGAGATAGTAAACAGTAAATCCCTATTTACTTTCTTATTTACACGGCTACAACCCAAACCCCTATTTACTTTCTTTACGTTAGTCATTACTTTATGAATCATGATCATATCCTGCCAAAGTCACCCTTTCATCCTAGTGCAGGGGTGTCAAACATACAACCTGCAGGCTGGATATGAATAGTGGAGCCCTATGATCTGGCCTGTGAGTCTTGGATCGACTCCATGAGTGACATATAGCACAGGGGTGGGGTTGGGTTGGGTTGGGGGCATGTGCTGCATGTATACTGGCTCTGGAGCTGGGTCAAATCAGGCCCCAGTCTGTCCATGGGCACTGCAGCAAGTGCACAGGACCAATCTAGAGGAACATTTCATGCAGCACATGCCCCATGCTGGCCTGGGCTCCATGTACTGCATGCAGCCATTCCAGCCCTGCACATCACATGCAGCATGCTCTGCACATGGTGGATGGGACTGGCAGGGCACCCCATGCAGTACATGTCCCTTGTACCATGTACAGACCAAATCCTGGAGCAAGGACAGCATTCACTGCATACAGCACAGGGGTCCAGCTCGGGGTACAGGCTGAATGCAGTGCTCTGCTGGACTGACCCTATGCTTTGGCTCCAGTGTGGCCTGATCTGGCCCACAGACTGGTCTAACAACCCTCATCTTGACACCCCATCCTAGCTTATTTAGTGTCTCCTTGTATGGAAGTCTCTCCATGTCCTAATCATCTTTGCTGCTCTTCTTTGTACCTTTTCTAATTCTACTGTACTTTTCTGAGGGGAAGTGAGGGCAAACCTGCATGCAATATTCCTTTATTTCAGAAGTTACAAAGCTAATTTTGGCATTTTCAAAGCATACTTACATTCTGGTTTGTGTACCAGTATAGTGAAGAATCCTTCAGAATAAACCAGTATTTTTTCCATTTTTGTGTAAAGTAACCTTTGGCATCTTTTTTCTTCCACAGCCAGCCCTCACAATCTCCATGCCCCAGATCTTTGCAGGAAATCCGTCTCCTACTCCCACTGGTCAGAGAACTTCCTGTGAATGAGAAGATACTGTTAAAGACCTCAGACCCTGAGAGCGCCTATTTCTGTAAATGTAAATACATTATTTTTTTAACTAGTGATAGTCAAAATTGAAGCTTTCAAATGGAATCCTTTCCAATTTCAGCTGGGCATTAGGGAAGGGGTCACTTAGAGTACAATTTCTGAATCACAAAATGTCTTGTGATTTTGGTTTCAAGACAGTTTCTATTTTTTGTTTAGACAGAAGAAAATCTGCATCAGATTATTTTATCTCAGTAGAGTTCTGCTCCTGGTGGCCAAAATCTCAAATACTTAATTTATGATATTTTGGAACCATCAATTAGCCATCAAACCAAAAACTTCACTGTGATTTGTCCTTTAATCTGAACCTTGATAGTGGCATAAGATTACAATAAATCTCTACCCAAGCAATACATCAGTAAATTTTTATTTCTTTCTTTTAGCAAGCTCCAAAACTGTTAAGTTCTGGTAAAGAAGTGTATTTATTTTTTCAGTAACAAGGAAACATCAATAATTCTGATCTGTAAGAATGGAGAAATACATTCACCCATGCTACTGTACTCTGAATTTAATTAATCAACAATATTTTAGCACTACTAAATTCCATTAAATGAATGGTAATAGAGAAAGACTTTGTTTTCATTAATTCAACTTGCCCTACTTGATTACCTTGAAATTTCACTGTCTTCTGGACACTAGTAAGAACAGATTTTTCTCCTAACTTTCATATAATTTTTCCATAAAGCCTAAGGCAAATTTAATTAAAACATTAGATGTTCTACTGTGAAAAATCAAGTTTACATTGCCACATTAATTACATTGGTCCTAAAGCTATGATGAAGTATAAGTTTAGATCACATTAAATGACCATCTTTTTTTCTGTCATACTTGATAACAAAGTTCTGACTATTTTATTCTTTTTGGAATACAATTTGGCATCCTGGTCACCTTTAGAAGCACTAAAAATGCATAGTTCAATGAAAAGAAAAGTCTTTAGGTAATGGCTCAAAAAAGCAAGTAGAATATAAAAGGGGCAGTGTGATATTCTTAAATAGGCCAAAAAAGAATAAAAGAACAGAATAGTAAGAAATGGCATAATATATACGGCAAGATTTTTCTTCCAGTGAACTTTAAAGGAAATTTTCCCATTAACTTTAATGGGATTAGACCCATACTACCTTAGTATTTAAACTAGAAACACATGAATTAGGACCAAATCTGCCAATTTATCAGTGCTGGTGTCTCAGGCACCATCCACTGCCAAACTTAATTTTATAATTTCCAAATTAACTTAAATACTTTACCTTTGGACCATTTTTTGGTTTTCACTCTCAGAGAAGCGTAGTGGAAAGACTATAAGGAAATAAAAAAGTGGTTGAGTATTAGCGCGTGAAATTAAACCAAGTTATCACACTGATATATAGTGAGTGCTTCATTAATTATTGTGTATGCCTATGATTTTCTTTTCTTTGTCATTTCAATTATGGAAAATTCTTAATATTTAATAATTATATTGTACAATATTGTTACAATAACAACATATACATTACAGTTATCAGGCAAAAAAATGTCAGTGGTATTCTGAGGTACTCAGCAATTACTATAGTGTCTGTGAGGCTATTTCAGTCTTGTTCTCCTACCACTATAAAATTAATACCCTACACAAGCAAATCAAGGCAGTATTATATTTAGAAACTAATGTATTTACTTTCAGAATTACTAGGAATAATTAGCCACATATTGCCTCATCAAATCAAGAGAAACTGTAGTTAAATAACTTCAAATACTGGGGAAAGAATTTCCTGATATTTCAGAAGTATTATATGATACAGATAAATAATATATGCACTCATTTTATGAATAATAAAATTATAGACAACTTTATACACACAGCTTTTGTATATAGAGATGTGTAAACAATCAAGTATTTATTTAAAGACAAATTTGAGTCCAAAATATTAAAAGGGGAACGTATTTTTCCTTTTCGTTTTTAAGGCCACATCAATGAGAACTTGTACACGAGTTCTCTAATAATATTCTTGCCATGCCTTGCTGCATCAGTGAAATAATACTGAAAATTTAGTAACAGAATGCAATTTTATTTTTTTAGCTTTAATAACTCCCATTCTTTGGTAAGTGGAAAATAAATATACAGGTGATCCCTATAGCAAGAAAGTCAGTCAGGGCATTTGTAGATGAAACTTTAAAACAGGTTTAAAGTGGGTTACATGCCTTTTACACTGCTTTAATGACATTGCTGTTTGCACATTCGGCGGTGTACTGTGTGTTAGTTCTAGCTGCTGTAGTACATTTGGTGGTGTAATGCACCTTAAATGACTTTGGGATGCAGCAAATGACTTTGGGGTGCTGCAAGGTAAAACACCACTGAGGAGTTTTAGTTTCCTACCCTACAGCTGCAGAGGGAAGCACTGGGCTCTGAGTGGCTCAGGGGCCATGCAGGCAGCCCATGCAGGCAGCCCAGCAGCAGCCTAGGAAGGCAGGCTCCACAGAAAGAAAAAAAAAGTGGTGAGCCTGATCTCCCCCACCAGAGCCTGCCTGCCTGTCTGAGCTGCGCGGGGTGCTTCCCTCTGTGGCTGCGGTGCCCCCAAGGACTGCTCAAGCCAGGTGCCTGTGGGCAGGTGCTGCTTGGGAGAGGGCGGCCACTGCCACGGAGGGAAGCACCCCCCCTTCACCCCTCCACAGCTCAGGGGCCACTTTGCCCGCCAGCAGCTCACTCTTCCCTCCCTGCTGCTGGAGAGGCAGGTATAAGGATCAGATTCTGACATGGGTGTACACAACATGGGGGTTTACTTCGCCCTAAATTGAAGCAGTGATTTTAAAAAAAACACTGCTTCAATTTAGGGAGAATTAACCCCCCGTGTTGTGTACAACTGCCCTCAGTCTCTACTTTTATATAAAGAAGCACAATTCATTTGCTGCAGAGGATTTTTCTTATTCATAGGAGTGGCACAGGGGAAAAAAAGGGCCAGTATGAAGAAGCTTCATGACTGAGGGTGCCATCATTCAAAGAGCAAAGGTAGACATTTACAGTAAAATAAACTAGTAAATCTGTTATGCAGAGCTGCACAGTGAAGGACAATCTTCTTCATGCACCTGTTTTCATGTACAATATATAGGGCATGTCCAAATGAGGTGTTTACTGTGGAGCTGACTAATTAGCTTTGCAGTAAATATCTCAGCCTCTACATGTGCACCCCTATTAGGATGCAGGAAACTAATAAACTCAGCAGCAGTATAGTACTGATGAATAATTTTTTACTCTGCAGCAGCACACATGTAGACACTGAGCAGGTTGGTCGGGGCTGCTTCAGTGCAGGGGCTGCCTGTTGGCCAGCCCCATGCTAAAGCATACTCATGCCTCAGCCAGCTCCTTCTCAGCACATGGAGCCCAGTTGAAGCAGCCCTGGGTTTGCCAGCCAGGCTCCAGGCTCTGATTGCTCCAGAGTTAATTGCTCCCAGGTGCACATTTAAATAGCATGCCCAGAAGCAAAAACTTCCAGAGCAATAAGCTCCAGAGTTTATTCATGTGCACTAATTGCATAGGTAGACATACCCACAGACTGCAAGTTCTGTGGGTCAGGAACCAGCTTTCTGTTGCTTTCATAAGTGCCTAGTCTACTGATGCCCTGATCATTGACCAGGGTTCCTAGTGTTATCAGAGTTCAAATACAAATAATATAAAATAATGTAAATGTGGGATCATCTGCCTCTAACACATAAGTATAAATATTTCATGTGTTCTAACTATAATAAATATATACTCTCCTTGAAAAGATCCATGAACAAGAAAAAAGAGGTATTTTGCTATGTTAAGCTGAAGTTAGGCTAAAGGCAGGGCAGGGTAGCACCTTACAGAGTAGTTCTTTCAGAGAGGCAATGTAGGCTTTGCTATGAAAGCTCATGCTGAATGAGTTAACCTATAAGGTGCCATCCTGCCCTGCCTTCTGCCAAAAAATAAGTTATTGTGGGTAAGCAGCAGTTTTAAAGGAAGTAGTTCATAATAAAAGTGATAGATACACTACACCAAAGAAAAAGGATATTACACATTTAATGAGCCTTATCTACACAAGTCTCTTTTTTTTCTTATTTATCAATGACCTGAGTATCAATTGGTTCAGAGGAATTGGTTCATACACTTGGGTTGTGAATGGCAAAGTGTGCTTTTGGTTGTGTGTTGTGGGGTTTTTTTGTGTGTTGTGGGGGTTTTTGTGTGTGTGTGTGTGTTTGTTTTATGTAGGCAAGATGGCCCCTGTTGTGCTGGCCATGTGCTCTGCACATGGAAAGCTGGGCCTTGTATCTGGTAAAAATATGTAAAATCCTCTGGCCTGATTGGCCAGGGGGAGCAAAGACTTTTCAGGCAGATTGGTTAAGAGAAAGACTAGAGTGTGTCACCCCTGGCTGGACAAGGCCAGGGTGATGTCATACGAGGGATATAAGTTTTTGTTTCAGCAGGCCATATAATCCAGCCCAGGAGTTTTGGGGTGCATGCATGCTGGCTGGAGCCGAAATCACCTCCTTCCCCCCAAACACACAGCCTCTCTGTGGGAGCAAAGATTGGCACACTGCCAGTTTCCCAGGAGCAATGGAGCCCTTTGCAATGCAGAAGGACCCACGCTCTTGAGCAGCTCCATGCAGTACAGTGAGCTCAAGGAGCAGCTCATAAGACTCTCTGGTGTGGGCCCCTCTCTCCAGTCCATTGCTGAAGGGCAGGTATAGGAGTGCAGGCCCCCCAGAACTACCTGTTGGGGAGTCCCAAGTCCCAGACTGCCTGGGTATAGGTGAAGCCTTCCTCAAGAGGGTGCTACCTATAGACTTTGCTTTGTAGTTAATAATTTTAAAAAATTATATTTAGTATTTACTTTTGTTTTGTTTTTATACTCTGTAATACATTGGGTTTTTGTGTTTACACTGCTTGCAAGGAGGGGATTTTGTTTATAAGGGATGCACCAGCAAATTTAGTATTCCCAGTTTTCTGGGTGCGGGGCTTGAGCCACTGGTATAATTTATGGTGCACCAAAATGTGAACCCAGCCCTTCTTGCTGCTGACTGGTGCCTGGCAGAAGGGTTACACTTATAATGTACAAGAATCCCTGTTCTCTGACTAGCTGACAGTCCTTACTGTCCAGTGTGCAGGTATCTTCATAATCCCTCTATCTGATCTCTCAGTACCTATACTCTACAATTCTCCACTCTGATTTGCTATTATAAGCCATCCACCCACATTAATTTCTGTTCTCAAAATTTTCAAGCTACTTGCGGGAAAAAGCAGACACCTCTTCAACTTTCAATTGAAACAAATCAACTCAAACTTTTACACAAAGGGAGTGGGAAAATAACTTAAAATGCAAAGAAAATGGGTCTGCAAAACTTTTGAAAGGGAACCCATTTTCTAAAAAGTTTTAAAAACAGAGACAAAATCCCACTTAAATCCTTATCTTCCTTCAAGTTGCATCCTGTTCCCACCCAAATCACTGGGGACAATGCTGTTGAGCTCTGAAGCCACAAACTTTCCTCTCTTTTCTCTTCCCACCTTACTCTACAGACAAATATAACACTTTTTGTCCATTTACACGGTTTGTCATCCCCAGTTTAATTTTGAAATGAAACTGAACAAAATATACTGCAATCTGAGAAGCAAAGAACATTGCTGAAACACACAGAGGAAAGGGCTGAGAGATCTGAGGATGATGAAATAGGGAGAATGTGGATAAATGGAGGAAAGACTAAAAAATAACAGTGATTACCAGGTGTGGCTGGTGAACTCAGACTGGTGGGGTGAGTGAAGCGGCACATGGGAGCGGTGTCGGGGGCAGCATTTGCAGCCAGCCGGGAGTAGGAGGGTTTGCAGCTTTCTTGCTCCTGGCCAACGAGCTTGGCTGGCTGCAAACCCTCCCCCACCCCCTGGCCGGCTGCAAACCCCACCCCACTCCTGGGTGATGCTTGACCCACCCCACCAGTCTGAGTCCCTAATTTTGCACTGTTGAGTGGCGTTTCTGTTATTTTTTTCTGTTATTCTGTTATTTTCTGAAGGGACCTCAGTAGGTCATTGTTTCATAGTTGGTAGGGTCGGAAGAGACATTAGCAGATCATCAAGTCTGACCCCCTGCCATCGCAGGAAAGAGTCCTGGCGTCAACGACTCCGGCAAGGTGTTCATCCAGCCTCCTCTTAAAGACCCCCAGGGTAGGAGCCAGCACCACTTCTCTTGGAAGTTGGTTCCAGATCCTAGCCATCCTGACAGTGAAGTAATGCTTCCTGATGTCTAGTCTGAATCTACCCTTTGCCAGCTTGTGGCCGTTATTTCTAGTCACTCCTGGTAGTGCTCGGGGGAACAGGGACTCCCCCAATGCCTGCTGGTCTGCTCTAACTAGTTTGTAAATGGCCACTAGATCCCCCTTAACCTTCTTTTGCAGAGGCTGAACAGGTTCAGGTCCCTTAGCTTCTCCTCGTAGGGCCTGCCCTGCTGACCCCTGATCATGTGGGTGGCCCTCCTCTGGACCCTCTCCAAGTTGTCCACATCCCTCCTGAAGTGCAGTGCCCAGAACTGGACGCAGTACTCCAATTGTGGCCTGACCAGCATCACATAGAGGGGGAGGATCACCTCCTTGGACCTGCTTGAGATGCATCTGTGGATGCGTGACAAGGTACGGTTGCCCTTCCTGACCACGTCCCCACACTGTTGGCCCATGTTCATTTTGGTATCAATAATGACTCCAAGGTCCTTTTCTGCCTCTTCACTGACAAGAAGGGAGTTTCCCAGCCTGTAGGTCTGCTGCTGGTTCCTCTTCCTCAGGTGTAGTACCTTGCACTTGTCAGTGTTGAAACCCATCCTGTTCTCATTCTCACCCCGGTAACCTGTCTAGGTCTGATTGCAGCCTATTCCTCCCTTCTAGTGTGCCCACTTCCCCCCCACATCTTAGTGTCATCTCCGAATTTGAACAAGGTGCTTTTTACCCCCTCGTCCAAGTCACTGATAAAGATGTTGAACAGTGCAGGCCCGAGGACCGAGCCCTGAGGAACCCCACTGCCCACATCCTTCCAGGTCGAATAAGACCCATCTACCACCACTCTCTGGATGCGGCCTTCCAGCCAGTTACTGACCCATTTGACTATGTAGGTGTCGACACCACAGTCCCCTAGATTTTTAATGAGAATGGGGTGAGAGACAGTGTCAAAGGCCTTCCTAAAGTCCAGAAAGACTGCGTACACTGCTACCCCTGCGTCTAAGGATTTTGTAACCTGGTCATAGAAGGCCACCAGATTGGTTTGACAGGACCTGCCTCTAATGAACCCATGTTGATTGCCCCTAAGCATAATTTCCCCTGCTGACCCCTCGTGGACATGTGCCAGGATAATTCTCTCAAAAAGCTTACCCAGGATCGAGGTAAGACTAACTGGCCTATAGTTTTCTGGGTGGTTCTTCCTCCCTCTTTTGAAAATGGGAAACACATTGTCCCTTGAGTCATTGAGTCTGACCCCCTGCCCTGGTTAGGAAAGAGAGCTGGGGTCAGACGACCCCAGATAGGTGCTTGTCCAGTCTCCACTTGAAGACCCCCCAGGGTAGGGGAGAACACCACCGCCCTGGGAAGCCCATTCCAGATTCTTGCAACCCTTACTGTGAAGAAGTTCTTTCGAATGTCCAACCTAAATCTGCTCTCTGTGAATTTGTGGCCATTGTTTCTAGTTACTCCAGGGGGTGCCCTAGTAAATAGAGCATCTCCTATTCCCTGCTGCCCTCCTCTGATGAATTTATAGGCAGCCACAAGATCACCTCTCAGCCTTCTCTTGCGAAGGCTGAAGAGATCTAGGTCCCTCAGTCTCTCCTTGTAGGGCCTTGCCTGCAGGCCTCTGACCATATGAGTGGCCCTTCTCTGAACTCTCTCAAGATACTCTGCATCCCTCTTGAAGTGTGGGGTCCAAAACTGGATGCAGTATTCCAATTGCAGCCTGACCAGTGCAAAGCATCACCTCCCTGGCCCTGGTTGTCATGCGTCTGCTAATGCATGATAAAGTGCAGTTAGCCTCGTTGATCACTTCGTCACATTGACGACTCATGTTCATCTTGGAATCAACTATGACTCCAAGATCCCTTTCCACTGCTGTGCTGCTGAGAAGGTCATCCCCCAGCCTGTAAGTGTGTTGGTGGTTCTTTTTGCCCAGGTGCAGCACTTTGCACTTGTCTTTGACCTGCATCGTATTTTGTTTTGCCCATTTTTCCAACCTGTCCAGATCCTTTTGGATCTGTTCCCTACCCTCTAGTGTGTTAACTTTGCCCCATAATTTGGTATCATCTGCAAACTTGGACAGGGTGCTCTCCACACCCTCGTTCAAGTCACTGATGAAGGCACTGAACAGCACCACCTCTCTCTGGGTGCGACCCCTAAGCCAATTTGTCACTCACCTGACCATGTAATTTGCCACCAACTGGACCATGTAAGCCAATTTTCCACCCACCCGACCAGTTTTAGCAGTACTGCAGCCTTTCCTGATGTCTTCTGGCAATTCAGCCAACTTGCAGTATTTGGCAGCATGGGGCCTTCCTGGTTCTAGATCTCTTGCAGGAATCAGCCCTGCTGTCCACGTGCAAGACCTAGCTTACTGTACACAGGATTGAGTACCTGCATTGCCTAAACTTCTGGTCTCGTAAGTGGCACTGTAATGTATGATTAGAGAAGTTTCTAATCTCTGATTTATTATCTGATCTTTCTGAGCCTACTTCATTCTTCATTTTCTCAAAGCAGCATGGATACTCCTCCACAAGCTAAAGAAGGAAACATTTGATTTGGAGAGGTGGTAAGCCCTGTAAATGTAACTGGTGTGATGTCGGCAGAAGACTAATAATTTTCCACCTCTGTTGGATGGGGCAACTACATCTCAAGCATTTGGAGGCCACAGGCAGAAAGAGTGGGCATGTATACTACAGTACTGTAGGAGAAATACTGGAAACAAGGTCAGAAAATGTATGATGAATGGGAAAAAGCAGTAGAAAAGTAAATATAAAGAATAAGGCCATGGCTTTTACCCATTTATTTCAAACCACAGCAGAGAGTCAGAGATGGTGTGTAGCCATACCACTTCAGAGGAAGCACTGTGGCAACTTAGATCACTGGGCACAATCTCTAAAATACGTCTGCATGGAGATGTAGTGGCATGGAACAGTTCATAAGCCCTGTAACCAAAGGTAGATCACAAAAGCTTTCACAGTTTGGCCTGAAATTTACACCAATGAGGCTTGGCATCTGAAATAATAAACAGTGTTTTCAGTAATATTTAAAAAACCAGCTTTATTGAATTTTTAAAGAACTATATGCAAACATAAGATATGGAAGTAGGATAATATTTCCTCGGAATCAACTGAAAAATATCTTCATTAAGTTATCCAGTAGAAATCCATAAAAAAATCACTAGACTGATTCAGTGTAACATATCAGAGAAAACAAAATGGATTATAAATTAAAAAAAATACAAAAATCAGTCATGTTTTCCATCTGATATGTGAAGGAATAACATATAGAGTTAATTCAAAGAAAGAAAGACAAGATGAAAAAGTACAAGAACAAGAGTTAGTCCACTGAAAAAGAAAGGCCTAATTTAGCCTTGTTAACTTGTAGAATTCTCATATCAGGTTTTAAAATGTAGTGGAACCAATCTACTTTGTTTTATACAGTTTAATCAAATATTCAAAACTTGTGAATTCAAAATTATTCATAGAGTGGCTACAGGAAACAGGGAGAGATACAAGAATGTATAGTGGCTGTCAGCATTTATATCCTCATTTCAAAACCACAGCACAAAGTATGATGTTGAAAGAGCAGTAAAAAACAGAGCAGACAAAATATTCTACATTTGTGAAGCTGAACCAATGAGACCTCAATATAACCACAAAGAGTAAGAGGCTAAAACTGAGTTGTGTAGCTGCCATAGTATCACTAAGCTGAGAAATTGTATCTATGTTACTTCTACAGAGATTTGTGATTTTTAATAAGTGTTCAAGTTTAAGGAGATAAATATACTGAAGAAAATTTGGTTACATATATTTATGCTATATTAGGTTTTTACCTTAATCCAGTAATGAGAAGAATTAAAATGTTGCAAGCACATCAGTAGTTATTACTTGAAATGCAAAATATGCAAATTCTAAACCATGAGATGATAATTTCCTTACAGTATGTTTATCATACTACTACTATTTATTATTTATGATGCCACATTGCTGTAAGTAACAGCAGAAATCAACTGTTTGTCAGCACTGGAATAATTAAGCTGGAGAACATGGGGAAAGGAGGTAGAACTGCAGTGACAGACGGAGCATCAGTTCTTTATAGACTGTGATAAGCCATGTGGGTAGCTCCTTCCTGCATTTTCTTCCTTCCTTAGCCTGACTGCTGGATAGGAGACAGGATGAAGTGACATTTGGAAACTGACAGTCAGTAGTACAGGTTCATGACTTAAGTTAGCAGTGGTCTGAATTCCTTGCCTACAATTAATGGCACTAGGAACAGGCTTCTGGGACAGAAAGAAAGAAAACGAAAATATAAGGGGTAAACAATAATGTCCATACACTAGAATACTCACCCTAGGATCAGGTTTTCTCCCAAGAAAACATGCTTCAAAGGGAGAGCAAGAAATCACAAATATATCTTGTCTTCCTATCTGTATCTCCTTTCTCAGTCACTTGAATAGGTGTTTCATAAAGAGTAACAAAAGCATTGGCATAACCACTGTCAAAGCAAGGTGGGGTAAAGAGAATGGAGAAGAAGAGTGTTTCTATGGGTCTGACCAATTAAAGACAAGGTTTCTACTCTACAATTAAACTGAAAGAGCTCTGGTATCTTTAGGATTACTAAAAGTAGTATATATATTGATTAGAATGCTGTTTAATTGATTTTCAAATTTCTTAGAGGAAATGCAAGAGGGAAGAAACTGTAAAACCACATATTAATTTCTGCTAGAGCAGGAACCATTTTGAACAATGAAAGTAATCTATTTTGCATCCTCTTGATCCAATCTCAAGTCTATATCTGAAGATATTTGTTCTCTGTTCTTTGGATACAATTGTGCCAAATGGTGTCGCTGAAAAAATATGACAGTATCCAGATATTTCAGATATTAGCCAATAATCTTTTAAGATATCTACCTATGCAATTTCACAGTTCTAACCACAAGAAAGTAGATATAAATATTTTAAGATATTAATTATCAAGGAAAGCTTAGGGAGAAACTAGTTGGTGGGGGGATGGGTTGGATGCAAATAGGCTGAAGGTGCTGGGTGAGAAGAATAAGAAAATGTGAGGGTAACTTTAGATATCAGGAAAAAAGAAGAGAAATAGGGTTGTGCCAGGACAGGCAATTATATGAGAGAGAGAGAGTTAACAGGGGAAAGAAAATTTGCAGTATTGGTGTTGGTATAAGATCAGGGACAGATATAGTGGCTAGGGCTATGGGCTTGATATTTGTATTGAGGGAAACAAAACTGAGCAACTAAAAATTAACTCATATTCATCTATTTTCATAAAGCTTTTGCGGGTATTTGTATGAAATGAAATACAGAAAGAGATCCAAAAGTCCAATTAGTTGGGTAAACAGAGTAGATCGGTTTGGAAATGACAGTAATATTTTTCTCATGATATAATTTATTTGGGATGCTCACTTGTCTTTCAGATGGTAAGTTATTTTCTGTGTAGTGATCTTGAATGCTCAGCAAAACAAAGTAATTTCTACAAGTTCTTCCATTACTTTATATTTTGCAATATTTCCTATGCCGCCAGGTATAATAAGTATTTCATTTTTTTCAGAATATTTTTACATATATTCTAGAAAAAATAAATGAAAAGGTCTTATCAGGCCATGATACTGTTAAAAAAAAGTTTTTATGAAATATAATTGTCCGGCTAAATGTAGCATAACTTGAAATAATCTATCATTAATAAATTATGTAATTCTTTTATAAATGCATGGACTTCCTGATGGAATTTCTTAAACAGTATGTCATGTATTGTACTTGCATTTAATAGAAGAATCTTATGTTGATGATAATTATGAAGTCATTTCTAAGGAATTTTTACACCAGTGATACCATCAGCTGTTCATTAGAGATATACATTTCTGAAGAAAAGTCTCCCTATTCTCAAGACCCACAGCATTTGTCACTAAAGCATAAAGAGTAACTTGAAAGTCAGATCATGGAACTGGAAAAAAATGTGAAGTGTTTGAATTGTAGGACACTATGACATAGCTGGAACCAAAGGAGTAACAGTAAGCTTCTAATTTAACTGTGAATATTGTTGCGGTATTTCCTCTCTTTAGTCATGAGTATGCTGTCCAAAATCTGATGCACTGTATCAGATAAGATATGGATTTTCTTGTCTAACATGTCATTAATGTAATTAGAATAAATTTTCAAAGCCTGCCACTTTGGATTCCTTCTTATTAATAAAAACTAATTAAAATAATAGAACTAAGAATCATAGAAAAGTAGGGCTATAAGGGACCTCCAAAAGTCATCTAGTCCAGTCCCCTGCCTGTAGCAGGACCATCCCTATTCAAATCATCCTATACAATCCATAATCTAAATGCCACATAAAACTACCATCAGCCCTGACACAACACAGACCTAACACACTAATCTGCCAAAGGTAAAGTAGAGGAACCATGGCAGCCATGTCCTCCTTCTATGAAGTGTTGTCAGTATATACTTAAGAGATCCCAGGTAGAGGGCCATGCTTTCTGCCCCTCTTCCCCCCTCCCCAACAACTAAAGAAGGCGGCAAAACCCCGCATAGTCCATGCAAATCTGACCATGGGATAAAATTCCTTTTTGACCCCAAATATGGAGATCGGTCTTGATGCCGACTATAACATAACTAGAAGCAAAAAAATTAAACACGTATCAAGTAAACTCATAACAAATTGTCTTCCAAATCCCTCTTCCTCCATTTGTTTTATTAGTATATTTTTTCCCCAGATTCCTGCTCGCTCAGAATTACTTTGTTAGTATTTGATGTTTTAATCTTTCCTTATGTCAGCAGAAGAGCATTTCACCTCTAAGTGGAAAGCAAAACTCACTGGACAACTTTACCTATGAAGAAACTGATATGATTCTGCCCAACATTAGGTAAGCATTTAATCAATAACAGTAAAAGCCAGTTCAGGTAAAGGTTTTGAAACATGTGGAAGTGCTTCAAACCAAGAGACACTCTCATCTGGCCTTGTACAGACATTTGGTTTCTCCTGAGAGAGTTCCTCCTCTCCTCTGAGAAACTACAAGTGTACAGGAGTTCATGATTTTTCTCCCAAAGTAAAAATGACCACTCAAGAAGAAAAATAACCTGGGAACAACCAGAGCTAAATAACTCCCAGGAGTTTCTCCTGAGAGAGCCAATGTCTGTACATGGGGTGGCTTCTATCAGAAGAGAACATAAATTTTCACATTCCTCTCTCCTCTTCCAGCCCATCCCAGGGAGACAGTGTGTTATGACCTTGACTCTTCTGCAGGGAGCGGCAAATTCCCCCTTCACAATCCCCACATTATGATGCACTGAAACCAGAGGCTGACCATGGGCAGCCTGGGGCAGCCAATCAGGATTGTCTTATGCAAAGGGTGACCATACATCCTGGTTTAGCCAGGACAGTCCCTGATTTTGGAGGCCAGTAGAGTGGCATGGCATGCCAGGCAGGTGGGCGGGCAGGCACCACACCACACCACACCACACCACACCTCTGCCTGCAGCAGCACTGTTCTGGATGTCCCAGATTTCCTTATGGTCAGCCTATTTATACACTGCTTCCATCTGTCATCAGGTAGATTAAGGGAGCCTGCAGAGCATGTGAGATTTGTGCCCCTGCCTCCATGCTTGCACAGTGTTAGCACTGCAAGCTCCCCACTCTTCAGAGACTCAGCATTTGAATATGTGTACACCCAGCTCTGGGTAAGTTTCACTGCCAGGAGAACAAACCTGAATGAATTCCCAGATTATCTGAATATTGTACACATCCTCCATGCTACTAAACACTTCTTGGAGTAACTTAATTTATGGCTAACAGGAATGACAGGATTCCTCTCGCAGTTCCTCCTTCAGTGCATACAAGTTTGAGAACACACAGGAGCTTCAGGCCCTATGCAATTTTTTAAATACTCGTTATAATGTAGGTCTTAATATCTTTGTTTAGGAGTCAACGTCTCATTCCTACTTGATACAAAAAGTAAGTTAAATGTATTCATTGTTCTGAACTCAACCGAGAAGAAATCTAAATTTCTCAGCAGTTTAGCAGAGGACCATATTCTGCCCTTAGAAATGTGGATGCAGCCTGAAACAATTTTTTTGCTTGTGCAACTGAAGGTTGCATCAGCCCCCAAAAAACATAGGACAAATATTAATTTAGAAAATTAAAGATCAGAGATGAAAATGGGACACAATTTCTCTTCTGCAGATATAACTTCTACAGGTATATATTTAGCTAGATGAAAATTTAAAGTATTTTTAAAATATACATAGATTTAACTTTAAGATCCAATCATATCCATTTAGTTCAAATAATTAAAAATGCAAACAATGTAACACTTGATTTTGTACTTACCAAAAGTTACATGGGGAAGTAAATAGTTACAGTAACCTAGAACAGACTGAAGGGTCGTCACTTCATCTTTTCCCTTGCTTTTGGGAAGAAGTACTCTCACATAGCTTTGTTGCTTGGCATGTTGGGAGGAAGAGTAAATGTTTTGCTCACTTCATACTCATCTCTGTGCTTGTGTGCAAGTACCTGCCCTGCAGTAGATCTGACACATCCATACTCTAGCCTTGTCTCCTGTCTCAGCCTTTCTGTTATCTTTTTGGGGGTTTACAGATGTAAGATAATGCATGTTATGATTAAACTGAGCTCTTAATCTTTTTCCTTAAATCCTTCACCACTATCCTCTTTCTCCATCACTGGGGATAACATTTCCATACTGTCTGTTACACAGATTGGTAATCAGGGTATCATTTTAACTTAGACCTTTAAGGGTGTGTCCAGACGAGCCTGCGTATGCTTCTGGCGGTGCCTCAAAGGAGTTTGAGATGCTGCAAGACGCACTCTGGGAACAAAAAAATGTTCCCCAAGCTGCATATTTGCAGTGCAGGCTCAAAGTTTGATACCTGGAAAGCCAGGTACCAAAATAAAACATGGGGGGTGGGGAGGGGGGAAGCAGGGCTGAGCGCAGTTCCCAAACATGCCCTGAGGTAACCTGAGAGTTGGTCCTCCAGAGAGACATTGGTTTCTGGCCAGAGCATCTCTATGGTGCTCTTGCTGCCCTGGACACTGTCACAGGTAAGTTACGGATGTGAGGGTGGTGGGGTTTATGGGTGTGGGTGGGTGGGAGGAGTGGCAGGCAATGTTGGGTGTGGGGAATGGCAGGGGGATGTCAGGGGGTATGGAGAGTGGTGGGCGGGGGTATGGAGAGTGGTGGGCAGGGGTATGGAGAGTGGTGGGGGGATGTGTGGTCTGTGGGTGGGTTTGTGGAGGGGCTCAAGCAGGGACTGCCACACATGGGCCCCCACGCCACCTTGTGGCACCAGCGGCAGCAGCTAGTGTGGACCGGCTGCAGGCACAGCTGGCAGTGATGCGGCACTGTGTGACCTGGGCTCTGTACATGCTGAACAGACCTGGCTCAGCTCGGCCCACTAGTACATGGCTTTCTCAGTCCTGTCTAAGGCCTTCTGTCCCAGCCCCAGCTCTGGCCCTGTGTACCAGATCAGGCCTTATGTACAGCAGAATGGGCCTACTGCCCCAGCCCCATGCATGCTGGATTAAGCCTGGCACACCAGCCCTGGGCATGGCTCACTCCAGCTCATGGGGCCATGTCATCTGGATGTGGTGTTTGGAAATTTGGCAGTGTGGGAGTGGTGGCAGTGCTAATTCCCACCACTCCCTTGCAGGCAAATTTCTAGACCTGTGGGGAGTCAGCGGGCCAGATTTAGCAAACATAAGTTACATGTCTTCACTTGGAAGGCTCTTCATGGCCTATCCCTTCTCTACCTAGTATCGCTCATTCAGTACTGAAAGAAAAGAGGCAGGAGATGACCAGCCTATGATGAGTCTCCAATACCCGCTTGACAAATTTGCAGGCACCTTTGTGCTTTTGCTGATATTGCCCTTCCCATGTAACAGGAGTTCCCTTCCAAAGTTCACAATATTCAGGTATCTCCTTCAGATCCCATCTTAAAACTATCCTTTATCACATACACTTTACCACATACCACTGTCCTTTACCACATGACAGTGGTTGGGCTGCTGACAGCAATTGACTATAATGTTGACCAATATTGGCTGGTTCCCCACCTTTTCCCTGTCTGCTTGTATCTATCTTTTCTCTTTTCTCTTAACTTAAGCTTTCTGGTTCAGGGACTTTTGATCCATAATTACAGCTGCTTCCTCTCATGATTATTTGAAATGCAGATAAACAATAGCGGGGAATAAGGGGAAATTTTTATTTCCTCAGCCCTTTGAGTTTCTTAGACTTTTTATCACTAGTGGCAAAAGTCAAGGACAGACACTTCAATATAATGTAATCTATCTTTTATATTAAGAAATGAAAATGACACTTATTTTTTTTAAAATGTCCTGTAATAGTAATTTACCTTCCTCATGGATGTGCTTCCTTGACGGTCAATAGCAGAACTAGCATACCTAGGACAGAGATGAAGAAAGATTTTTAGATTTCCCCCCCCAACAAAAAATCTTGAATAAAAATGTCATATACATTTATATTCTACATTTCAGCGGGAGGCCTAGAAATACAAATAAAAATTTTGCAGTGTTGTAAAGTGGAAATCATGTGGGCTAAATTTCTATATAGTGCTTTGAAAATTAAGCCTATATTTTAGTGTATATAACTGAAAAAATAAAAGTACCCAATTAATACATTTCTATTTTCAATATTATGATTCACAAAGGGAAAAATTAGTCTAAGAAAATCTAACTAATTCTTGTTAACAATCAGCGGGCTCATCAGTTGATTAGCTGAGGTTTAACATAGAAATTTGGATAAAAAGCTTAGATTTAAGAAAATGTGAAGGGATTCTTTGTTTTATGTCTTTTTAGTGTCTGTCTTATGTTGCAAGATTTAGATGGTAAGGTTTATCTGATAGTGATATTTATGTCTTATACAGCATAACAGGTACAAAGGACTAGAATATCGTTGCAGTGTAAGGGCCAAAATTGGGCACCATAAGACACAGATAGTTTGACCAAACAAGTTCATTTATCTAAAGTATCATTTTCTTGGGATTCTTCAGGAAAACTGCAAAAATGTCAGTTCAAATATTTAGTTTTGTTTTAAATGTTTCTTGTATTTTAAGATTTAATAGTCTGCAGAGGTTTATAGTTGAACTATGAGTTAAGAAAACACTAACATACTAAACTGTGTACATGTGTAATTCACACACACACACACACACACACACACACACACAGTGTGTGTAATTCACACACACACACACACACACACACACACACACATATTAATGATAGTGACTGTGGTGCCAAAACTAATTTGATAGGACTGGCAGGGACCACATCTGTCATGTGAAATGAAAACTTGAACTTTTTCTATCATTCTTTCCCACTGGTGTGAGACTTTTTAAAAATAGTTTCACAAGCCCTCACAATCTGTTAGTCAGTCAATTTTCCTTAATGTGCCATTCAACAACATTTCCTCACTTTGTAGCTGCTAAAATGCTGTCTGGTAAGGCAAGTAATGATACAGATGGTAACTTCCCTGACTTTTCCCCTCTAAATCCTTCAATCTGAATTCCAAGAGAATCATATTATCACATCAACAGGACAAAGAAGAAGTGTTGAAACAGATATAAAATAAGTTTCCTCTCTTCTTTCTCTTCACAATATAGTGAAAATCTGTGCACACCTCTCATCTTCTTGACAGAGAAATTGGAACCAGTGTAGAAGAGAGAGGCCAAAAAGATCAAAACCATTTGGAAGTTCAGAAAGGAAAGGAAAATCTAGATAATCAAAAAGCTGAAAAACATTTGTATCACTTGTATTATATTCTTGATTGGCAAACATGACATGCAACTCTTACATTTGTTTGCAGAGCATAGTATCATGGCCAATGCTTTCAGATGCAGAAGCCAACTTTAATATAGTAACTGGGGCCTGAATTTTGATAGAATTTGAAAATGAATTAATTGCCATGAAATTATCTCTATTTAGGATATGACTACTGCTAATATTAAAGTTATTAAGCTCTCTGTCATCAGTTTCTACAGGCTAGATTGTGCATTTCCCAGAAAGCCTTCTGCAGGCTGCAATCTGAAGCCACATCATCCTCATGAAGCTTAAGGAAAATCTGCCTTTCAAAAAGGAGCCCATCCCAGGCTTGCATACTTTATAATATCCATTAGGATGGCACTAAATACAGCTCAATGACCCAACTCTGCCAAGCTGTATTGCAGAGGCAGAAGTATCCTCCCTTTCAGCACAGAGAGGAAGCTGAAGAATTCCCAGTTTTCTAGAATAGTTTTTGTACTCTACACTCAGGAAGAAAGTGGGGAACTTCTTGTATGCCTTTCCTTTACAGCCTTCTTGTATATTGACACTAGTACAGATCGGTCTGGTCCCATATATTCTTGGAGGATGAGCTGTAATATCCCTTCAGGATGTTACACTACTGTGTGTTGAGTATAGCCACAGATCACAGTTGCTCTTTTTCCTGATGCTACTGTTTCTTACAGACATGATAAGCAGCCACACTCAAAGGGAAACTGGTAAATCTATTTGTTCTTAGTCTAGAATACCAAAAACATATCCCTACCAACAGTGAGCATCCCCAGGTCAGTGGTCCTTTGCTATTAAGCAAAGCACCTAGGCACACAATTAATATTAAATGTGTCACAACCCAAGGGTGTGATTTTTTGTTTGCGTGTGCTTCGGCACTGCTGAATTATTTCCCGCCACTTGTAGCTTTCTTTTCAGGGTGCATTTCTTCGTTGCAACACAGAAATGCACGTTGCAAGGAGTTCCCGCCATTTGTATTTAAATTTGTGCCCCACTATTGGCCAGTTCTAAATTATTCCTACGTGGTGGCTAGCGATTGGTTTGCTAGCTGTATAAAAGGCTTGAGTGGTTTCCGCCCAAGTTGGAGGACTCCACGAACATCAGGAGGAGGAGACTTCACGTCTTGTGAAGATCTCAAAGCGCTGCGGAGCCTATTGGACCCAGCGTGTATTTCAAGAAGGCTACAGGGGTCTGATCAGCCTCTCGCCTCTCCCCGTCACCGCCTAATCCCTCGACGTACCCTTCCCTGCGCGCAAGTTCCACAGAGCCTAGCAAACTTCGTGTGAGTGAATCCAGAGCTCTGTCCGAGTCCTTAAACTGGGACTTAAGCGAAGTTTTCCTGGAAGTTTTCTAGCCTGCACCGCGACCATCTACGGTGTAAGTAAACAATCTTAAATCAACCATTAAGCGTCCATGCCTAATTCTAGCGTGCCGCCTGCCTTCCCCGACCCGGCATGTCCGGGCTGCTGGCCACAGCCCGCCGCGCGAAAAAAGGGCCTTGGACTGCTCCCGGCCCGCACAAAATGCATCACAAATTTTTATTTACTTAAGAATTTCTTAAAATTAAGCACCTTTGCCTTAGTGCAGAGGTGGCCAACCTGTAGCCAATTAAGTGGCATGGGCAGCCTATGTGTATGGCACATGGCAGATCAGGAAAGGGAGATACAGCACAGTGGCAGACAGGGCAGGAAGCAAAAAGCAAAACAGCAAATCAGGTAGGGAGCACAGGAAAAGAAGCAGCAAGGTTGGCCCCAAAAACATTGGCCCCTACTGCTTTATTGTCTTGCTGAATATGAATGGATGTTGGCATACACTAAAGTACTTTTGGGAAGATGCGTCTTTGTGGGAACTAGTCTGGTACTTTAACTGAATAAATACATAAACAATCCTTAAAGCTTGGACCAGAAAACTGGTCACCACCTAAACACTAGGCCACAGCTATGCTTGTTGAGTCATCTCCCCACACCTACTCCCCGGCCCCAAAGAATCTTTTATGCATAGTGGAGTAGCTTCAAAAGTGTCTTTATCCCATAGTAGTCTATAACCTGGAGGCAGGGTGCTCTCTTGTGATGGGGAGAGCATATGGCTTTGAACTAGCTCAGGAAAAGAAAATAATTTAATCTAGGTCTCTTACATCATGTGTGTGATTCAATCCCTAGGGTGTTTTTATACATATATATTGAGTGAACCACCTTTTCCTCTTCTTGCCTTGTTTTCGAATGAAAGTAGCAGCCACTTCCACATTTTGTGCAAAGCCCATTCCTATAGGCATGTGGCAATTATGCCCTCAGTCTACTAGATCAGGCCTTAAGGGGACATAGAAATGCATGAATGGCGCATGCCCCCAGTGGCTGGGGAGAGGGCATGGCTGCACCTGTGGTGGCGGGCGGCCGGTGGCGGTGAGTGGGGAGCTCCCGCAAACCTGCTGGCACTGTTGGTGGCGGGAGAAGTGGGTGGTGAGCACCGACCATGGGTTGGTGACCACCTGCAGGCACTGTCGGCAGCAGTGGTGGTGGCTAGGGGTGATCAGGGACCGCCCACCAATGGCAGCAGGGTGGCAAGCGGCACCACATTTTGCAGGGGGTGCACCACCATGCGCAGGGGGTGCACATGTATCCATGTGCACCCCCTACATGTCGCCTCTGTAGAAATGGAAATGCCCTGGTTGTGGCTTACAGCAGTATTTGGATGTGACAGAGATACCAAGCCATTCAGCACTAATGAGACACAAACAATTTTGCCTCTTCTAGCAAAAGTGTAGGAGCCTATGGGGCTCAGCAGGAGTTATTATTAAGGAACACAGTTTGAGCCTTAGGTGCTTATATTCCATATAAGTCACACATAAGGGACCTGTACTCCTTTGTGGACCCAGCTCTAGGCCCTTTAGTAAGTCTTCCTCTAAAACACGTTTCTTTTTTTTTTCCAAATAATTTTATCACACTGGAGGAATCTTCTTCCTGCCTGTCCAAATTGTTTGTGAAGATGTCAGTGCTTTACCCCTTTATTCCATTTATTCTGTCAGAGTATCCGAGGAAGGTGATTTTTAACTCAAGATATCAAATGATATCAGGCAATTCAGGATGTCCTAAAACTTCTGCCACATCACCTACTCAGAAAGTCAAACACCTTTCCAGGAAGTTTCCAAGTCCAAAGGATAAATGAAAACAGCAGGTCATCATCTTAGTCTGCTTTTAGTTTTGCATTTTTATTTGGGAACAATTAGTCCCTAAATTATTGATACCTCAGAGTATGCTTTTATATGTTGCTATGGAAATATCATTCGGTTATCAACACCCAGCTAGAAACTCTTCTATATTACACATTACTGTTTCCATGAAGAAGCTTGCCTCTCATGATGAGTACACCAGCAGTGATTCTATGCTGCACAATTGCCATTACTAATTAAACTATTTTACCTATTGTTTATTTACCAACAAGATGAAAATTATGTAATTTTTTCACTATTTTTTACATTAAGCATTATTTAATAGAACATAGCATTAAAAGTAAATCACTGAACTATGTTTGAAATAATATGTATGAAAAAATCTAAAAATAAATAATGTTAAATGCCTTGTACCATGCGACAAAAATTATACTGAACTGAAAGCTTCAATATTAGTTGTCAATGCAAATTAAAATAGTTAAATTATACATTTCTTACAAACCCTTGGCTTAAAATTGAAACTTTTACAGCTCCTAATAGCAGCGTGACCAAGCATTGCTAAAATATGAAAAGAATATTTTAATTACAATAAAGTAACTTTAGTCACTGAATGAGGCGCTGTATGTAAGTGATTTGGCATGGGGAGCTTATATCCTATATTATTTAGGAGCAGATAAAAGGACTATTTGGTATTCAGTATTATTAGGATGTGGCAAGGAGCGTACTGTAAAACAAATGGCAAGACAAATCTAATTATGCTATTGGTCATGTTGTTGGAATTGCACTGAATTGAAAGCCAGCTGCCATGAAAATATGCATATCTGAATATCTGATGATCTCTGCCAGTAATTAAGAATTAACACTCTGCCTATTTATAAGCATTTTAAATGATCATTTTTTCAGTTGTACTGTACCCTGAAATCTTCATTTCAAAAAGAAGATATTTTAGCTAATTATCACAGTGCCAATCAAACAACATTTTGAACAGTATTGTACTATTTCACTAAGTTCTCTTTCAATATCAGAATTTTTATGAACGACAAAAATATAGATACTGTACTAAGTTGTGTAGGAAGCAAAGAACCTACTTTCCAGCAAGTCACTGAATATTACTGCATGTGAAGGTACATTTTCTTAGTCACATTGGGTATGTTCAGATGAGTGCATATGTGCGGTATGTGGGGCTACAAGCCATCTGTGGTGCCACACACTACACATGCCACACATCCAGGCACTCCCCGCACTGCTAATTTGCAGCACAGGGTTTTTGTTGGCACCAGGAGATCCCGTTGTCAAAAAAAAAACCATGCTGGAAAAAAGCAGGGTGGTGCAAGAGGCGGTATTGTGCGCCACCTGAAACCGGAGTCTGACTGGCCGAAGTTATGATTTGGCTGCTGGTCAGGCTCCCTGCTGCCAGACTGCAGCCCCAGGAAGCCCCCCAGACCCCCAGGCCTCCAGGTAAGGCTGCTGGGACCAGCCCAGGTGCTGACCCCAGCCTCCTCTACCCCATCTGGGGTAACTTGCCATGTGCCAGAGCATGCATATATGGGTGTTCCACAGGGACAAGTAGTAGTGGCACAACTATGTCCTAGGCCCTATGTCCCAGCAGCAATTATGTGCCACTACTACTTTTCCTCAGGGAAACACATGTGTGTGCTTGTCTGGATGCACCTACTGGCCATGTCCAGATGAGTGCAGCCATGCAGTATGTGGCATCACAGACATGTCTGCAGTGCCACATACTGCATATTCAGCTGTTCTCTGTGCTGCAAGGGGGGTGATCCCTGAATATCCAGGGGTCAAAAAAACCCATACCAAAAAAAAGCAGACCAGCACATGCATGGGTCCGACTGCCAGCCAGGCTCTGCACGGCAGGATCACTGCTGTTCAGCCCCAGGAGCCCCCCAGGACCCCAGGTAAGGCTGCTGAGCCCAGTGCTGGCCCCAGCCTCCCCTAACCTACCAGGGCAACTTGCTGTGCGTCAAAGGGTGTGTGGCACAGGTGCTCCCTGGGGACAAGTAGTGGTAGCACAAGGTATCCCGCTGTTAATTGTCCCCAGAGAACCAAATGTCCATGGTCATGTGGATGAGTTCATTGCTCCATTACTTTCTCATTTTACATAGGATCAAAATAAGCTTGACCTCCATAAGAAAGTGGACAATGGTAAGGCTAGAATGGTGGTTATCAAACTTTTAGACTCAAGGCACCATACAATACACTTAAAGTTACCTTCCGTAACCTTTTTGAATTAAGCAGTACCCCATTTCAAAAACTAACATTTATTTTAGTGCTTACCTCCTTTCAGATGGGATAGGCAGCAGGGGTGGGGGAACAGTTAGACAGGGACTGAACCTAAGCCTTCACTTATCTGTTTATCTCCTCACACCTGGCTTATTTCTTCACACCTCATGGCATCCTTAAAAGGATCTCATGGCACCTTTGGATGCCCTGTCACTCTGAGAATCTAGATCTTAGAAGCTAGAAGCTTATTAACTCATGTAAGATTTATATTAAATTAAGTTCTATAAAAGTTTAAATTAAGGCCACAAAAGGAAGACAGTCACATATTTACTGGCAAATGATTTATATTAATCCTAATAAATCTGTTCCTGAATCATTTCTTGAATGGGGACATGTCACCTTATAAAGGCTATGAAGAGTCTGGAACTAACCCACCTCTTAAAGAAATTGTATTTTAAAAAAAGAGACAGAATTCTGAAAGATTTTATACTGAATTAGAATTACAGTAAACACCTTCTCAAAGGCTTGATGCAAAAAAAATACAAAACATGCATAAATTATTTGGTTTAGCTTTTTGGTTTACTTTTTTTCTCTCTCTCTCTCTCAATCTTTTATTCTGCCACCATTTTGCTAATGAGAAAAGGTTAAAAAAAGAAAGAGAAATTAGGGGAAGGCTTATTTCTCTTGTTCAATTTTAATCCCCTTCAAATAAGTGGAGAAAAAAAGAAAAAGAATGTTGGAATATCTAAAAAAACATATATTTTTTGTTCTTGGAATTTTCCATGATCTTTTGTAACTAATCACCTCTACTTCATATTGTGCAAGTAATACACAGAAAAGGATAAAAGTATATATAGTAGAATTTCCTGTTTTGATGAATTCAGCTATTATAAGAAGTCAACTTTACCATAAAAACAGAACTTTCTGTTCTCGCATAAAAAGGATCCATCCATCAGGCTTAAGTCTCTGCAGTAAGTTTGTGGTGAAAAGAGCAGAGTGTAAATTAAAATATTTTTTAAAGAAATGGAAGTTTAAGGCCAGCCTTTACGTAGTAGGGACTGAAAGAAGCAGCCAAAAAAGAAAAATATTTATTCTACAGGATTTGATAAAGGAATAGGCAGATTCCAAACCCCACCACAAGGCAGATTTTGTCTTAAAATGGTCTGTGTTTATTGGGTGTCATACAACAACACAATAGTATTGTCTCTCAATTAATCTATGCTCATATTAATACAATTATCCAGATATTCTTATCTATGGATCAGGGAGAAGAAGCAGCAGTTTAAAATGCTCTTCATAGAGGTTATTCAAAATGAGGTTAAACATAAGAACCCTATTACATCATCCACTCATGGTCAAAGGTCTGTGTTAAGTTTCTGGTTCCTAGTAAGCTAATGATTTTTTGGTCCAAGGTCCTTCATTTGAAAGTGTTTGGTAAATTTTCCTTAAGCAAGAGGCCTGTCAGGTCAGAAAGGAGTGTTTGTTTCTGTGAAAAATATATTCTCCTTGTGTGTCACTCCTTTATCTTTTTTTCAGTGATTGTTCATTCTGGTGCATACTGAACACTTAACTTGATAAAATATTTTGAAAAGGAGTTACTTGTCATGCATAAAGGGTAAACTATTAGAATGGATACCACACATACATATTGGTATTTTTGAATATGTCTATTTATACAGATTGGTATTTTTCACATTTATTGGCAAAGTGAACCATGTAATGTATGCAGAAAGTATGCTACATACATTCTGAAAATTTATCATCCTCTAAAATTAGATAGATAGGGTTTCAAATACATTTTCTTTCCTGTTTTTGGCAACTGATTCTTAGTCATAGAATTAATGTACATGAATACAGCATTAAATGCTCCATGAAGTGGGAATACTATTAGTTTTAAAGTAGCCAGTAGCTACCATAATGTCAGTGTTAAAGTGTAGAGATTACCACATCCAAGGTGCAAGAAAAATTCAAAGAGTTTTATGAACTGAGTCAGAAGGATGTGATAATTTCTTTGGCACTGAAAAACAGGCACATGAAGCTTCACACTTAGCAGCAATGAATCTATCAAATCAGAGGTGGTACTGTACAACTATTAATATCAAAGACAGTACTTAAACAAAGTCAGGGAAAAGTGATCCAAGCAAAAGTCAGACTTGTTTGATCTGAAGAGTATGCAAAGCTTTGAAACAAAGACTGAAGAAAAGAATATTTTAAAGCTTGGAGGCAAAAGGAAAATGCAATGAAATGTAGCAGTGTTTAATCAAAGAAAGATTGTGCCACACTAATGTGGTATCATTTAAAAAAATATGATAACTAGATTAAACCTATCTGAATTTTAGTAAATCATCTGAGAGTGACACATGGGAAATTATTAGTTATGCTGGAGAACCTGTGTTTTAGTACAACTTGTAAGGAACTATATAAAGCAGAGACAACAACAGTTTGTGCTGAAAGTAGAACTATTGTGCTATGTGTAGGTTACTAGTGGAGTCCTTATGGTCTTGTAACCAGTCTTCATCTATTTTACGACAGTGACCTTTGCACCCAAGTAGTATGCTAAATCTGCTGATTATACAGGTTGTGAGGAATCATCAATATCAAGAAGGACTGGAATATTAAGCAGGAAAAATTAGCTGATTTTGAGCACTTGAGTAACAGAAATAATACAAACTCTAACAGTATCAAGTATAATGTCACATGCTTAGGGACTTATAATGAGATTTCTGCTATAAAGCTGGGAACTCATCAGTTGGAAACAAAAGACAAGGAGAAAGACTGAGACATGTGTTACATTTATAGCACTACGAAAAGTGAACGTAGCATCGCTCAGGTTGTTTGTAGTGCTACAAAGATGATGAAAGTGCTATGAAATAATACCTCTTTCAATGAGGATCATTTCTTCATTTTGTAGGGCTAGGTGTGATCCCTGTACCTCCAGCATCCACCAGTCCAACCTCCAGCATCCAACAGTCCTCTGCTATCCCTCCCTCCCTCTCAGAGCAAACTATAAGTCAGTCCTGCTGAGCCCCTGCTGCTACTGCCACCACTGTTTCAAGAGGGAGTCCTGCTGAGACCCTGCTGCTACTGCCACCACTGTTTCAAGAGCCCAAGCAGCAATTGCCTTTAAGATACAGATATATATATAAAAGGATTTCATTCCTATAAAGATCCAGTACTACATTCATATCTGACTTCAGTTTAGAGTTTTGAATGAGTAGTGAGATTTAGGTCAGCAGTTCTTTCTTTCTTTCTTTTTTAATGCTGATTATTTCATTTTTTCTGTAGAATGTATTATCTTCAATCCATAGTCATGAACAAGTCAGCTCTATTGCTTTATGAGTCAAATGTTAACACATCCCTGAGGAGGTTAATGAAGGCTACAATAAACAGTCAGAAACAGTTATATAAGTTGCTAACAGGATCAGCTCAACTGACTTCAGCTCATGCCTTGCCAGCTGACTCCAGCTTTCACCTGTAAAATTTCAAATCTGACTTAATAGTAGGGTTTTCTGACTTTTGTATTATTCTGTGAAAAGGTAAGCACGATAGTTGAAAGATAAAATCATACTAAATTGATCCAAATTAAGATGCAATTTTCTCTTAACTATATACTATGAGGATCTCCATGATTCCTTCTCTTTTTATTAAACCTTGTGTTACTTTCTGCCCATGTTCTTTCATTTCAGGAACACATCACTGCCATTGCTTAAGACACATTGTTGCTTTCTGCAATTAGCAAGGTAAGTTCTTAGGGAGTAATGTGATATCACAAGTGGGTCTAAATCAGGAGTGGGCAAAATATAGTCTATAGGCCGAATCCAGCTCACCAATTGACTGGATTCAACCCATGGCTGAAGCTTCCCCTCCAACCTGCCTGCCCACCCAGAGAGGTGCAGCAGGGGCAGGAGCTGAAGGAGAAGTCACCACTGGAGGTGAGGGGAGCAGAGAAGCACTTGGCCAGATGCAGCTGCATCAGAAACAACCTTGCTGGAAGCTGTCTAGGGCCTTGACTGGCAGGGCTGTTTTGTTTCCCTGACTTACAGCTGTGGCTGCTCCTCCTCCTCTGGCCCCTTCCCTTGCTGAACCACTCTGTGCTGGCGGGGAGGGGGGAGCTTCCACCGGGTGGCTCATTCCCCAGCATACAGGGCTCTGGCTCCAGCTCCTGGCTGCATTCCACCTGCTTCACCACCTGGCATGATGAGAAATCACCTATGGGTGGGCAGAGCAGGTGGGAGGTGGCTGGGAGCTGGAGCTGGAACCCTGTGCACTGGGGCAGGAGCCACCTGGCCGAAGCTTCACCCCCTGCCCACCCAGAGTGGTGCAGCAGGGCAGGAGTGAGAGGAGGAGCTACTTCTCGAGGTGAGGGGAGCACAGCAGCATCAAGCTGGTTACAGCTGCACTGGGAACAGCCCTATTAGAAGCTGCGCATTGGCTGGGGCCAGGGCTGGGCCAACGGGTGCAGGCAGGAGTGTGGTGTAGCTGCCCTGGGCATAGCTCGACCCCATGCAGAGCACAACAGGGGCAGCCACAGACTGCACCGCCTGAGTGAGTTCTGCTGCATGTGCCCCCCATCTCACCCCTTCTCCCCTCACCCCCAGCTGGCTCCCAGGACCTAGTGCCAAGCCAGTCCTCCCAGACATACACATACCTGTGCCTCACACACATCCCCATAAATCTTCCCCCCCCCCCCCCCCCCAGCA
>NW_005842216.1:153476-174338 GCF_000455745.1 Alligator sinensis
GGGCATGCAGGGAGTGAATTGGTCTTGCCCACCTGTCCCACTCCCAAACACTGCTCCCTGCCTGCCCAAAGCCCCATAGGGAGTTTGATGAGTTGTTGCAGGGGTGGGGGTTGCTGACCTGGCCCACAACAGCTCATCAAACCTCCCTATGTGGCCCTTTGGCCCAAATATTTGCTCACACCTGGTCTAAGTACATTGTTTTTGCAAGGCGCTAGGGAACAAAAGGCTGAATCTGAAAATAACCCAGGAACCTTAAAAATGGCAGTAAGATATGGCACAGAGAACAAACACAGTTATTCCAGTTTATAAGCTGTATTTCATTGATTAACTGTAATGCTCTGAAGAATAGGAACCAGAGTTGAACACATTTAAAAAAAAAAAATCCTAATTGTTGTTCTACACAGGAGTCATCTTCAGCTAGCAGAGACTTACTCAATCTCACTTGTACACTGAAAGACTCAAAACCTATGAAAATATGAATATGATGACAAACACAGCTCATTTATTTAAATAGTTGATATAAACAGATCTCTAAAATTCACCAGATGTACCTAATTAAGGCCAGAATTACATAAATCCCTGCATTCTTGATGCCAAAGACAATTTTATCCATTTAAAAGAATAGAATCACTGACACTGACTAACCTACTTATTTTAGTTGTACAAGGAAAATTCTCACTCAGAAAAATTTGCTTCCCAGATAGAAATAACTAGTTATTTTTTGTGCATAGGAACATCAGAATATAGGACTGGGAGGGGCCTCTTAGGTCACTGAGTACAGTTCCCTGCTTTTGCAGGCAATTGTTAACTGAAGAAATTCCTAAAATCATCACTTCAAATCCTCACCTATATATTAGATAGCGCCAAACAAATGGAGTTGCCAGTATTAAAGAACCTTATAAGCATTCTATAAAGATAATGGCAATATTTTGATATGTCCAGAGCCCTCTGTGAAATATTTCATTTTTCCTCATCAGGAACCTGATTTTCATGTTCATAGATTCATAGATGTTAGGGTCAGAAGGGACCTCAATAGATCATTGAGTCCGACCCCCTGCATAGGCAGGAAAGAGTATGTTCCCAGCCAGATGCCTATCTAACCTCCTCTTGAAGACCCCCAGGGTAGGGGAGAGCACCACCTCCCTTGGGAGCCCATTCCAGATTTTGGCCACTCTAACTGTGAAGAAGTTCCTTCTAATGTCCAGTCTAAATCTGCTCTCTGCTAGCTTATGGCCATTATTTCTTGTGACCCCCAGGGGCGCCTTGGTGAGTAAAGCCTCACCAATTCCCTTCTGCACCCCCATGATGAATTTATAGGCAGCCACAAGGTTGCCTCTCAACCTTCTCTTGCAGAGCCGAAAGAGGTCCAGGTGCCCCAGTCTCTCCTCGTAGGGCTTGGCCTGCAAGCCCTTAACCATACCTACCATGTTCTAATAGGTAAATATTAAATAATGTAAACTGTCCATGGACTCTTTGGTGTACCCACTCCTTAACTGATTAATCTAGGCTGCCACTGAAAACAAAGGACTTGCACCAATTTACACTAGCTAAGGATAAAACTTAACAAGTTAATTTGAAACAATAGCTCTTATCCTTAATTTGCCCACCACATTTTATCTTCCCCTATCCCTTTGTAGCACCTTCAAATTAATTAATCTTTCCATAAATAAGGAAAAGTCACAATTGTACCAGAACAAATTGCCACATTTTCTAATGCTTGACAACTATCCATCATTTTGACTTTTCCACATGTAATGGGCTGCAGTTAAACAGTGGCCATGAGTTTGCTTTACAAGAAAAAAAAACAGTCCCTCGAATGTTATTTACCTTTTATGATACAGCTCATGTAAGGTTAACAATGTATATCACTGACACATATTATTTTAATATCCATAGTTAGCTACTGCCTGTTCTGCTGGTATTGGAAACGCAGAATCACGGCAGTTGGATAGGGTGGGGTATAAATCTAAACAACAACAACAGCAATACTAATTCTCATTAGTACTAACACACTTATCCTGTGCACTACAAAGTGATAATGCACACTTTCAATTAAATTAGGATAAATCTAGAGACGAATAGGGCCAACTTTGACAAGCTAAGGAGGCTTGTCAGTGAGGCCCTAAGGGACCATGACCACAGGGAGAGGGGAGTTCAAGAGGAGTGGTTGCTCCTCAAGGGAGCGATCCTCAATGCACAAACTAAGTCTATTCCATCTC
Organism: Alligator sinensis; assembly: GCF_000455745.1. NCBI lineage: Eukaryota > Metazoa > Chordata > Crocodylia > Alligatoridae > Alligator > Alligator sinensis. The sequence goes on from NW_005842216.1 coordinate 155,696, forward strand.
GGAGGAAAGGCAGCAAGAGGGCACAGCAGCCCCCCTGGCTCTCCAGGGACCTAGCAGATCTCCTGAGGCTAAAAAGAAAGGCCTACAAAGGGTGGAGGATGGGAGTCACCTCCAAGGAGGATTATTCTGCACTGGTCCGGTCCTGTAGGGAGCAGACCAGGAAAGCCAAGGCTGCAACTGAACTCCAGCTAGCTTTGAGCATCAAGGACAATAAGAAGTCCTTTTTCAGATATGTGGGGAGCCGGAGGAAAAGCAGGGGCAACACTGGACCCCTGCTGAGCCAGATGGGGCAACTGACAACTGACGCCCAGGAAAAAGCCAACCTATTAAATAGATACTTTGCGTCAGTCTTTCATCAGCCCCATGGGACGCCCATGCCCACTACAGGGCCAGGAAGTCCGGGTGAGGGTGATCCCCTGCCCTCCATTAATGCTGACTTTCTGAAGGAACATCTTGAGAAGCTGGATACCTTCAAGTCAGCCGGCCCTGACAATCTTCACCCCAGGGTACTCAAGGAGCGGGCGAGCATCATAGCCCAGCCTCTAGCACGGATCTTTGAAAACTCTTGGCGCTCTGGTGTAGTGCCCGAAGACTGGAAGAAGGCCAATGTGGTGCCTATCTTCAAGAAAGGGAGGAAAGTGGATCCGGCTAACTATAGGCCCATCAGCCTGACTTCTATCCCGGGGAAGATCTTAGAAAAGTTTATTAAAGAGGCCATCCTTAATGGACTGGCCGACGCCAACATCTTAAGGGATAGCCAGCACGGGTTTGTTGCGGGTAGGTCTTGCTTGACCAATCTCATTTCCTTCTACGACCAGGTGACCTATCACCTGGACAAGGGAGAAGAGATTGATGTCATATATCTTGACTTCAAAAAAGCCTTCGATCTGGTGTCCCATGATCGCCTCTTGGAGAAACTGGCCAATTGTCGCCTACGATGACAGGCTGAGAGCCCTGGGGCTCTTTAGCCTGAAAAAGCGCAGGCTCAGGGGTGATCTGATGGCCACCTACAAGTTTATCAAGGGTGACCACCAGCATCTGGGGGAACGTTTGTTCACCAGAGCGCCCCAAGGGATGATGAGGTCGAATGGTCACAAACTACTTCAAGATCGTTTCAGGCTGGACATAAGGAAGAACTTCTTTACTGTCCGAGCCCCCAAGGTCTGGAACAGCCTGCCACAGGGCGGGTGGTTCATGCGCCTTCAGTGAACACCTTCAAGATGAAACTGGATGCTTATCTTGCTGGGATCCTATGACCCCAGCTGACTTCCTGCCCTTTGGGCGGGGGGCTGGACTCGATGATCTTCCGAGGTCCCTTCCAGCCCTGATGTCTATGAAATCTATGAATACAGTCTCTGATTTTTATTTATTATTTTGCTAATCATCAAGACCCAAACATTTCAGCTGATGATTCCCTCTTGTAAGTTTTGTTTTATGTATGACAACTATTAGGAGGAAAAAAGAAGAGGATTTTACATATATCAGAAGTCTTATTGGGTGGCGGGGAGGGGCAAGGTGTTTCATGATCAATGTGTTAAGAGTCTGGCAGTTTTATTGAAAGATTTCTCTAGCAGGTTACCAGTTTTATAAGAGTAATCAGGGAATAATGGCAAGGCATGAATAATTCAGAGGAGGATTTTAATGTTACTGGTAAAAATGTCTAATTTTAGTGAGGTCTATGCCTGAAAACACACTTTCTTAGCCATGGCAACCTGGTCATCTAGAAGCAGTAGGGGATCCAACAGGTAAAGACTAACAAGAGCTGACCTTTACCCAAGCACCAATACAGGACCACCTGCATTATTCAGTACTGAGAAAATGGGAAAGGAAAGAAAAGGAAGTATCCTCACAAGTCTCACTCCTTTTATATGTCATAATGGCCCCACATGTTCACTGAACAAGAAGAGTTACAAAATGGAACCCTGTAAAACTCAACAAAGATAACCAGTGGGGCAGATGATAACTGTCCAAAATTTACTCTTCAATTGTGCTCAAAAAGGAAATCCAGCACTAATCAAAAGCATGTGTCATGGAATAGTTTTTTGGAAAGAGATCTAATAATTGCTCTTTTGAGAGTTGCTGGCAATTTGTTCTTCCAAGCACAGGCTCTTACAATGTCCTCCAATAGTAGACTGACTGGCTTTCATCAGCCAAGACAGAACCTTCTGCAGATTTGCATGTGTGCCCAGTGTTGGTATACAAGTATCTGTTAAAACCTTTTTTTTCAGTTATGATGAGTTCTATCAATGGCTTCCACAACTTTGAAATAAAAAGTTGCTTTTTGATCTCAAATTTTATATCTGGTAGCCAACAGTTTAAAGAGTGAAAACCAACAAAGGAGAGGCATTAATCTTCATATTTGGAGGTACAATGGTGCAATCTGAACTGTGATATTACAATGGTACAATTTTAGGATTCCCCTATACCACCTGTAAAAAAAACCAAACAATATTTCTCCTTAACTTGGTACAAAAGAGAAAACCATGTGACAGGAAACAAACTGTAACAAAGAAAACCAAAGCATCTACTTACGTAAGACATGGAAAAATTAATCTGCATTGAAAACAGCAGGACTGCATAGAACTCTGCACAATGTCCTCTTGTTTGCTAAGTTCATACTTTTTTAGGAAGGGTCAAAATCTAACCTTACAGCTGCCTTACCTGGCTACTTAAGAATTCCCCTTGTGCAACAGAATCTTCAAGATGCATCTAGTCACTGCAGGGAGTGGCTGCATTGTCCCTGAGCCCCAGTAAGCCCTGGTTGCCAAAACACCTGTTTTGGTGTGTCTCAAAGCCTGTTCTAATCCCTAATTGCTGCTGAACTGCCTCAGTTTTTCACGCATAGCCTTAGTTCTATCTTTACTTTTTGTGCCTTGCCTTTGAGAAGTGCCAGGTCCAGTCTAGCTGCATCTACGGCCTTTATGTTAAATTAACGAGGAAGATAGATACAAATTTGTAAGCATTTTTTATTGACTTCCTTGGGAAACCTTACTGTATGTGGATGTAATATTTACCAGGGATCTAATTATAAGATAAATGACACTTTTTACATTAGGTTATGCCAGCAATCAAAGCATTACCTTTAATAATTCAAAACTCCTTAAAACCTTCAATTTCAGCATATGCTTTAGATCTTGAACTTTTGACATTGAGCACAGATACTAACATATTGCTCAGGGCATCATATGGTGATTTTTGGTATTAATGGATCTTTGACTGAAGCACTAACTTAAAAGTGATTAAGTAAAGCCCATTAAAGTATAGAGAAAAGGGACCAAATTCATCATAGGTTTAACTCCACTGACTTAAAATTACGTTGTACAAATTAATATATTTATAAGGAAAGGTGCTGTATCTTATATAGATTTTTGTTACTTCTTTTTCAGAGAAAAAAATTAAATGGCAATGGTACTTTTTATGTTTCTTGAGATATAGTTATACTTCAGAACATGAATGCAATGTAGTGTAGACATATCTGAGCTAGCTTTACTGTCTCTAATTCAAGCACTGGTAGCAGTCCAGATATCAGAGCTCACAGCTCTGTGTAAGCTAATCATCCAAGTATTTTTCTGGCTTCTTGGTACAGTTTTCACTTTTTGCATCATCCCATACTGTGACAATCAGACAGCTGCTGGTACATAAGCTAGATAGCTTAAAGCTAGCCCAAGGGTGCACCCAAGGGTGCACCATGCACTACTGTTACACACAAACTTACATGCAAAAATGAGAAAATATTGTCCAGGTAAAGAAAAAATTTTACAAAATATCTGTTTCCTCATTTCTCCTTGGTTATTAATTGCAATCAGGGAAAGATGGGGTGAGGGCAAAGTGGGAGGGAAGAGGGAGGAAGTACAGCAGTAAAGTTACTGCAACCACATTTTAAAATCAAGTTCTGGGAAGGGCACAGCATTTCTGTTTTCTTGATTCAAGCTAATCTCTCTTCATTCCACAGGTGTTAATGACCTTCTATACTTTTAATGGTCCTGATTTTCCACTATTCAAACTATCTGTAATTTTGTTGTCCTTTGGCCATTTCTGCTAATGTCTCTCTTCTATTTCACAGCCCTGCAGCCAAAAAAACTCTAGCCAAAAAACCTAAGTCAGGTGTGGTAATTTTAACTCAGGTGTAGAAATGACTGACAGTAAGGTATTGGAGGCACTATCAAGGCACTCGAGAAGGCTAGATTTTGTTTTATGAATCTCAATAAGAAACATACCTTTAACTGCAATCACTTCTGGACTAAGGACATAATATCTTATGACTATTTTGAGTGTTTTTTTACCTGGTTTGTTTTGGAGTTTTTTTTTAACTGTATGTAATCTAGCAAATGAGTGTACCTTACAATAATTATATTTGTTTTTGCTTTAATCTTAAACTGAAAACTATAGCGCTAGCCCCCTACCATATTAGTAAAGTTTCTAGTTTCTCTTTAACTGGAGAAAAATGTTTTGTGTTTTCTGTGATGTGCTGCACTGTCTGCACCCCACTTTGAAAATCCTAGATCCATCCATGACTACAATAATGCCATAATTCTTCATTAACTATGCAGTATGTACTGAGGTTGTGATTAAAACTATTTTTAGATGAACACCAATCAGTAGCTATTGATAGTCACCGAACAGAAAGCACGGTTTTTTATGAGAACACATCAGCAAAGATAAGCAAGGTTACTGCTTTATGCTGTACTATAACTGTTCCTTTACCCTATTCTTCTAAGTGATTTGGCTAGCCAAGCAGAATAGCTTCTAATGACTGTTTGTTCCAGCCCAATTTTTTAAAAACGATGCAGTTAAAATTGTTCAGCCAGTTAAAATATGAAAGTAGGGGGGAAACGGCATATTTACACCTTCACAGATTAACTTAATCAGAGATGTATAGCATGAGCTTTCATAAATGGGTTCGTATATGGTCCTATACATGCTGCCCCACTCCTAGCCTAGCTTTCATAAAGCTTATACTATACATCTTTGATTTAGTTAGTTTTTAAAGGCGCAAAAATCTACCTTGCCTTCTGCCTGGGTCCACACTAATATGGCTAATGACCTCTCTCTGCTAACATGCTTAAAAGATACTTGCTAGTGTTTGGCAGATCATTGTTTTAAAGATGTCATATTCCCTGAGCATCCTTCATCCCCTTGCTACTTCTAGATCTCTGTCAGATTATGCATGTGCTATCCTCACAGAATGACTAGGAATGCTTCATTTTGGGACTGAACAAAACTTTTCCTGCAACAGTTAATTCAGGCTACTATGGTGCTAGAAACAGGAACTGAGAGAAAGGAGCCTCTCTTTTGGCTCTCAGTGTTTCTCTTGCTAGCATCCAGGCAGAAGGAAGAATGGGGGAGGAAGCAGCAGAAGTGCAGAGGGATGGATGAAAAATGGTGGTGAGGACAGAAGGACAAACAATGCAGGTTCCAGAAGCTGTGAGGAAACAAAGCGGTACAGTAACTGAGGAGGAAGTTGTAAGGATAGGAGCAGAATGGGGATACATAGGTATGAAGGGTGCAGGAGAGGGATCTGAGCAAAGTTATACTAGGAGTCAGGGAGAACCAAAGGGAAAGTGGAGCAAAAGCTCATAGGTAGGTAGGCCATGGCTGGGATCACAGGTGGCAGGTGCAGGGGAACAAGGGAAGAAAGGAGTGGGGCAGCACGGATAAGAGCAGAGGGTGAAAAGATCAGTGTTACATGTATGTGCATGTCCTGGAAAGGAGCAGGGGAAAGACAGGAGTGGAGGGAGAAGGCTAATGTCAGGATGGAGATTACAATAGTAGAGGGGACAGGCGACAGCATAACTGTAGACCACTTCTCCAAAACCTGGGGTAGAATCAAAAATGACGCAAACAGCTGTGGACCCCACTGGCAAAGCATGTCTCCTTTTCCATGGTGCTGATGCACACAGGTGACAGCCAGAGGACAATTGCCTGCTACTATCACTAATTACTTTCTCAGCTCAGGTGATGGTGGGATGTGCTGTAAATCAAAAGTTAGGTACAAACTGTGCTGCTGAACAAAGTTAGGAGCAACCTTTTTCCAGGGGTGAGTTTTTACACTGAAATTTTAGGAATTTTACATTAGTGTTAAAAAGGGAACGCTAAAGTGACAAAGTTAAACACAGAAAAGTTAAGAAATCCCCGAATTAATGTTGGCTATGAAACATTAATTTAGCCCTTCGGGGTGCATTTACATTATGATGCAGTCTTAATTAATGACCCTTGCATCATTCAGTACACACAATGGATAGTTCTCTAGGAATGAATTAAGATTATCTAGTGAGTGAGACTAGTCTGCTCAATTTGTTTGAGAAGCTGGAAACTATGTAATTCATGAGGTAGTGGATTTCAACAGAGAAAAAAATGTCTCCTATTTAAGGAGGTTGAATATCACCCTAAAGAACTGGGTTTTATCTCTGCCTTTGTTACAGGGTTCTAATGTGTTTTAAAGCTTAACCACTTAAGATAAACTTTTAAATAAAAAAAGTTCACATTTGTAGAATAAGTAAATGTTCTTAATTTATGGCTGCTTATGATGAGATAGTTGAAGACAGACTTGCAGCTACGTATCCATAGTAGACACTGAAGTTAACCGGAACCAACCACAGCAACTGTTATAAAAATGCTTTCTATTCTGAAAAACCGGGGCCCAAACATTTCATCTTGGACACTCACAATTACAGACAAATATGTAAAGGCTCTATCATAAACATTTGGGGATCCCAAGCAAATTCACACAAGTAACCTCAATTCTAGCACTTCATAATATTTGAATGTTTGGCTTCACAAACTAAATGCTCTTTAAATGAATTGTTTTGGATGTACTTTGTAATGTATTTTGTGCATACTTAACAAGCTTATTATAAATGAATAAAAATAGTATCACTAGTATTTATGTTTCTTGGTCCTGTTTGACTATATACAAACCCTAAAGAATTAACTGAACAGGGATCGCTCCTCCCTGGTATTTATTAAAGGCATGCCAAAAAGATAAATAGTACTTAACATTTCTTATACAGCTAGGATTAACATTTTTTAAATGCTGACAGAACAAAAATAATCACAGAGGGACTACTGCCTGCAGTTGATTTCCAAAAATAGTAATACTCAATATTTACATGGCCTGTTTCATCTTCAAACTGCTTTGGAAATATTAATGCCTACTAAGGAAGAGAGAAAGCGAAAGATGTTTGCTCTGTTAACTTTAATAAAAAGTTTAAATTTATTTAATTGATATCTAAAACCATTTTAATCACAGGAAAAAAATCAAGAAAACTTTTACAAATCAAAAAATTATCTTCATACTTGCTGTAATCAGCAAGTGAAGAAGTTATACAATATAATCACTGATATCAAAGCTTTTCTCAATAAAGGCTGCAAATTACTTGCACCTTACCTCCCACCCCACAAGAAAACATAGAAAGGGGAAAAGTACATATGAATTTCTTAAAAAACATAACTAATATGGAATTCAGTAGGTATATATACTTCCAAGTACAAGGTGACAAAATAATTACCTTTCAGAATCTCCACTGATTGTCTCCCCTGCTCTCTGTAGAAAAAAAAGAAAGTAATATTTAGCACTCAGTTAAAAAAACCCAACTTCCTTGGTGTGTTCAAGACGATGCTATCTGCAGGAAAATGAGATCATAGAAATAAACCACGATAATCACTCAGTAACTGCATGGGAAAGGAAACTGAAAATATATTCAGCTTTAACTGGAAACAATTTCATAACAAATGCAATGGTTTTAAAAATCCACATTTATAAAATAAACACCAACTGCTGCTGATATTATAATCAAAGACTTTTAGAATACGTAATAGTACTTAAAAGCTAAATAATTATATTTCCTTTAAAATGTGGCAAATACCATATAACAGGAATACACCAGAATATTTGCATTTCAAATTAAATTTTATGGAAAGGATTCTAAGGAAAAGAAGGAAACTCTCAGTTGATCTACCTTTGCTGTACTAATATCATCAATGGGAGATATTGATAAATGCTGTTTTGGCAGAAACAGGAAATCCATAGATAAAAAAGAAAATTTGTAGACAGTTTTAATGATGAATTTAAATCAAATTTCTCTGAGGGATGCACAGTTTTCTCATTAACTGATAAAGCAGTAAGATATGTATTTTATGAAGTCTACCAATCAGTTTAAAACCACAAACATGTGCATCCCATTTGTATATTTCTAAACAGAAAAAAAATGTAATTTTCTAAAGCACTCTGAAATGTTTCTGATTTGGTCAATAACAATCGCAAATACCATGAAATGCTAGACACTTCTTCATTTTTTTTTTAATTTTGGATTTTCTTTATAGTAAAATGTGTATATAGCTTAACATCAATATATTATAGCTTTAGCATAAAAATACTTAGCACATTCAGGTTCATAAACGAGAGATTTTAGATTAGTCATAACGCTAGCTATATATTTCAAGTGTACAAACAGGAAGTCTGCTGGTTCTCTTTAACCATCTAAGCTATGAGTCTACATTTCCAGGACAATTTTTAAATGACACATTATTTAAGGGATTTACATGCAAAAGTGTTATTCAAAATATAAATAAAAAGTTGAAGGGCTCATGCATACAAAAACACCAACGCTATATGCAGAAGAATTTGTTTCTGTATTGAAATTATGTAAAGCTTCAAATAATTTTTTTGTAAATTTGTAATTGGCCAAATCCTCTTTTATTTTTTTTTACCAAGAACCTTTGTACATGTTGGATCAGACTCTCAGATCTATTATTAAAGTGTAAATCTGCAATAAATTCAGTGAATTGACAGTTACCCCAATTTATACAAGTATAACTAGGATGCACATCTGTTCAGTTTTGTCTCCTTAGACTTCTACAGGCATTATGGGCCAGATTCTGATTAATGAGCCTGGACAGCCAGTTTAAGTTCTGTGTAAAAGAGAATCTCCTTGGGGTTTCACCAATGATGCAATGTCTTTGTGCTGGGTCTCTCCTCTGACTAGGAGATAGCCCCAGTGCCTCTACACTTTTGCCCTGCAGTAATTCTCAGTGGAATGGCCTCTTTGGGCCATGGCATAATGTGACAGGGTAAACTTCCAGGCCTGGTGCTAGCACCGGCCTGCCTCCTGTCTATGGACATGCCACCTGACTAACTTTCCTGCCATGGCTTGTTGGTAAATAATAAAGATAGTACTTAGATGGGAAGCTGCCTATTTTGAATCTCTGGTGTCTAGAGTGATATCTGCAGCTCCAAACCTTCCCTACTCTTGCAGATAGGATCCATGATTATAAATGCTCTGGCCAGAAGCTGGGCCAAACTCTGCCTCATGTTGGGCCCCTTCCACTCACTCAATCATACTGCCCCCTCTCACCAGGCCTCACTCACTCTACCCCCTGTCACTGGGCCTCTTTCATTCTACCCCTCTTCTGTCCCTCTTCCACTCTGCCCTGCTCCCCAAGAGTGGCCTTCAGGCCATCAGTCTTACTCACACACACTCTGAGCGATCAACTCTGCAGCCCTCTGGGTGCCTCTTGCAACCTGACTTGTGAGTGATGGTCCATGCCTAACCCTAGGCCAAATCTAACCACTGGCCCCTTTCTGGGCGGTCAGCTCTTTCTGCCCTCTCTTGGGGCCACTCTCCACCCCTCGTTGGGGTCACCTTTGTGCTCCACCTGGGCTCCATGCTGCCCCCTCTCTAGGGCTCCACACTGACCCTTCTCCAGGGCTAACTCTGTGCCCCTTCTCCAGGTCTTGGGGATCTTACACCCCCAGGGGCTCAGGTGCCTTGTCCTCAGCATGCCTGGTCCCATAGTTTGTATATTCTGCACTATAAAGTGGGGGCTGAGGTTTTAAGGCAACCCTACCTGCCTTTCATCAGGGTGGTAATTGGCTTGGCATTTCCTGCAGGCTTCCATACCACTAGGAGCCCTACCAGGCCATCCTTCCCTGGCAGGATGCAGTTTCAAGTCACAGCCAGGACCAGGAGCCTCCAAACCATCCCCTGTAGCTCCTACCTTTACCTCCAAGGTGTTCCAGGAGCAGCTCAGCCCTATGCTGCCTCCTTGGCTGCTCAACCCAGGCTGCTGGCCAAAGTTTGAAAAATGGCCACCGCAGTCAGCCACCTGGCAGCTCCCTGCTCCAGCCGTTAGAGTGGCAGGTACTAACGGTTCTCTGTCACACATAAGTGCTGACTTTTATTTTTACTGTGGGGCCTAAGATGATGGCCTTCCCCTCCCCTGCCAGTGGCATTGCTAGAGCAGAGCTTAGTGGAGCCTGGGGGAGGGGAGGGGCAGGAGCAGATGCAGGCTGCCTACTGTGGACTCAAGGCTCCCCACCTTGTTGCCCTCCCCCTGGGAGCCCTGAGCAAGCCATGCTACCATGGTGAGGTACCCCCGGCCTGCTCAGCAGCAATAGGGGGCACAACTCCACACTGCCACCCCTGCTGCTGCCTTGCCATGGTGATGCAGCTGACACAGGACTCTCAGAAGGAAGGCAGCAGGGCAGGGAGCCCCAAGGCTGTAGTGGTCAGCCTGCATCTGCCTCTTCCCCAAGTATAAATCTGGGTGGTACGTGTCCCCCATACTCCCTTCCCCAGGAGCGCATGCAGCAGCAAAGAGCAACCCTCTCACCCCCTTGCCCCAACCCTGGGCCTCATGCACTGCCCTCGCTGGGCAGCAACCCCAGGCCCAGCCCCTGCCCCAATCCCTCTGTCACTGTGGGGGCCTCAATCTCCCCCCACCCACAGACTTACCTGCAGGCAGCTGGGGGAGCTGTTCTTCATCACTACTGGGAGCTGTATTCCTGGCCACGTGCACGTGTATGTGCACACACTTGCACGTGTATGTGCACACACTTGCACATGGCACCCCCTGCGCCCAACTTCCTGCAGCTTCTTGCAGGCTGGAACTCTGAAAGCCTGCAAGGGAAAATCTGCCATTTCCTGTGGTTTCCAAGGTGAATGGAAAACCTGGATCCCTACACAATACTGGGAATCCAGGACAAATGTTGTCCTGGGGTTATACAGTCTGGGACAAGGACCTGATGTTCCCATTTTGGGACTGTCCTGTCAACTTAGGGATGGGTGGTCGCCCTACCCTTTTCCTAAGTGGGGCCAGGGCCCTCAGGCCCCCATGGACTCAGCACCTATGGGCCACAGATAGTTAGATATTAGTTAAACTTGACTTCAGATTGTTCTAACTTATATTGGAACCAGACTAGTCCTTGATTGGTTCTGAAATCCAGGGGCTACAAAATGGCCCTATAGGCAACTTGGGCCTGACTCCTTGGGCTATGCTAAGCACTGTTTAGCTTCAGCACACAATCTAGGCCAGTGCCTCCATGAGCAGAGCTCTCTTCTGCAACTCCCTTCTTGTGCAGCACAAAGTTGCAAAGACAGTTGTAAAGCCAGTTCTGCCTTTCACTAGATCAGTGGAACTGTAGCAGAAAGCCCCCTTTTCCTCTTGCCTGCATTTGCTCTCCTCTCTTTGGATATGTTTCTCTTCTTCTACCTTTTCTTCCTTCCTCTTTCTTTCAGTATAAGATAAGGAATTGTGTTTTAAAGTTTGTATGTGTATATTTTATATCTCCCCTTGTATTTTGGTATTTTTATCTATTTGTGTGCCATGGCATTACTCTTGTAGCTTATATTTTATACTCCTCACCTTTTAACTAAATGTGTTTAGTTTCAGAAGTAAGTTATACATTGTAACAATGTTAACAAGGGCAGGAATCAAACCGCCGCTTCCCTGTATCAGGTGGGCCCCTGAAAGAGCGAGTGAATCAGTGATTGAATGCGTAACACAGTAGCAGGCGGCGACTAACGCCTAGGGAAACTGCAGATCAACCAACGGAAGAAATCAATAGGAGACAATGTAGCAACCGGGAATTCTCTAAACTTCACTGTTCAAGGGCTAGAAGCCCTGGTCTGAGTTAATCAACGCCGGGGACCAACTTTTGGGCTGAATATCTCCAGATCGACCGCTCCCAGGGCCCTATTCAAAATTCATCAATGGACTCCCAAACCTGCATGTACATGCGGATGACCCCTGGGGCTGACAGATGCCATCCAGTAACCACCGAGGGGGAAGTCCCACGAGGGTCAACAACCCCTGGATTGGGCAAACCTGAAAACTGGGGAGTCACCAAAATCTGCCAAGGACAGATAAAAAGCAGTGAAAAGTGACCCTCAGGGGCGCCCTCTTCATCTCCAACTTGACCAGCACCCAACCTGTCCAGCCAGAAGGACCAGGCAGCAACTCCCTTCTGGAGGATAACACCACGCTGGAAGAAGCCTCGACTGGCCATCAACGGCAGACTCCAGCATCTGTGGGATAGGTATACCCAATTCTTGTAACTCGCTACTGTGTGTGTGCATGTGTGTGTGTGTGTGTGGGGACCAGCCCCAAGGTTTATGATTTGACTTCATTACAGTGTTTCAATCCGCCTAATAAACCAGAATTTTAAGGATCCCGAGTTGGACATTTGTAGCCAACAGAACCAAGGAACAAATTAGACTTTTAATAACAATTTTGAACCCACACCCACTTGTAGATATTTTTATAGCTTTGCAAGTACCTAACAATATGAGCTGGACTTATCAAGGTCGATGTGCTGTTATAATATAATTTATGGTTCATAAAGTAAGTATCGAATTACATTGTAATTTATATATAGCAAAACCTAATTCATATCTCACAACTACGTCACGTGGAATAGTATTAGTATAACACAAGCAGAACAGATTTACACACACACACCCTTGGTAATTGCGTTTGTCATTTAAAACTTGATTTCTCAAGGTACTGTTTGACATTTAGAAGAGGTAAACTATAGGATATACATACTCATGCTTTTGTGCTATATATCTTACCAAATGCTTTTACTGTAATTCTATTTTTAACTGAAAAAAATTAACAGTAAGTTACTCTGATTATGATTTACATGTGTTTTTTTCTGAGTTTTCATGCCTGAAAATAATTTATCCAAGACTCAGAAACAGAACTTGCTGCATAGGTAGAATACGGCTAACAAGGACATCTCAAAGGCAAATATGCCTATTTGTCAAATTAATTTATTTAATCATAAAGAAATAATTTCAACTATTAGTGGTTGAACATATATTAAATAAATCTATATTATTTTTACTATTCATATTACCAAAAGATTGCTGTGTAACATGGCCTGCATTTTCAAGCTATCAAGTGTGCATTTCCTTGTCAAAGATGGTTAAATCATTTATATGGTATATTCAACAGAATGAATAAAATAAACTAAATGTAGTCATTTCTGATTTAATCATTCTACAATGGTAATAGTAGTAAAGCCAGCACATACTAGATATGTTGAAAAATTCTCAACATGCTTCATTGTTATTGTGTTTTATAAGTGCCTTAAATTGTATTTAATAAATTAGAGGCAAAATTCTGCAAACTTTACTTAACTTGACAAGCACTTCCTCATATGAGCAATCTCACAGAATTTGATGAGGCTTATTCATCAAAGTGCTCCTCAGAGTGGATAACTGTCATCTGCATCCTCATCATTATTTATGACATTAAATACTCCCATGTTTCTGATGAAACACGTGACTTCTAATAATAATCTAATAATCAGTTTGCAATTTATATGTAAAGCATTTACTTTCGAGGATCTATATGCCTCATTGTGCTTAAGTCCTCATGATTCACTTCTTTTATTCAGGGCACCCTGCTACTCATGCAGGTAAAGGGATGACGGGATCTAATGTGTGATCCACACAATTGTGGCTCCTGTAATGTCAAACATGCATGGCAGAAGGTGTGATTGTGGAACTGTGCATTAGATCCCATCAGGTCTTATTGCTGGTGCAGGGGGAGCCCAATATCAGGCTCCCCTGCAGTAGCAAGAAGCAAGCTCCAGTGGCTGGGAGCACCCTCAGATGAAGGCACTCCCAGCTCGGGGTGGGGTGGTCTACGGAACGCCAGGGCGGGGGGATCTCAGCTGGTACGATAGATACTTTGCACATGTAGATGGTCTCAATTAATTGTATAAGTGTAACATGTAGAGGGGCCCTTAGTGTTCCTAAGCTGATATCCTCTCAACAGCTTCAGCCCTCCTTTGCAACCTCAAGCTATAAACATACTATATAAATACATAAACAGGAAAACTAGAATATTGACACTAATAAAACTCTAAAATATTCAAGTAGCAAAAATCATGTAACACAATCCTTTACTCCATTCACATAATTCTTCTTAGTTTGTTTACTACTCTTTGGTATGCCATGTATAAACTGGAGTCATAAGCTTTTCAGGGCAAAGAACTTTCTTTATTAATTTGTCTGTAATTCAATAAATAGGAATAAATAAATACATTCAAGCTTATCCTTCTGCCAGGAATGATATTAAGTAACACTGAATCAAAAGATAATGAAAATCATACAAATCAAAGATGATTCTTGAGTCTGAACTAGGAATTTGTTACTATAACATTATGAATTCACTATTACACAGGTCCAGGTGATAGAATACTGGAACACAAACCTCAATTACAACACAAGTATACCTTCTTGTTTTAAGAAAAGGACATCTATTCTGATGAGTTTCAGGTTGGGTTTAAATATCCCAGGCCTGTACTGCAAGCTGTTACAGTGTAGAAAGATGTTGATTTGATACTATGCTGATGTAACATGTAAGAATTTGTATACTATATCTATTAGAGTTGGGTACCAACCAGGCTCATTAATCTTCTTTCCTCACTGTTTACTGTACTAAGTCTTGAAAGATTGCTATTGGGAGATATTTACAATAACGTATTTCTTGCAGTGGCTCTACTCATACACCATTTTTCTTAATTATTCCTCTTGTCATGTCTATAATACTTTTCAGAAGACAGTAGCAAATCTCAGCCTCCTTCAAGAGTAAAATGTGCACTGAATACACCTATACATGGTACAGTGCTATTTTAAAAGCAAAGAAAGCAGTACCACTGCACTTTATAAAATCGGATTCACTTGGCAGTCTATACAAAAGTCATTTTTGGGTTTCTAAATTAACAAGTGAAGTTTCACATAATGCACAAAGGTTATCGGACTAATAAAAAGTACTTATTTTGAAATGGTAAACATCTTACCCAGACAGATTGTTTTCTTAATGATTACAAGGCTGGGAATTAAGGAGGGCTAAATTCTTATTTTTGGTTCTGCAACAGATGCAAGTAAGTTTGGGTAAGTTTCTTATGCCGTAAATATGAAACATTAGGGATGCCTGTACATGAGCGTGGAGGCTCCTCCAATGCCCTCTAATTACAGGGCATTGGAACAGACTCGAATAATCAAGTTTGCTGGAGCATGGCAATTACTGTGCTCCAGAAGCCTCCTGCATTTCATGTATCAGTGTCTCCATGCTTAAAAATGGCAGTGGGGGCACTTGAACTAAAGCTCATCAAACAAGATTTAGTTCAGGTGCTCCCGCCATCATTTTTAACTGTGGTGACACTGATAGATGAGAAGCGGCAGTGTTATAATTAGAGCGGCTCTTGGAGCTGCAGCACCGTGCGGCAGCTGCTGGCTGCAGTTGTCAAGAGGCTGGGGGTAGGGAGGGAGCCCCTCCCTGCATGTGGACCTGGCCCACCAGCAAGTTGTGGGGTGGGGGCCTTGCAGTGGGAGGCTCTGTTCCCACCCAGCTAGTGCGGATATGGGGTCCACTCTGGTAGCCTTCTGGGAGGTGTGCGGAAATGACCCCAGTGGCTACTGTGGACAAGCTGTAAGACCCTCCCCCAACAAGCAGTGAACGTCTGTTTGCTTTTCTCCCGCTAATTTATAGCACTTTGAGTAAAGCATGATACTTTACTCAAAGTAGAGCGTTTACACTATGGGCTTTTTGAATGTTCTTACTTAGCCCTAGACAAAAAGAAAGATTTTCAGAATGACTAAGTTAATTCAGTGATACCAGTAGGTGACTACCATCTTTGGGAAAAAGAAACACTTATTTAGATGTCTCAGTATACACATGGGGCATGTCCACACATGCAAGCACGTGCACTTGCAGCAGTTCAAATAGAAGCAGTGCAAATTTGAGCCAGGGCTTTTTGCCTCAGCACAGGTGCTCAGACATGCACTTTAGTGTGGAGCAAATTGTGCCACTTGGAGCAAAATAAACGTGCCTGGCTCCTCCCAGATCTGCAGCCAGGGGGAGCTAGAGCCTGGCGCCAGTACCTGTGCTGGTCCCAGCAGTATAAAAAGCTGCCCTGGCTAGCAGCTCAGGGCTACTTACCCTCAGGAGCTTCTGAGGCCTGGCCACTTGGCATCTGGAGACACCAGCCCCCTAAGCCAGCTGGACAGCCAAAGCTGCCTTGACTTACAGTGGCCTTTGAACCTTCTACCCACTGCAGCAGTCTGGCAGCGAGGATTGCTGCCTGGCTGTGACCTGCTGCCATCTGCAACAGAATCTGCCTCCTTGCACCTCTGGCCCCTTGGCTGCGCATCTACCAGAAGCAGACAGAGACCACACGGCTGCCTGGGCTCTGGTATGGGCCCTGTAGCAGAGCCACTTGAACTTCTGGGCCAGCTGCCAGCAGGTGGTAGATGCACAGCAGCATCACTACATCCAGACTTTAGATACATCATTAGATACAGCAACATGGCATGGGTCAAGAACAGCCTTGTGAGGGTCCCCAAGGATTAGCTTCACTCTTGGGCACATGTCCATGCAGGCAGTCCATGCCCATGTGTTCATGCCCAGACCCATTTGGGCCCATCCTCGTGACAAGGGCTACAGCCATCCTGGGATCTGGCCATCCCCTCCCACTATGTGCCTGGAGGGATCCTCCTGGGGACAAGCATCACAGCCAGCTCAGGCTATGGTGCTCAGCATCTCCCTATCAGGGAATATCAGCATTCCAAGAGGGCCAGGTCCTCAGGTAGTGGCCCCAGTGCTGCAAAGCTGGGGCCCCATGGGCTTGTGGGGTAAGTCCTACTCCTCCCCCCTGCCCTCATCATCAGGGCCAGCTCCATCCAGCAGGGAGTGCTGGCAAGGTGGGGGGATTGTTTTGGCCCTGCTGGGAAGTAGGCCTCAGCATGGCTGATGGGGGGTGATCAGGAGAGGAGGAAGGCAAGGAAGGAGGTGGCAAGGATACGCATGAAGCACACACAGGCCTTGAAGAGGAGTGGGCCGGGGAAGAAGCTCCCAATTCCCCATGACATGTGTAGGACTTACCTGGTCTTGGTGACAGGTGGGTGGGTTGAGTGGCGGAGCTGGACCCAGCCTCCGAGGGGAGTGAGGACTGGTGGCAAGGTTGCCAGGGTGTGCTCTCCACTGATGTAGGTGACACCCTGGGCTGCCCCTCCCCACTGCTACTGATGTTTAGGAAGGGGTCCTCTCACTTGGGGTTCCCCATAGGCATGGTGGTAGCACTGGCTGTGTCTGGCAGTGTCTGTCTGCCCCTCACTGCTGTTGCTCTTGACACTTGGCGATGGTAGGTCATCAGGTCTAGAGTATGGTCCTGCTTCTGGGAACTCCAGCTGGGTCCCTGCACTGGCTGCCCTTCTTACTACCCTTTTTCCAGTAGCAAAGGAGTAGCGTGGGGTATCTGTGGCTGTTGGCCCCAGGATGTGAGCCAGCTCCTCATACTGGGGCACTGTGGTGTTCCCTGCTCTTGACCACCGCTTGGCATCATGGATGGCAGTAAATTGCCACTGCAATGCCTTGGCCTTAGTGTGGCACTATTGCCATGTCTTCCAGTGCCCCTGCTCTACCATCGGGGCAGCTATCGCCTGATAGATAAGTTCATTATGGTGACTTACTCTAAATTGCCGGAGTGTGTCCTCCTGGCCCCAAATGGCCAGGAGGTTGGCCACCTCCTCTGCCCTCCGGGTGGGTCCCCAGTGCTGGCCCTGGCCAGGCTTCTGTGCCAAGGTCCCACCAGTTGCTTCACCATCAGGGATCCTGCCGGAGGTACGGCATGTGGCATTAGGTCAGATTGGTACCTTCAGCTACATGCAGCAGTGACACAAGTGGCAGCGGGTGCCACTGCCAACACTGCCGGGAGGCGCTGGCCAATGCATGGACAGTCCCACAACTGCCTTTTGCAGGCAGCTGCTGGATTTTGTGTGGCAGGGGTGGGAGTGTGGGGCCCCCCACAGTCCTGCAGCTACCTGCAAAAGGCAGCCATGGGATCCTTCATATGTTGACTGACCACTCCCAGCAATGTTGGCAGAGGCACCTGCCACTGCTCGAATCACTGCTGCACATGGGTGAAGGTGCTGATCCAGCCTGATGCCACATGTCCGACCTCGGGCAGGACTGGGTCAGTTCTTGCCCCGGGTGCGCATCAGGTCAGGTCAACACCCTGTGCCTTGTGCTTCAGGGATACAAGCGGTGGACACTTCTGGGACCCACTGGCCAACATATGAAGGATCCTGCAGCTGCCTTTTCCAGGCAGCTGAGGGACTCTGGGAGGGGGGCACACTCCCACTCCCACCCCCACCGCACAGAGTCCTGCAGCTGCCTGCAAAAAGTAGCTGGGGGGCTGTGCATGCTTTGGCCAGTGGCTCCCAGCAATGTCGGCAGCAGCACCGGCCACTGCTTGTATTGCTGCTGCATGTGGCTGAAGGTGCTGATCCGGCCTGATGTGCACCACGTGCAGCAGGGATACAATCATGGCGGGAGCTGCCAGCCAACACAT
>NW_005842216.1:174369-208506 GCF_000455745.1 Alligator sinensis
AGGGTCCCGCAGCTGCCTTTTGCAGGCATCTGCAGGACTCTGGGGGAGGGCACACTCCCAGCTCAGCCGCACAGAGTCCTGCATCTGCCTCCAAAAGGCAACTGTGGGACCCTCCATGTGTTGGCTGGCAGCTCCTGCCATGCTTGTATCCCTGCTGCACATGGTGCAGGGTCCTGACCTGGCTTGATGCCTATGCTGGGCAAGAACCGTCCCAGTCCTGCCCGAGGTGGGGCATGTAGCATCAGGCTGGATCGACACCTTCAGCCACGTGCAGCGGTGGGTACAAACAAACTTGGAGTCTTGCCCCGCTTTTATTCTCAAGCATGCTCAAGGTGCATGCTCAGGTGCCGGGGCAAGGGGGAACCATAGAGACACTCTGGCCCAATACCAGAGTGTCTCTCTGGAGGACTCCTTCTCCCGGTTGCCTCCAGGCATGGTCTTGGACCATGCCTTGCCCCACTTTTTCCCAGCATGGTTTTTTTTGACCCCTGGATATTCAGGGGTCTAATTTTGTCCCCACACTTCAATTTTGCCTTCAACTTTTAGCCTTCAAATCTGTGCCTGTCTCACACTAATAAAGTGTAATCAATGAAAAGTTCTTTCTACCTAATAAAGTAGCTATTAAACTTCATTCACAATTCTCAAATGTGCCATGAGATCCTTAGATAAAAATATCACATAATTACAAAAGATTATTGTCAGTCTGTATTCACAATTAAATAAGAAATCAGACAGTGCATTGCAATGATCAAAAGAATATTTTCTGCTACATAGTCTATGTAGAAAACATTCAAAGAAGATATACACATTTTTGCTTAAAAAGCCAACTAGTATAGATGTCTCAGTTTTTCTTGTTGCACACACTGGGATTCTGTCACTTGTTCTAATAACTGATTTAGAAATTATAACTTATCTAATATGGATATCAAAGAAGGATCCTCTTTCCAATAAGGTCTTATACAAGATTAAACATACATCCAGAAGAACAATGTTACCCTTGCCCTAAAGTTGGGAATTTCAGTGCCTGAAATGATTGTCTTCAGGATTAGTGACAATGCACAAGTCAGCCATTCAATATAATATTCTGTCACCTTTTCCATTTTAAGTATGAGAACACTGGAAATGAAATTCATTTCCCTTAAAGAAAAATGGAGTATAAAAGTCTATACAAGAAATTAAAGTCCACAAGAAATTAAAACTTGTTGGAGCTATCTATAAAAAGAGTAAGTATTCATTAGTATATCATACACATCAGCAACAAAGTATCAGTTCAGAATCACAATGAAGTCCAGAATAATAAATATTGGAATTTCTGATTAAATTAAAGCATTATTAAACTGAAAAAACAAGCTGATTTTTCCTAGAATTACTGTCAACAGCTAAGGCAACCTCGTAATACAGCTTTAAAGCCTACAATAATTCCATTCATGCTGCTGTCATCAACCTATAATATATTCACATTGAAAGACTGAACAATTTTCTTCTCATAGGCCTCTTCACTCTGAAGCTATTAAATTTAGACATTGAAAAATGGAAAACTCATTTAGTCTGTTTAACTGTTTCCCAGTCTACTTGTTAACCAATGGAGCATTTTCTTTCCTAGAACTTTTCTCAAGGTAGACAAAACTAGATACAGAAATGACAGAAATAAAGCACAGAAAGAATAGCATCAATAAAATGGGCTGCCTCAATTAAATGAATTCCCCTGTCAACCCAGGGCATAAATCAACTGAGGGATGTGTTACACAAAATGTTTACTGCACAGTAGACTAATTAGCTGCACAGTATAATGTTGCACATTTACATGTGCACCCCTATTAGGTTGGAGTAAATTAATTTAGTCCACAACAGGACAGTACTTGTAAATACTCTGCAGAGTAAAAACTCTGCAGCAGCGCACATGTTGATGCTGCCCTGGCTGTCTGGGGCATCAGGGTGCTTCAGTGTTGGTGCTGCCTGGTAGCTACCGCCACACTGAAACAGCCTTGTGCCCCAGTTAGCTCCACTGAACACGCTGAGCTGTGGGAAGCAGACCCCTGGAGCCCTGCCTGGGCTGTTTTGACTCAGCTCAACATGCTGTGGTCCTGGATGAAGGTGAAAGTATGGTGCCTGGAAGCAATAAACTCCAGAGCAATAAGCTGCAGAGTTTATCCATGTCCATTAATTGCACATGCAGACATGCCCTGGTATGTGCATTGTGCTGCTTATATATCTATAGGGCATGAGCAACTGTATGTGAGGCAATAGGACATTGGACTGATAGGAGCCTCCTGGGCCAAAAAGTCCAGTATTCTGCATTTGCAGATAGTCATTTTTCTGAAAACTCAGTGAGGTTATCTGCTCTGATCCCTTTAAAGATGGTAAAATGTCCCCGTAGGTAGGAAATACATTTTATTTTCTACCTATGGGTACTTTTTAGCATCTTTAATTTTACCTGAGCCTGAGGAAGGGCATGTGAGCCTGAAAGCTTACAGAAAAAGATGATTTTTGTGTGATTTCTTAGTTGGTCTAATAAAAGGTATAATCTCTGAACCAACAGTTGTAGAGTTTTTTTGTCTCAGACCAACACGGCTACCAAATACACTCTTCTGATCGTAGGGCTCCCACACAGGGTTGAATCCACATATCACATGCATTAAGCATTGCTCCAGGAAGATACCTATCTTATTGTCCTACTATTCTTTGTCAAATCTTGTCCCCACTACTTGTTTTTTCTCTCTAGCACCAAGCACCTACAATATTTATGAATTTTCTTATTTGTACCTCCTGTGTTTATGTGGTTTCTACTGCAATATTAATCTGATCTTTCATTCACTATCAGCAGTGGGTAATGCTTCTATTAGTGACAGTAGGCACATGATCAAGGCACATGATATGTGCATCTAACTTTCACTGTCTCAGTGTATGACTGGGTTTCTTTTTATTTCATGTTAATAATTTATTGTCATTTTAGTAAACCGCCTTTAAAATATGAATGAACAATCCCATTTTTGCGTACAGAAAATGATCGTGATAAATTGAGGGGTTGCAAATAAAATGTATAGAAACTAGAATTCTTTTGAATGTTGGGAAAAATTAACCTGAATCTGAGGTTTGCAGCAAAGCCAAACTCTCAAAAATTTCTATACATGTGGGTTAATCCTTGTCCTTCATATAATCTGCATCCTCCAGAATTACATACATTCCTTACCTACGTTTCATGTTTAAGACACTAAAACATCTGCCAGAATTCTCTCTTATTTCTCTGATACAGTACTACTGTTCTCTCAGTGGCATTCACATTTTACACTAGATACAAGAATGTATTCTAAAAGATTAGTAAATGAACGTGGGGAGGACAGTGAACTAGACTGTGGCCAGCAGGGGGAGGTGGGAAGGGGAGTGTTGTGTCTACAACTTTGTGTAACACGAGCTGGGTAACACGTGGCTGGGATCAGAGAGAATCCTGCTCTGGAGTGGAGTAACTTTGACCCACATAATGAGTATTTAAAACTAGTTTCAGGTACCAATGTGCAGACAATCCAGGTGTTAAGAGCTCCAGGAGCTGCCCAAAATTATCATGTAAGAAGGCCTTATGTGTTATTATATGTATGATAATCAACCTCTCTAATCTTTCTTCTGAATATCTGTATTCATTTTATGGCAATAAATACAGATGCATTTATCTGTATTTAAATACAGATGTACTTATTGCCATATTTAGATATGCTACACAGATTTTAGTTAGAGTCTCTTGCTCCTACACCACAGATCTTTCATGTACCCTTTAAACTAGTTCCATGGAAATTATAGGCATATCATTAGTTAAATTCAATGCAGAAAATAAGTTACTAGAAATCTGAATAATTTTTACTTAATTACATTAAAAACTAATAAAGACCCCTAAATTATCTTCAGACAAATGAGTAATAGCATCTAAATATGAGAAAAGATATTGGTTTAGTTTACTGGGTATTTTAAATAAAGATCAGCTGCATATGGAAACTATGGTATATTACAAAATTATTTCATTAACATGTATGTTCAGTGAAAAGTGGTATTTCATCCATTGTTATATATTTTTTGTTATATTATAATTAGCTTGGTTAAAGCAAAAGAAATAAGTGCACTAGGAAATACATAAGAAATAAGAATCAAAATGATGAAAATTTAATCTCATACAAGGTTTACCATAGCAGATGAAAGATCAAGACTGACCGTGGAAACAGGTCAATACAGGGAAACCCTCTGCTTGTATTTTAAGATGCACTGTACTGATCTTGCCTGAGTTAAAAGAAGTTCTTATGGACATACTGTAAACTAATATTGAATTAATCACATGAGCTAAAGAACTGAATACACTTCAGTTTTACATAGCTACAGTTCCTAAATAGTGGGGAAAATATAGTATCTAGTATATAAATAAAAAATATCAGTTGTACTCAGTTGTAGCTCCCACATGTGTAATGTAGCTGGGTTTTCTACATAGCACATACTCTTTGCTTAAATTAGCTTCTTTCCCATACCCACTCACATGTTGCTTTTGGTTTTTAGTTTTATGGCTTTGACCATTGAGAAAATATAATATTACCTTTTTAATATTGATTCAGATATTTTAAGAAAATACCTTTTTATCATGTTTTAAACATATTTATAGTTTCTTACTATGCAATTTATACTTTTTAAAATTCTAAAATGTAAATTTCTAAACAATTCAGGTTTTTATAGAACCCATAGCAACAGCATCTGATTATTCTGAACTTCATTAAACAGCATGACTAGGTTTGTTATGCATAAGCTGGAAGGAAAAAAAACCCATTATATGTGGAGTGCAATCAGTTGTGCTGCATGTTTCACAGAATGGACAGATGTCACCAGTTGCGGTGCTGTGACTTGGGGTACATCTGCAAGGAGGGAAAACTTTCAGGGGAATTCCCTGAAAGTACAGAGTGGGAAACTCCCATAGGGGTTCCCTGCTCTCTGCTTGCAGACACATGCCCCTTGCAGCACTGATATGCATGCTGGGGAATCCCTCTGCAGGAGATGTCCCTGGCGCTTGCAGACCTATGATAGAGAAATCCCCTGCACAGAAATTCCCCTGGCATGCATATCACTGCTGCTTGGGGTGCATGTCTTCAAGTGGGAAACCTCCACTTGCAGAGGTGTGCTCTGTATCAGGGTGAAGCCCTGACTTTCACTACTTACCCAGATCCCTGAAGATCCTTTGGAAGCAGCTGGGCAAGTGGAGAAAGCAAGTCAGGTATTCCCAAGGCTTAGAGGGTCAAACATTGCCTAGAAATTCCTGGGGTGTGCGGGACTAGGACCCACAAGCACACAGAGCCCCTGCCCCCGGCAGCTGGACAGCATGGGCCACTTTGGGCTGCCTGTTCTCTCCTGCCATAAACAAACAGATGTGGGCTGCAATAAAGTGGCCCAATTTATTAATACCTTCTGCTGCAGCTATGCAGTTGAGCATTTGCAGAAGGACAGGATTTATAGACATGCTTGCTTTCACTTTCTCTTGCTCCCAACATTTTTTAAATCTGTTCCCACCCGTTGTTTATTATTTCTCTTTTCTCTCTTCTCCTGAGATACTGCATGGTTTGTTTTGTCTCTCTTATTTTCTATTCTTTTAAGTAATAATTAAATGTATTATATCATGTGTTATCTGTTTATATTAGCAAAAGCAAAGTCTAAGAAGGGTGCCTTGCACTTGCAGAAAAAGGTTTGGAATGGTCCTTCTGGCAAGATCCACAAAGGGATTCAGTGGTGGTGGTGCTAAGTATTCCCATGCCTAACTTCTTGGATACCTGATTCTTGGCGTGGAATTCACAATGCTGAATCAGGCAATCTAAATTCCCTTTCCAGTGCATGGGGAGAGTTAAGCATTTTGGATTCACAATAGTCTGTATATTGAGTGGGGAAATGCCTAATACAGCCAATAGCAAATGCTGAAGACAGTAGTGTGGCAGAAATCAATCCTTGGAGCACAGGCAAGAACATTGGTGATGCGTAGGGGGTACATGCATGGTGGTGTACCCCCTATGAAAAGGCACTGCCAACACTGTTGGTGATGCCTGTGGGTGGTCGCTGCTCATCAACCCCACCCCCTTTGCTGCTGACACCGCTGGCAGTGTCAACAGGCGGTTAGTGATTGCCATTGGCCACTGCCGATGCTGCCAGTGGCATCTGTGGGTGGTTGCCAACCCCTGGTCAGCACAGCCCCCCCCCCCAGAGCACCAGTGGCAGCTGTGGGAGCTCCCTGCTTACCGCTGCCACACTCCCACTGCTGCCACAGTGCTCCCGCTGCCGCCAGTGCCTCCATGCCTGCCCAGCCGCTGGGGACAAGTTTTGTTCATGGGCAAGAGCTAAGCTACAGAGTCAAGCTCCCCATGGTTCTTGCATTCTTTCTGACAACGTTGGCATAGATTTGAGGAACTCAACTCTTTCAGGAGTTTGTTTCATAGTCTTTATGCAGACCCTTTATCTCCTGAAGAGGCAATTTTACCTTTGTGGTGAGTCTCACTGTTACAACCAAGGAGCTTTAGGTGCTCTTAGGTGTATCCTGGACTCAGACTACTGAATGACATGAAGGTAAGAACCAGGATCTTGTGTCGGACCTACTATTTTATGGGAAGCTGATATAGAGAGTACAGCACAAGTCTGATATGCTGGTAATAACCCATGTTACTGAGGGAACATTCTGTATCAGCTGGGGCTTCCTGAGAGATGACTGTTTCATTGCTGTGATCCAGATGGGAGGTGACAAGAGCATGTATAACTGAGGTTAGGTTATCATCCACCAGGAACAGATGCAATCTCCTGGCCAGCTATAAATGACAGGGCATATTACTTGCAGATGAGTTTAGCATCAGCAAGGAATCCAAAGGGACTGCTCATCTGCCAACTGAATTGACTAATTGTAGTCATGCAACTTAACTGTGCTACAGTTACCAACTACTTAGCGTGCTTTTCTCCGCACAACAATATAACTTTTACCTTGCTTGGTTTCAGTTTCAACCAGCCATTTTTCATCTAAAAATTGATCTTATTTAATCACCATACCAACTTAGTAACAATCTTGTCATATGATGAAGGATAGGCAGTAGGGCTGTGTGAAATTTCAGCGGCCATTTCATTTAGTTTTGGATCTGGACATTTCGACAGTCGAAACACTGAATCCAAAACAAAATGCAGGGCTCTGAAACAGCTCCAAAATGAAACAGGCCATCCAAAATATTTTGGATGTTTCAGATGTTTCAGAGCTGTTTTGAGCTGTTTCGGAGCTGTTTCAGAGGTGGGGGGGACTGCTTTGATATTGATATCTGTAGCTGGCCAGTGACAACAATCTGTGCTTGAGGTACCTTCCAAACCCAGTGCTCTGGGGGAGGAACAAGGAAGCAGCATAAACGGCTGTTTGTGAACCGAGTCTGCCATTTTGTATCTGCATTTGTCTCAGCAGGAGCAGCAGAGACTGAGAGTCCTGCAACATCATTCTGTAAGCTTGCAGCTTGGTAGTGTCTTGCTACCAAGTTGTAGCCATTTGCCAATTCTTTCCTATTTATTTTCCCTTGCCTACCCTTCCCCCAAAATCCTGGTATTCGTTTTTCTTATCCCACCCCCCCAAACAAAAAGAAAGCAGTGCTTTGCCTGGAAAGCACTCAATACGCATACATTTAATTTTATTACACACACACACTCTCTCACACACACACACGTGCTTCCAGCACATGACATATGAAGCATGCTGGAAAGGCAGGTGCCAGGTCTTCTGGCTGGGGAGGGAGAGGTGGTAGAGGGAGAGCTATAAGTCATCCCTCCACAACCTTAGACACAGCCTCTTCCCTAGCACTAGCAGGCATAAGGCTTCTTCTGGTGCTAGTGGCAGCAACAAGGTAGGACCAGTGCCTGCATCTGCACCCCCTCCAATAACACCAGCCATAATAATAACGCCCAGCACTATTAGCATGACAAGCAGCACCAGCATGTCATTGACAGTCTCCTTCACCCCCATTTCAGTTCCCAGTCTGAACCTTCCAGTGCCAGAGGAGGAGCTGGATCTGGAAGCAGGGGACCTGATTGTCCTAGCAAAAGAAATTCTGGGGGCTGAGGAGGAATCTGAGTTTGTGTTCCACACCCCTCAAAGTTCCCCTAGAGCCAGGTCTTCTTCCCCAGAAGGCAGTTTGGAGGAGGCTGCCACCTCAGAATGATCCCATACTACACTACCCACCCACTTCTGGGTTGTGGGTGGGGATCCTGCCTGATCCCCACTCCTCATCAGGCAGAGGCACAACAACAGGAGCAGCTGAGCCACCTGCCCCCACAACCTCCTCCAAAGTGCCTTCCAGAAGAGACCTGCCTCTAGGGGAACTTTGAGCAGTGTGGAGAACAAACTCAGATTTCCCCTCCTTCCCCAGAATTTCCTTTGCTGTAGCACTCAGCTCCGCTGCTTTCAGATCCAGCTCTTCTTGCAGCACTAGAAGGTTCAAACTGGGAACTGAAATTGGAGTGGAGACTGTCATGCTGGTGCTAGTAATTATTGCTGGTGTTAGTGAAGGTGGTGCAGGTGCAGACACTGCTCCCACCTCCTTGCTCCCACTAGCAGCAGAAGACTCAACACTGCTAGGAAAGAGGGTGCATCTATGTTTGAGGGGGTGAGGGAAAGTGCAGCTCTCCCTCTGCCCCCCTTTCTCTCCCTGGCCAGAAGACCTGGCACCTGCCTTTCCAGCATGCTTCGTAATGCTTGGTGTGCTGCAAAATGTGTATCTGTCTGTAATATATGTTGTGCTTTCCTGCAGTGCACAGTGATGACTCACTGTCAGGGAAAACAGAAGGAGAGAGAGGCTCGCTACCAAGAGACTAGATAGCAAGCCAGAGCCTTTCAGATGCTGCTGGTTCAAGAGAGACAGTTCACAAAGGCACAGATCACTTCAGACAAAACCTTATATGTTGTTTCTATGTCCCTCCCCCAGAGCACTGTGATTGGAAGGGAACTCATGGAAAGATCACAGTCACTGACCAGCTACAGATGTCAATATCAGAGCAGTTTTTCCCCCCACTTCCTCTTCTCAGTTTCTGTTTCCTCATGTCTGCTTTTCAAATCTCCGAATCTTTCTGAATATTTTCTGAATCAATTTGGAGGCTTCCAAATCAACTTGGACCTTTTAATAGGTCTCTTGATTTGATTCAGATTCAGATTCAGAGATACGGTTGCCGAATTGGGCTAGCCCTAGTCTCTCATTCCTGACTGACTTTTTTTGCTTACTGGCTCATCTTCCTTCTATCAGCTGTTTCTCATCAACAGTCCATAAGATAAATTTTACGTAGTGAATATACTCCGTGCTTTCAAGTTAGATTCAGTGGCCTTCTTTCCATATCTCCTGACAGCTAGGCAGGCATCTCATGTGCCCAGGAATGCATTGATGCCAGCTGTCATGTCCTCCTCAACTGCAGGGGGCAGGAACATGTAGCGCAGTCACAGGTAGCACTCCAGGTGGCAACAGAGGTTGTGGGGCAGGGCGGGCTTGCCCTCCATACTGTCAAAGCTCAGGGTCTCATGCTAGGTTCACAGGTGCACCAAGGGCACCATGGCCATCATAATCATCAGTGGAGCATAAGGGGTCAGGCATCCCATGGTCCATGCAAGTAACTCCTCATGGTGCACCCATGACACTCACAGCAGGGGCATGCTTGGCGTGCTGCATTGGCATGGAGAGGCCTGGATCCAGGGCATCTCTCCAAAGAGGCTCCCAGGGTTGGGGGGAGGGCAGGGGCACCAGCAGCTCTGTGTCCCAGTCAGCTGGGAGCCCCTGGCCACGTGTACCTGGGAGCCACGGTCTTGGCAGCAGCACAGAAGACAGGCTGGCCTGCAGTAGGAGAAGGCCAGGAAGTGGCTCTGGAGCTGTGGCACCAGTTGGCAACTGGGATGCTCTGTCAGGGTTATCGGCAGCCTCAGTTGGGACCCTGCAGTGCTGAACACAGGACTGGACCCAGTTGCTGGACCAGCTGGTCACCATGGCTGAGGAGCACTTGGCAGAATCACAAGCTGGTGGGTGGAAGATGTAGCCCACAAGGAGGCCAGGGACTGGCGTGAGGAGGCCAGGGACTGGTATGAAGAGAAGGACTGGGTAGACCAAGAGTTCTGGGAGAGGCTTCTGGCCCTGGAGGAGTGGCACATGGAGGTCCTGGAGTGGTAGGCTGTCCTGGTAGCCAGGGCAGTGGAGGCCATGGAGAAGGACTGCTGGGTGCTGGACACCATCCTGGCCCTGGTGGTCACCTTTGTGCTGCTTACTGCCATGCCTACAGTCCTAGCCCCACCTGTCCCCGGCAGCCACCTGCTGCCCAGCATCAGCCCCCGCCCCTCCAATGGGCCTAGGCTGAGGTGCAGCAGCATATCCACTGGCCACGAGCCTTTGCCCCTGCCCCCACATCATGTCCCCCACCACCCAGCCTCCTTGTCTGGGCTCAGTCCCTCACTTGCTCTGGCTCCATGAAGCTGTGGAGCTAGAGCTGCCTACAGCAGGGCCAAGAACATGCATGGGCCCTGTTTGCCCAGCCTGCCAGCTGCAGGATGGGGAGATGGGTGCACTGGCAGAGTAGCACCCATCATCACCCCTAGGTGAGTGCCCTGCCTTCTGGCCTCATCATGGCATGCACATCTGTGGAGGAGTGGCCAGAGGCTGCCTGCCTAGGCTCCACCTCCTAGGTGCCCCCGCCCCATGGCCCCCCACCGCAGGAGGTTACACACACACAGCATGCACAGTAAATAGTCTGCATAGGAAAGAGGGTGTTTTATTGGTGGTAGAGGTGGGTGGTGGAGGGACTCTGTGGAGAGGGGAAGAGAGGAGGGGGAGACAGGCTCTGTTGTTGGAGTGGAAGGGGGGTCTGTTTCTGTGGAGGGGAATAAACTGCTTTTCTGAGAACTGCCCACAGTGGGCGGCAGTACAGGTGGGCTACAGTGGGGAGTGCAGAAGGAGGTGGTCAGCCAGGCCCTTGTACACTCAGTACCCTTGCCCCCGCTGACAGGTGTGTAGTTTGCCTGGGGCCTTGGTGGTGGTGGTGGGGGACAGGCTTCCACTACCACTGCCACCACAGGTGGCACCCTTGGTGCCAGGCATCCTCTATTCACTGCACATCCTCTGCCCATGCCTCATGGAAGAACTTCCCCCTAGGCCTTGCAGATATTATGCAGCACACCAGCTGTGACAATGTCCCAGGGGATGTTAGCCTTGGTGACCTGAAGACAGGTGGTGAGGGTGCACCAGTGTCCTTTGAGGCAGCCAAAGGTCCACTCCACTGGGGTGCAGGTCTATCCCAGGCACTGGTTGAAGTGTGCCTAGAGCGGGTCCAGCAGGCTGGGGTAGTGCCACATGTACCAGGTGAGGAGCAGGTAGGTGGGGTCCCTGATAAGGAGGGGTGGGACCACCACCATGCCCAACTGGAGGTCTGGCACCCCCAGGTGCAAAGCGCCCTCTCTCCACCAGGGCTGAAAGGGTAGAGTTGTGGAAGACATGGGCATTGTGGGCTCTGTCTGCCCAGCCAGCACTCATGTTTGTGAACACTGTGGTGGTTGATGATGGCCTGGGGCATGATGAAATGGAAGCCCCACTGGTTGTAGTAGGGGCAGTCACTGCAGAGTAGGCAGATGACAGGGTTGTGGGTCCCATTGGTCCCATTCAGGTCCCTGATGCACGGGGGGAACCCCAGGGCATGGAACCCCACCACCACCATCAGGGGGTCATGCACACAGAGCACAGTGTGCCCCAGCACATCCAAGAGGGCACCGCACACCTCTAGGACAGCATCCCCAGTGGTCACCTTGCCCACACTTAAGATGTGGCCAATGTAGTGGAGGCTGGTGGGTGTGGCCAGCTTGAGCAGGGCAATGGCCAGCTGTATGTCTGTGGGGAGGGGACACTGCATGGTGGTGTCCTGCAGCTCCAGGTGCAGGTGGAGTTGCTCCAAGAGGGTCTCAGTCATCTAAAAGGACTCAAGCCACTGCTGTTCATCCCAGGTGGTCTGGGTGACGTGCAGCCACCAGTCATGGCTGGGTGGGTGGGCCCACAGGCGGCAGGACTGGAGGCCCAGGAGGATGTGGACAGCCCCAGTGTTGGTGTCTGAGAGCATGTTGCCAGTATCCCTGGGCAGTAGTACAGGGTCCAGGTGGCAGCAGCATGGTGGCAGGGGGCCTGGGATGCCATGGGAAGCCAGGACAGGTGGCCCTGTTTGCCCAGCCTGCCAGCTGCAGGATGGGGAGATGGGTGCACTGGCAGAGTAGCACCCATCATCACCCCTAGGTGAGTGCCCTGCCTTCTGGCCTCATCATGGCATGCACATCTGTGGAGGAGTGGCCAGAGGCTGCCTGCCTAGGCTCCACCTCCTAGGTGCCCCCGCCCCATGGCCCCCCACCGCAGGAGGTTACACACACACAGCATGCACAGTAAATAGTCTGCATAGGAAAGAGGGTGTTTTATTGGTGGTAGAGGTGGGTGGTGGAGGGACTCTGTGGAGAGGGGAAGAGAGGAGGGGGAGACAGGCTCTGTTGTTGGAGTGGAAGGGGGGTCTGTTTCTGTGGAGGGGAATAAACTGCTTTTCTGAGAACTGCCCACAGTGGGCGGCAGTACAGGTGGGCTACAGTGGGGAGTGCAGAAGGAGGTGGTCAGCCAGGCCCTTGTACACTCAGTACCCTTGCCCCCGCTGACAGGTGTGTAGTTTGCCTGGGGCCTTGGTGGTGGTGGTGGGGGACAGGCTTCCACTACCACTGCCACCACAGGTGGCACCCTTGGTGCCAGGCATCCTCTATTCACTGCACATCCTCTGCCCATGCCTCATGGAAGAACTTCCCCCTAGGCCTTGCAGATATTATGCAGCACACCAGCTGTGACAATGTCCCAGGGGATGTTAGCCTTGGTGACCTGAAGACAGGTGGTGAGGGTGCACCAGTGTCCTTTGAGGCAGCCAAAGGTCCACTCCACTGGGGTGCAGGTCTATCCCAGGCACTGGTTGAAGTGTGCCTAGAGCGGGTCCAGCAGGCTGGGGTAGTGCCACATGTACCAGGTGAGGAGCAGGTAGGTGGGGTCCCTGATAAGGAGGGGTGGGACCACCACCATGCCCAACTGGAGGTCTGGCACCCCCAGGTGCAAAGCGCCCTCTCTCCACCAGGGCTGAAAGGGTAGAGTTGTGGAAGACATGGGCATTGTGGGCTCTGTCTGCCCAGCCAGCACTCATGTTTGTGAACACTGTGGTGGTTGATGATGGCCTGGGGCATGATGAAATGGAAGCCCCACTGGTTGTAGTAGGGGCAGTCACTGCAGAGTAGGCAGATGACAGGGTTGTGGGTCCCATTCAGGTCCCTGATGCACTGGGGGAAACCCAGGGCATGGAACCCCACCACCACCATCAGGGGGTCATGCACACAGAGCACAGTGTGCCCCAGCACATCCAAGAGGGCACCGCACACCTCTAGGACAGCATCCCCAGTGGTCACCTTGCCCACACTTAAGATGTGGCCAATGTAGTGGAGGCTGGTGGGTGTGGCCAGCTTGAGCAGGGCAATGGCCAGCTGTATGTCTGTGGGGAGGGGACACTGCATGGTGGTGTCCTGCAGCTCCAGGTGCAGGTGGAGTTGCTCCAAGAGGGTCTCAGTCATCTAAAAGGACTCAAGCCACTGCTGTTCATCCCAGGTGGTCTGGGTGACGTGCAGCCACCAGTCATGGCTGGTTGGGTGGGCCCACAGGCGGCAGGACTGGAGGCCCAGGAGGATGTGGACAGCCCCAGTGTTGGTGTCTGAGAGCATGTTGCCAGTATCCCTGGGCAGTAGTACAGGGTCCAGGTGGCAGCAGCATGGTGGCAGGGGGCCTGGGATGCCATGGGAAGCCAGGCCAGGTGGCCACACAGCATGAAAGGGCCACCAGGGCTGAGACTACCCTGGGCCAGACAAAAGGTCAAAAGAACAATATGGTCAAAGAGAAATTAATGCAGAATTTCCAAATTTGGACAAGTAGCATTATGCAAAGACTACAGGTACTGCTTTATGTGTATCCAGTCATCCTTTGCATGGAAATGCTTCTTTTCTATCTGATTATTGACCACACATATAGAGAAGACAAAAAGTTTCTCAGATGTAATGTAAAGAAATATATATATTAAAAATATTTGTATATAATTATTAAAAGGAAAAATATTTTTAAGAAGTGAAAGCAAGTTCATTCTTGCATTAACTTGTACTTTTATGGAAAAGCAA
Organism: Alligator sinensis; assembly: GCF_000455745.1. Taxonomy (NCBI): domain Eukaryota; kingdom Metazoa; phylum Chordata; order Crocodylia; family Alligatoridae; genus Alligator; species Alligator sinensis. The sequence continues at coordinate 188,591 of NW_005842216.1, forward strand.
AAGTACTTTTTGTGTAATATGTCTACTGAGTTAGGCTTTAAATTGCTGAATTTCTACCCAGTAGTAGTAGAGTAGAAACAAGTTGTTTACAACACATTTTTAAAATCTGGTTCCAAATAAATCAAATTCTGATCTTATCTATACTTGTGTAAATCTAGACTAACGTTATTGATTTAAACTACTGGTATTGCAATCAAAATTTTACCCACTGACTACAAGATTACACGGGGGTTTTATAGTCCAGCATGATGATAATTCTTGTTCAAGTCATTATAAAGAATTCAAGTCTTCAAAATATATTTGAAAATAGATCATGGAGCTTAATTCTCATTTAGATGAGAATTTGGGAAAATACTCAAAAGGTACATGATTTAGGCAAATTGACTTCTTTCTATTTCATAAGATACTCAAATGGCTTTTATGTTGAGGAGATTTAATCCAAATTACCTTGTAGCTCATTGGCATGTCCATAGATGGATAACTAACACTGTTGGTCTATCCTGTTCCAAGGCTTGGGAAAAGTGCAGGCTACTTTTTCCCTCTGCTCCACACCTCCCAGGGACTGGCCTGGGGAGGCAAAGAGAGGAGGGGAGAAGGGGCAGCCACAGGCTTCCCTCTGTATCAAGAAGAACTCTAGTGCTGGAAAATTCCACGAAATTTGCAGTGCTAGAAATGAATGCCTACCCATACCTTATAAGAACATGTACAGATTTGATATTTTCACTTGCTAATTGTTATTAAACATTAGTCTGAAATTGTAGAAACTGTATTAAAATTAAGTGAGCAATTGTTGCTTGTGGCCCCATGAACCTAATATTTGGAAAATACAAATTAACTTCCTCTATTTCCCCCAGTGGAAATTGAACCTCATGTAATCTTATTCAATGAAGTTAGATGTTTTAAAGTTGGTAGGGTACCCTAGGGTATTGAAGGAATTGGCTGAGGAAATATCAGATCCTCTTTGAGAATTCTTGGAGGTCAGGTGAGATCCCAGATGACTGGAAAAGGGCAAATTTGCGGCACTTTTACTTGTGCTCCAAGGGTGGGGGTGCTTTAATAGAGCAGCTCTGAAAGCCTTTCTAGTTAAAGTGCCCACAGCATCTCATGTATTAGCGCCCCTGTGCTTCAAAATGGTAATGGGAGCACTTTAACTAAAGCTCATCAAACAAGCTTTAGTTAAAGCACCCCTGCCACCATTTTGAAGGGTGAAGATGCTGGTACATGAAATGAGGAGGCTGCTAGAGCATGTTAATTAGCATGTTCCAGAAGACTGTATTAATTGAATCTGCTCTGATGTGCTGTAAATAGAGTCTGTTGGAGCAGTCCCACCCTCCCCCGAATGTCTATAGGCACCCGTTGTGCCCATCTTTGAGAAAGGGAAGAAGGAGGATCTGGGGAACTACAGACCAGTCAGCCTGGAAAGACCATGGAGCATATTTCTAAGGAATCTACTGTGATGGGAAGTACCTAGAAAAGAACAAGTTGATCAGGAATAGCCAGCCCACCAAGAGGAAGTCATGCCTGACCAACCCGATTAGATGCCAGGCTCTAATGTGGGAAGAGCAATGTATGTGATATCCTTTGATTTTAGCAAGGCTTTTGACACTATCTCCCACAACATACAGACTAGATGAAAGTACTTTAAAGTGGATACATAACTGGTTGCATCTTCATGCTTAATGACTAGTCATCAATGGCTCTATGTCTAGTTGAGAGGAATTATCAAGTGGGGTTCCCTATGGATTTGTCCTGGGTCTGGTATTGTTCAACATCTTCATTAATGATTTGTATGGTGGGACTGAGTGCACACTTATCAGATATGTGAATGACATCAAGTTGGGCAGACTTGCGGACACGTTAGAGGGAAGGGCTAGGATGCAGAATGACTTGAATACACTGAAAAGATGATGTTCTACAATCAACTGGATGAAATTCAACAAGGACAATTGCAAAGTCCTGCACTTGGGACAAAACTATTGCATGCACAAATATAGACTGGGGAAGGACTGGCTAGGCTACAGTACTGCAGAGAAGGACCTGGGGGTTGCAGTAGACAATAAACTCAATATAAGCCAGCAGTGTGCTTTTGTTGCAAAGACAGCTGACAGCATACAGGAATGTATTAACATGAGTGTCACTTGCAAATCAAGGAACATGATTCTTCTACTCCATTCAGCACTGGTGAGCCTTCCCTAGAATACTGTGTCCAGTTTTGGGCCCCACATTTCAAGAAGATATGGACAGTGGAGAGGAACAACAATGATTAGGGACCTGGAAGACTAGACTTATGAGGAAAGGTTGAAAGAACTGTATTTATTTAGTCTGGAGAGGAGAAGACTGAGGGGGGTTTGATAACAGTCTTCAAATACCTCAAGGGCAATTACACATGATTAGCTTCTCTGTGGCTGAAAGGGACACGATTAAGAACAATAGCCTCAAAGGTGCACAGAGGAAATTCAGGTTGGAGATTCAGAAGAACTTTTGACTATGATGGTGGTCAATTATTGGAACAGGCTATCTAGAGAAACTGTGGAATCTCCATCCTTGGAAATTTTAAAGATCAAGTTGGCTAAACCCTTGACTCTGATGATCCTGTCTTGAGTAAGGGGCTAGACTAGATGACCTTATGAAGTCTCTTCCAGCCCTACTTTCCCATGATCCTACAAGATGCCAGCTTGGTGATCAATTGCCACTGGGGAGTTCATGGGAGTACAGTTAAAATATAAATATTATAGTTGTACAAAATGACAACTTACCCAAATAAAATATGTGAGATGTTTCCTTCTTACACTTTTTCTTATTACTGTTAATAATTTATAGTACAGCAATATGCAAAGGCCCTAATCAGTCATTGGGCCACACTGTGCTAAGTGCTGAATAAACAATCCGAAATCCAGGCAGACTACAATAAAAAATCATATGACCAATATAAGAGCTACAGGATTGCTCCTACTCTCACAGCAGTTTCACATGAGTATAGCTCTGTTGACTTCATTAGATTTATTTTAGATTTACATCAGCATAAGTCAGAGAAAAAAACAAGCCTTATATTTTTCTCTCTAGCAATTAGAGCTGCTGGTACTGCCCACTTGTCTGACACTTCTGTAAATTATTAATATCCCTGACACTCATCACTTAAATAAGAGGGATCTTATGAAAGAAATAACGGATCTTTTTATTAAGAAATAAGCAATACATCATAAAATAAAGAACTGAAACTTGGTGATGGTTTGAATTCTCACATTTTATCTCATTTATAGAAACAGAGATTAAGATTCTTTGAAAAAGGAAATTGTAATCAAAATGAATCCCGGTTAACTATATCAAATGAGATATATTCCGTCTAGATATTACATTTATTTTAGATGAAGATGTAGCTTTTCTACATCTTGATTATACTCACTGTTCTTCCACACAGAATATTTCATTCTCTACAAAAATATTTTTTATTCCTTTGAAACCCATATATTTTTATCCTAAGTATTTTCTACACTAGACTTGTTCTAAAATGAAGCAGCAGCTTTGGTGCCAGAGGCTTTTCTTATCTCCCTAGTTCAGAAAGCTGATGCTTAACCCATCAAAGATATAACACTTGCAAATGTATTATGCTCAGCTAAAAATAAAAGCTGCCTTTGAGGTTTTTCTTCTATTCGCTTATGTAGTGCTGAGGGTAGAGACAGGAAGGTACTTTCCTGCAAGCTACATATATCAACAATTCAAAGAGGCACCTAATCTCTGTGCTAAAACAGAAATGTAGCAAAAAGAACTTTCAAAAGAATAGACGATCATTTCAAAATACTCGATTATGAATATTAAGTCAAAGGAGAGTAGATAACAAAGACTGATCAGAAATACCTATTTTTTAAACTTGAAGAAATTTTTTTGTGGTATATTAGCTCTTCTGAGCCTTTGGGTAGGGTGGCTTATAAATCTAAAAAGATAAATACATATGAGCAACATGTAGATTTTTACCTAAAAGGTACACAAATTTAAAGGATTTTAAAAAGGATTAAGAAAAAGTGGACCTAACCAAATCTGCGAAAAACAGCTAGACCGTGACCTAATCTCTAATGCAGACTGGAGAAACCTGGAGGGCATTTCACAGCAATGGGTAAACTGGATTTTATACCAACCAAGGCCAAGCTTACTTGCTGACAATCCAAAAATACAACAAAGTCATAGGGGAAAGCTAAATATTGACCTCTATGTATCTGAGGTCTGGAAAATGAAGTTTTGCCTTTCCTCCTAACAGACAAATGAAAAACAATGCATTCCCAAGTAACAGAGACATGAGGCTGATCATTTTGGCTCAGATGGAAGTGGTATACTATCTTATAAATATCTTTCTTTCCCAAAAAATCTCAGTTGAGTTCTTCTGTAACAAGAGCAGAACAGATCTAAAACATGCTTCTGTTACAGGAAGCTCAGTTGTGCTCCACTGTTTTGTAGGTTATGATAGAATAAGTTACCAACATGAATCTGGATGGATTTAAATGGATAAAATGGATAAATTAAATGGATAAAATGGATAAATAGATAAAATGATAAATGGATAAAATGAATAAAATGGATAAATAGCAGTAGGATAGTTTACACCCCCTGGGACAAGGCAAAGGGCCTTAGCCCAGACACCACCCTTATCCAAGGCAGCATCCATCACACTTAGCCAGCCTCCCTCTGGCTTGCACTCCTCCTTCTCCTGACCCCAAATATCTCATCCTGGCTCCCCAATGGACCAGCTTCAAGAGGGCTGGGGAATGCTAAGAACATAAGGACAATGCTTTGGATAATGACAAGCGCATAATCTGGTGGTCAGAGCACATTGATGAGATGTATGTTCAAACACCTTCTTGATGAAGGTAGGGATATAGAACTGAGTTCCCTGCTTCCTGGGCAAGTGCTGTAACAACTAGGATGTTGGACCTTCTCTCATTGGTTCTGTTTTTTTTCCACTTTTGGAACTTACCCAGCATTACAAACATGTTGGGCAATTTTATTCCACCTGGATACCAATGGGTGCATCTACACGTGTGCTTTAATGTGCATTAGACTATTTTAATGTAAATTAAAGTATAATGAAAAAAGGGTGAGCTTTTGCTAATGTGCATTGAAATGTCCATAACAGCCATGTGAACTTTTACATGTACTCTGGGGGTGGGTGGGGATGGTGCTTCAATTAGAGTGGCTCTCAGAGTGGCTCTAATTAAAGCTCCACTGTGTCTTGTATATCAGCATCCCCGCGCTTAAAAATGGTAGCTCATTTGATGAGCTGCCTTCCTCCAGAAGGTGTGTGAACCTACATTTCACCAATGTGCTCTGGCCATCAGACTATGGGCTAGCCATTGTCCAGTGTATTGTCCTTATGTTCCCTAGCCCTCCTCTTGAAGCTGCCCCATTGGGCCATGTTTAAAAATGGTGGAAGAGGCACTTGAACTAAAGCTTATTCAATGAGCTTTAGTTCCAGTGCCCCTGCCACCATTTTTAAGTACAGGGATACTGATACACAAGATACAGGAGGCTGCTGGAGCCTCTAATTGCCATGCTCCAGCAGACTCGATTAACTGGGTCTGCTCCAATGCACTGGAATTACAGCATGTCAGAGCAGCCTCTGTGCTCATGTATAGGCACTCCGTGCTCTTTAGTTAATGTGCATTAAGGTAGGTTAATACATATTTTCCTAGTACCTCACAAAGGGGGGGACTAGATTTAATGCACATTAACTAAAGCAAATTAATGCACATGTAGATGTGTCTAATGTGTTCAGTGTGCAGCCTAATTAGTATTCTCAGAAGGGGAAAGTAGGGAGAGTTTAGTTACGTTAGTGCCAATAGAATCTAAACCACATGTAAGTGTCCAGAACTATATTTAGGTAGCTATGTAATTGCCATTTAGGCAGGTCAAGGTAAAACAAGATTTAGCACTGAGCATGTGTTGGTGTAGGTAAAGAAAGCTCTCAGAACCCCAAGCACATGAAAAGATACTGGAACTAGTTCGGAATGGAACTTCATGCAAGAAGAATACATTAATAAGAACCAAATGTGCAGCAGAGATAGTTTTGTTTTTTGGGGGCATTATGCCCAGTTTGACTTAATTTTGCTGTGTGAATGTCCTGGATACCGAATTCTTTATAAACAAATCAATCAGCTGAGTAAAACAAATACTTCTATTAAAATGAGAAACCAAATATTTTTAGAACTTTGGGAGAGCTGGCATTTGCTTTCTTCCATTTTCATGTTTGGGAAATGTTTAATAATTACTGTAAGCATTTATATCTTATGACCTTCAAATTCAGTTTTTACTTTTAGTTAATGTAAAATGAAGCCTAAAGGGAAAGACTCTGAACCTCTACTAATAATTGAAACAATATTATTAACAAATATTTAAATTACTTTACGTGGCTGAGGGCTGGCTTTTAGGACTAGCTTATACTTATTGCATACTTTCACTTTTAGCTTCCTTTTGTGGCCTGCAGTAGCAAATAATACTATTGGTTAAACATTTAATAAGCCTGCTAGTATAATATGATACCCTAATTCTCACAAATCTACAGATCCTCTCATCCCAAGGGACTCTACAGGATTGTACAGACCAACATTTAATTTGGAGACAAGGATACAGCATCCATCAGAGAAATGTAGCCCCCTTGAAAGGAAGACTGCAATACTTGTTGATGTTAAACTGAAGAAATACTTTAGTTTGGTATGGGAAGCCAAGAACTATAAAATACCTGATTCTTACACACATTTCTCTGCATTTATGAAATTAATATGCTGTATCTACAAAGTAAGTTTTACATATCATCCAAAGAAAAAGAATTAAATATTTTTCTCCTGTTCTGTATTGCACTTCTCTTCTTCAAATAAAGTATCAATTCAGTCAAAGCTATAGGACTATTCACATGTTTAAAAGTTAAGCAAATGTGCTTTGCAGAATCATTGGCATATTGTTAGAAGTAAGAGCCTTTCAACACGTTAAAACAGAGTAAAAGAAAACATTTATACCTTCTTTATGCTCCAAAAAAGGAATCTTTACAATTCTCTGTTTAAAGAAGATTTAAATATGAATGCAGTTTCAGAGACTAAATTAATACTTTGCACTGGGTAGCAATGGTGAAACTCTACATTAAGACTGACTAAAAAAAGGACAGTATGTATTAAATAGGCTAGTAAATACTTCATCTTTGCCAATCTCATAAGGTTGTTTTTGTTTTGAAGATTTCAGGACAACTGAATATTAATTCTTTCTAATGCGTTGCAGTAGTCTTGCAGGATTGTTGTAGTTGAACTGGTCCAAAGAATATAGGAGAAGCAAGTTTGTTTGTTATCTGTTCATCTCCTAACACCTCACTTATCGCCTCACACCTCACAGCACCCTAGTTGAATCCAACAAAATAGTTGGGAGAGATGTTAGATAAGCTTTTGGACACAAAACACCCTTCCTCAAGTTTGGGAAAGAAGTAGAATACATTTCCCAACAATAAACTCTATTTATTCTGACTTTAAGATGATCCCTCAATAATTAGATTCTAGATAGGGAAAATGTATACATTTGTTATGATTTTCCATGTCTAGAATCTAATTTTTGGAGGATCATCTTAAATTCATACCCCCTACCACTGTAGTGGGCTAAGCAACAGAGGGTGCTCCCCCTCCTGCCTGCTTCTCAGTGCCTGCCCCTCATAGCTCCAGCTCTGATGTTGGCAGCTGTGGTGGTGGCAGCTCTGGCCTGAGTCCTGAGCCCAAAGCCAGGGCTGGAGCTGCTGCCACCACTATGTGGCCAGGCTGGAGCACATACTCTGCACATACGCTGCACTCTCAGCTCTGGATTTGAGCAGGGTCCCAGCTGGAGGGGAGCAGAGGCTGTGTGGGGCAGGTGGTGGGAAGCGGGGCCGCAGCTGCAGTTCTGATCCCAACCCAAGCCTGGGGTCAGAGCAGGAACCACAGCCACCCCCCTCCCCCCACAACTGGCATACAAATCTAAGACAAAGGACTTGCCCTCCCATCCCCCCTAATCCATGTTAACTGGAGAAAAAAGCCATGCCTTGGACTCAAGTGAATATGGTACACTATAACATATGTGTTAAAAATAAACAACATAAAAAAAACCCCCTAAAAAAATCACCCTACCAAAACAAAACCCTCTTCTGGTTTTACTTCTTTTCCTAGGGAAAGGATCATAGAACTAACAACACATGATAGACGTAGACATATTGTTTAATCACAAAAAGAAAATGAATGTGTGTAGAAATCTAAATATTGTTGATTGTGTTCAATGAGTCCTAATTACTTGATTTAATTTTCGTTTCTTTCCCTGTCATTATACACTGTGAAAACTGCTTCCCTTTCAAATATTTTTATTTTATTTTAGGGTTCATCTGGTTTATGAAATCATATTTTAGGCTCAGCTGCAAGGGAATACTATACAACTGGTTGATAAAACTGGAATAGCTGATCACAAGCAGCCAGCATGAATTTGAAAAAAACAAGTCATGTCAAACAAATTTGATCTCCTTCAACCAAGCAACTTACTTCTGTATTGCACTTCTGTACTGAATGAATGAATGCACTGAATGTGGTGTATCTGGACTTCAGTGAGGCTTTTGACAAAGTCTCTCACAACCTTTTCATAAACAAGTTAGAGATATGTGGGCTAGACAAAACTACTGTAAGGTGGATACACAGCTGGCTTAATAGCCATAAACAAAAGGTAATTATAAATGGATTCATGTCATCTTGGTTATGAAACAAGAGTAAAGAGTTAGAACTAGTCTATGGAGGGGATGGGATGACTGAAAGAGGAGTTCTGAATTTCCAGTTAGGTTTAGTGTCTCTGAGTTGTGGTCTCCAACTTCCATGGCAAAGTGGAAGGCATTTTGGTTTTCCATGCTTCTGGGCTTTACTGGTTGGAAAGGAATTCTTTCCGCTTCTGTTGCTATAGGTGTTGGGTGTCAGGAGTAGGGTCACCTTCCTCAGAAGTATTGGTTTTTAGCTGCAGGCAAGGCTGGGGACATTGACCAGCCTCTTGCATATGAACTCTTGCATATCACAGGCCAGAAAATTTAATCCAGTAATTCCTGCATTAATTCCTTAAATAAGATGTTACCAGCTTTTAAAAACTATATATTGTTTCACTGTTTGCCAGATAATAATATATTTGTATTTATAACAAAAAAGGAAGCCAGATTTTTACTTATGAAACTGCATGTTTTTTTACATCTGTATTTTTGCATTAAGCAATATGTGGAAGAAAAGTTTGGCTGCTGACAAATCTTATGATAGATGTTTTCACTATCACAGGGTGTATCTACATGTGCTGTTAAGGCGACCTGATAAACTCTGGCACAGTTTATGCCATTATTTATCATGGTGCCTTAATGGCATGTGTAGATGCTCAAACTGCTGTGGTCCAGGGTGCACGTGCAGACACTGTACCCAGGGCAGAGCAGTGACTCAACACTCACCATTCAGAGCCCTGCTGCCTGGGCTGACTGGGTGCAATGTCTGCCTGGGTCAGCATTTACACATGTGTTCAGGTGCAGTTATTTTTGCTGCAGTAAGATAGTTACTGACAGTACTATCTTACGGGTGTGAAAGTTAATTTGCTGTAGTCTAATAGTGTCATATGTGTAGACTGTGATGCTCTACACTGTAGCAAATTAATCTACTGTGCAATAAAGTGCATGTGTAGATGCACCCACAGTCCCTAAAAGGTTAAACTGCAATTATGCTCACTCTAGAGCAGAGTCAGTGAAATAGTACAGTAGAGACTCCTGTTACAGCATTAATGTAGCTTAGTGCTAGTCAAAGGATCATAGCGCTTACTTAACTTGCTATTTTCCACCTGCTGGCCAAGCAGATCTGTTAATATGTGCCTGTTAGCACCCAGCTTTTATAGACGAATGAAGTAAAAGCTATGAAACTATTTTTGGATCTGCCACAAGCTAACTTGTCCAACGTTACAAAACTGAGTGGCATGTACTAAGAGCTCTTTTGTTCCCTTGACTGTCAAGCTTTCCCCTTCTTTGTCTATATAATTTTTATTAACTGTCTGGGTATAACTAATTTTTTTTGGTGAAGATTAAGACAAAGGAACTGTTGATCCGTTGCATCTTCTAGTAGGAGCTCACCCTTGGTATTTAGCGCTGTGGACCTATAGCTACCTTACCTTACCTGGCCTGGCATCACACATATTTTACCTCTGTCTCACACATTTTTTCTCTGAAAATCCTTGCCATTTCTTGGTATGCTTCCTTAGTAACCTTACCCTCCTTCCACTGACTGTTTTTTCCTTTTGATTTTGAGGCATCCTACAAACTCCTTGTACAGACACATTGCTCTCGTATTGCTCTGCTTGTGCTTCCATCATGTTGAAATAGCTTCTGTGTTCCTTAGAAAGTGCCAGACCTCCTGGGACCCTTTAATCTTCATTCTGTCTTTCCATGGTACCTCACCCACAATCTCCTTGACCTGGTTGAAATCTGACTTTTTGAAATCTAGTATTTTAGACCTGCTGATGTCATTCTTTCCCTGTGTCACAATAATGAATGCTATCATATTGTGATCATTTCCTTCCAAGTTTCCTATCATCTTTACATCCTCAAGCAATTCTTCCGAACTGGTCAGAAGAAGATCCAAGATTGCTAGAATTTTACATTCTAAAATTTCTGAAAAAGAAAGTTGTTCTCTATACAAGTTAGGGATTTGCTTGACATATTATTTTTGGTTTATTGTTCTGCTGGCAGATATCAAGAAAGTTAACACTTCCCATCAGTACCATCTCATAAATTAGGGATAATTTTATGTATGACAAACCCACACCATAATACTGCAAATGTACTTTCCCCCTTTGATTTAATCTATAAACACTCATCTGACTAAAGAAGAAGTGGACTAAAGAAGAAGTGTGCATATTTCAGACATACAGTATAATGCGAATACTACCACCTTGTTTGCCACCCTTGTCCTCCTGAAACAGAATATATACCACTATGCTAATCTTCATAATGGAAGTAATATTAATAGTTGTTAAAAAGTAACATGCCATTGATTAATTACAATAATTTGGACAGTTATTCAGACTCCATTGTGACAGGTAGCATTGAATTCCTAAACAATAAAAGTCACTGATTAAAAGAAATATACATTTAAATTAATTTTCAAATTTTTCTAGTATCTCTATAGCTAAGAATGGTGCTACTACCATTCATCAATAAGAGCCACCATCCTGTAACTCCATTTAAGGACTTCAGTGTAAAGATTAGTTTTAACAATAAGCTCAATATTTTTCTGTCTCAAACCATGTCGAATGATTAAAGTGGGAGCTTCCCGGCTTATTTGTGTGTCAGGAACTTTTAACATTTTAAGGTAATTCAATTCACAATTTGATTACCATAGTGATTAGAATGCATATAATTCTGTATATCAATTTTCCTTTAAGAATAGTTAAAATTTTCCAAAAGAGTGACTAATAAATTGATTAGCCTTATTCAAAGTCAGAATATAATGAAACTGAGAATAAAATAAAACAAAACCCTTCAAAACCTCTCTGTCCAAGGAAAAAAATGTTAAGACTCTGAAATAAGAGTTATAACTTTACACTGAAAGGGATAGGGTTTCCTGGTATTAAAATTCTGACTAGAACAATTGTGTGCATCATTTTATATCATGACAAAATAACTTTAGCTAAATAATCCATTTTTACAGCTAAATCTGCTCCCTTGCAGCAATTTATGAACTCAATATTTAATTTTCACTTCCAATTCTTCAGTGTTTCCTAAACGTTTATATGGTATGATATATGTCTGCAGACTTTTCAGTTTGCATGTGTGTATATACCCATTTTAATAATCCTAGGTGCTATTAAATACAAGTAAAAGAAAATGATTCATTTAACTAGAGGAAGAAGGTAAAAGAATGATGGACAAATTAGACCAGGTCCTCATTTTCTAATTAGATCATACAGTATTTGATTATACAGGGCACCTGGCAGCACCCATTTTCATTAATAATGATTAATAGATTGCATTAATATACTGTCATCTCAATGTCCCAAAATGTATACCTTATACCTTGAGGAAAATTTTAATCTGGGTCTCTATCTCAAACTGACTTTGAGGTGGGAGAGGCATGTAATTCTAATCAGAATTGCTTTAGCGGTCTTTGAATTCAGTAACCGTTCTTATTTAAAAGAAAAAAAGTGATCCTGTTCCCTTCAAACATTTCAGACAGAATGGAAAAAAAGGGAAAGCAAGAAAAAAGATAGTATTATCCAAAATAAATACTTTCTGTCCTTTTTACAGTCACTAGTGCATACCACTTTGCAACATATTTTGCTGCTAAAGCTTCATTGTTCCTCAAGGTTGTGCTAAAGTGATTTCTCAGTATTTAAATGAGCATGCATGCTGAGGTGTTGGAGAACAGATTACAAATCTCACATATAACAAAGGAAAGTAATAATCTGCTCAGAGAAACTACTCCTCTTTCTAGAAATGTAACCTTGTTTAAATTCTTTCTTTTTTACATCAAAATGACAATAAATAATTTCAGCCAAACTAGGCAGGGACATTTAAGGGTAGATCTGTCAACCAAAAGGTCTGCTATTTTTTTAATGCATACTTTACCTTTGAGGGTGCTTTTTCGTGTTTAGGGTGGAAAGACCAAGGTCCCACATACCATTCTGTTAGGTTTAGAAGGCCGTACTTCTGAGGTAGATTTATACAGTTATAATGATGATTTATAGCCTTACATCAGTCTTGGAATGACTTTGTTGCAATGGACAGAATGTTATCACATTGTTCCTTTAAAATTATGATCAAGCAGAATAGAGTGAAGGCCACCTTTACATTTCACATTTACAAACCACATACAAGCTTTGGAATGGGACAAATATGCCTTTTACATCTAAATCAAGGCTTCCAAGATATAGAACTCTTCAAAAGAACTCATTCTTTAAGTGATGCAAATCCAAAATGCCAGTCTCAACACTATAATTTTGTTACCTTTTTAAAAGCTCTTTAAAAGAAATGCAAGATAAACCTTAAGATATTTTAAGGTAGCCAGAACAAGGTAAGTTGGACAGTTTTCAGACAGATTGAATCCCAACAGATGAGGTAGAATGTCACATATGCCATTATACAGGGACTTGAGTCAAACCTAGAACTCCCCTTAGGTTAGCATGCTATAAAAATGACAGTTAGACATGTGACTAACTATGTGATATTGAAAGTGGGCACTTACTACATGGTAAACTCTGATTATGATTTGGCTGAAGTAAAAGCAGAATTAGAAGAAACAGAAGAGAATTCTGGACTAATACTACCATACCACAAGAGCATACTATAGAGCAGTGGTTCTCAACCGGCAAACTGCAGGCTGCATGCAGCCCAAACAGCGCACTGCTGCAGCCCATGTGACATCCTGTTAAAAAAAAAAAGTAAAAATAGCCACCTGCACTTTGTTAGAGTCAAGGATCCAGGTTTTCTGTTCACTGTAGAAAAATGTGGATTTTCCCCCCTTTAAGGGAAACACATGGATTTTCTCTTTTAAGGGAGAAAATAAAAGATTTTTGTCTTTAAAAGAGAAAAATGCAAGAAATGGCAGGTTTCCCCTTTCAGGGTGGCAGAGCTCCAGCCTGCAAGGAGCTGCTTGGGGTTGGCAGGATTGGGAGGTGGGTAGTCAGAGGCAGAGGGTGCCAAGTGCATGTGCGTGCACACACATGCACGTGGCATTCAGACAGCACGGAGACCAGTTCCCATAGCTCCCTCAAGGACAAGGACAGAGATTACACATAAAATGGTTTAAGTGATAAAAAGCTGGTTTAAACCTATAACAGAATAGACGTTCAGTGCACATAAACCAGTTTGAAAAAGGCCAAAAACTGAGATAAACCTGGTTGAATGTAGTATCAGATTTAACTGATTTGGGTCAAACCAGTTTATACAATGTCTGTCCCAGACCCCTTCCTGGTTTAAGTAATCCAGAGTCTCCCAGTATCCCAGATGCTTTGCAATCCTGGGTGGGGCTCTGCTCTCTGCTCTAGCCCAGTAGGGTTGGCCCCTTCCCTCTGCTCCCTGGCTTTGGCTCCAGCAGAGACTGCAGGTACAGTGGCATCTGCCTGGCTTCCTCCTGCTCAACCCCACCACTCCCTGCTCAAGTAGGGATCCTCCCTCCCCTCTGTCTTACACAGACACCTCTCAGCATTAGCTAGCATACCACATGCTGGCTACAGTCTGTACTGTGGGTGACAGGACACAGGCAGACAGGATAGTGTCAGTTTAGGGCTTTTTGAGCTAATCAGCAGGTAGCTGGCAACATCCCTCCAATCCTCCCTCTGAAAAAGTTGTTGAAGAAGAGCTTGAACTAATGAGAAAAGCGTTGTTTTGTTTGATGGACTGATAAATGCTAACAACTCCCTGTGTAACTCCCTGCTGTGTTACCCAATGCTCTGTTATCAACTCCCTGCTGGGAGGGGGGAACCCATGCCTAATCAGAGCATCCTGCTGGGGCCTGGCTATACCCTTCCTCAGCTCAGCGCTGTAGAAGGGGAGGGCTTCTCTAGCACCCCCTAGTTCCTAGCTGGAGCCACTGCAGGCATGTGCCTGTATATTTTCAGTCCAGAGGGAATGTCTTTACAGTTACAAACCATTTTAGCCTAGCCACATTAAACTAACCAGCAAAAATTGAATTAATTCAGGCTCAAGCTTTTTGAATGTCTGTTCCTAGTCCAGGTAAGTCTATCTGAGGGGACAAAGGGCAGGTTGAGGCCCCCATGGTGAGGGAGGGAGGGAATAGAGTAGGGCAGGGCAGTGTGTCTGGATCAGAGTAGTGTGTGAGACCCAGGGCCAGGAGCCACAGTGGGAATGTGCAGCTGTGGGGCCTGGCTGGGGACTGGGATGCAGCTACACATGGCGTATTGGCGGGCAGTGGCAGGCCTGGCTCCCCACCAGCAGTGGGGCTGTGTACACTTCTAGGGAGGTAGGCATGGTGGGGCACTTGCCCTCTAGATTTGTGCTTAAGCTGGGGTGGATGTGGGCTGCCCATACAGGATTGGGGATTCCTGCCCTGCTCTCCTCCCCCCAGGGGCCTCTGCAGCAGAGTGGGGTGGGGAGGTTCAGTACTGCTGCCAGGAGCCCCATGCTGACTGTGCCACCCTGGCCATGCCATTTGCCAACCTGGCAGCAACAGGGAGCACAACTCCACACTACTGGGTGGGCACAGGGGTGCCTGGCCAGGGCAGCACAGCCAGTTTGAGGCTCCTGAAGGTGGCACTGAGCCTCCCCATGAACCAGCATTGGGTTCTGCCTGCTGGGCTGTGGAGGCCCTGTGGCGAGGGCAGCAAGGTGAGGATCCCTGAGCTGTCAGCCTGCATTCACCCTCTCCATGGGCTCTGTTCTGGATATGCCATCTATAGTAGATCATAATCATATAGTGTGATAATCAATTCATTCTTAGATTTCTATATCCACTGCAAAATTACCTTTAAAAACTTCTAGTCTATGTAACTTGGAACTGTGATTTCCACATGCAATGCACTATTGCATCTTACCACTTGCTGTAAATTTGTTTACAGAGTTGATCTTCTTATTACACTGATGCTTGGTTCTGATTACCTACTCAGTAGCTCTAATGAAAACAATTAATATCCAGAAGGCAGAAACAAATTGCAAAGGGTATGTGGAGAATTTCTAGTGGATACTTCTTTGATGAACTGTCATTCATCTAAAATTACATGCACTGAGTGGCATCTGTTCCTTAAACCGTACAGAACTAGTATAACATACTATCTTATATGTGATTACCTACAGTAAATCTGTATTGATATATTAAATCATAAAAATATGTAGAAAAATAAGGATCTAGTTTAAACCTAGGTGGAAAGCATTCAATGCTAAAGGAATATTTCTATTGATCTCCTGAGTTTAACTAATTAGGCAGACTAACATTGTAACAAATTCATGGCAACCAAAAAAAATCATGATTCTCATTTTGGTACACATTAGGAATTTCAGACTCAAATCAAACCTACTTCAAAATCATAGGCCATAAAGCTATTAGTTATTATGTGTAAGCAGTACTGGGCCTACAACACACAGATAGGAATTTCTGATTACATTGAGCAGATTAGTGTGCATTAGTGCAGATATACAGCTGCTAATTAATTAAAAAAAAAAAAAGGGTAATCTTGTGTTTAGGAAAATCTAGCTATAGGGTTTGAGAGGGGTGCAAGAGACTCAAGAATGCAGTCTATTTTAATGGTCCTTACAAACTCAGTCAGGTTCCTTCAAAAGTCCTCTGGGGCTTGCAAGCCTTTCAAATAAGCAAGAAACAATTAATTAATTTCCCTCAAACTATGCAGGTGGTCTGAAAGTAATTCTTTCCTAAACTGCCATTCAAAGGATTGGGCTGCTGAGCAAGAACTTACTGATGTATTAACCCATGATGCCAAGTACAACATCAATATACAACATTTCAGTGGATGGAAAAGAAGGAAAACAGGAACTATACAGTGTAAACATCAGAACACTGAGAAAGGAAAAACAGATCAAAGCAATACTCCACATTAGGCAACAAAATGTCCATAGCACTGGTTATTAGGGCTGTGCAAACCTTTGGTTGCTGATTCAGTTCGAAGGAGATTTGGCCTGATTCAGCAGCTGAACCTCTAAATCAAATCGGGAGACCAATAAAAAGATTTGAATCGATTTAAAGCTTCTGAATCAATTCAGAAAAGATTCAGAGAAGATTTGGAGATTTGGGCAGTCCCTAGTCACCACCGCAAGGAACTGGACCTGGGCTCCATGTCAGTAAGTAGGGGGTGGAGGGGGTAAGGCTGGAGGTGGGGGAGGGGACCATGGGGGGACCCCCACCAGGTCCCATCCCTTGCCTGCTTCCCCAGCCCCCCTAAGAGCCCCCCAACCCCGCCTGCTCCCCAGCCCCATCAATGGCTGCCCCACCTGGCCCCAGCGTCTCGGCACTTTAAAAAAAGCCCCACACTCACTGGCTGCTGCAGAAGCTATTAGGGCCTCTGGGGGCTGATGGCAGAGCTCCCCATGCAGTGTGGGGCAGCGGGGATTGCCCCCCACCTGGCAGGAGCTGGTGAGTAGCTGCTTTGCACAGGCCTACTGGTTATGACTAGGGAAGATCTGATGCCACAACATTTGAATTTGCATTTCAAATGCTAAAAGTTTGGTTGTTTGTTTTTTGCTTATCTTTATAAATAATTATGGAAAAGTAACTATATCTAGTTCAGATTCAGCAAATCCTTACTTCCTTTTCTTCCCTTCTAGATAAGGGGTTCTTTATCTAGTCCCTCTCTATTCACTACAAAGCACTGGATTTCCCAAACTGTGCTATCTTCCATGCTTATAATCTATTACTATAGGTAAGTTTCCCTTTCAAAACCATGGCTCAGAACCATGCTGAAAATTCACTTGCACTACCTGTTACTACAGAAAGAGTAAGTTAAATTATTTATTTATGTATTTATTTATTTAATTTTACTTTGGATTTGTCTCCTCTATTGTAGGCCACCTAACATAGAATCAATGTCTGTAACATTCTAAGGAAGGATTCAGTCCTCAATTTTATGGCAGACACAGAAGTGCTGCACAGGCCTGGAAATAATGGTGAGGATTCTGATATCAGGCATGCAGAGTTCTTTGGGTATCTGTGATGTCTTTTATTAAACCAACCGAGTAGTCGGAAAAAAGTTCTTTGCAAGCTTTTGAGTGCATTCACCCTTCTTCAGGCATAGGGAGCCTTTGCTGTTCTGAGACTCCAAGGAATGGTATCAGGCATAGCTTTTTTTTTTAATTCACAGGACAGGAAAAGTAAAAATAGAGATCTCAAAACACATATTACAAGATTAAGAACCCTCATCTTCAAATTTCTGTACTAATGTTTAAGGGAAGGGGAGGATTGACAGCTGCCACATCATTGTGTTTTTCCAGTGGAAGATATCAGAAAGAGGAGACTGAGAACAGGTCCATTTTAGATTTGTAGCTGGATAGAGTTTGAGAGATGAAAATGATACACAAACCTAACCACAGTTAGGAGACACAAACCTAACCACAGTTGCTGGAGATGTTTAGAGGAGGCAGGAAGATTAAATTTTACCTCTCAGTATAGATAGGGTAATTAATGGTTCCCTCTTTCTTGTTGGGTCAATCCTTCAATTACCAGAAACTAAGAGGAATTGGGGATTGTGTCAGGGTGCTTTCTCTCTCACATTCTCTCCTTAGTAGCTGAGCTGTCCTTCCTTCTGGTTTCCAACAGACAGCTAATTTCAGACATGTAAGCAGGAGGTGGACCTTATTCTTAAATCTTCCAGAAAATGTATGGTGATTATAAGAAATAAGCACTTCCTGGGTGACTTGTATCCTGACACTCACTTTTATTTTATTATGGGAGGGTCAGCAATAAAGTAAATAAATCCACACTATATCAAGTATAACTGCATGATCAAAAGATGTTTACCCAATTATGTGTTTTAAAAAAAATAAAGGTTGGGGTATTTATTCTAAATATAAGGCAGTTTTGTGAGTGCTTTCTTTATAAACTAATAGCTTTCCATTCTGCTACCTGGGCAGTGACTGCTGGCTATTTATCTGGCACATAGATGGAATCCGCAGATACTGTACAGAAATGACAGACGTATCAGACTTTTGGTTCACTTCTGATATGACATTAAGCTTTTAAAACTCATTTTTGTGCCATTTTACAAAAATGTCTAATACTAATCTTTCCAAAAATAAACTAAATTTTAGGACAAAGTGTACTTTGCATATCCCCAAAGACCGTAGACTTTGAAAGAGAGTTTGAAAGATAAAGCAGTGCCATCCACTCTGCTTCTTGCTAAGAAGCAAATGTTGTCATTCAGTCAATAAACTGTTCAGATATACACCACAGTGGTTCCAACAGTTGAAGATGTCATGGCAATTCTTTGCAGAATGTAGTTGCCATACATAGATTGTAAAGTTAACCTGGAAAAGTTTTTTTCAGAAAAATTGTTAAAGCAAATGTTAAAAGAGTGTTATATAAGTTACAAAGTATTTAAAATATAGGAATTGTCAGACAGTTATTTGTGCAGCCTTAATTCTGGCCTCTTGTATGACTGTACTATTAATATAGTCTTTGCTTACACAATCATACACTAGATTTTTAACTAGATGTTTTTTAACTAGATGCCAGCCTTGTTCAGTGTACATAGTGGTCCCATATAATATCAGAATGTAGGTTGCTTGAACAACAGCAAATTTGATATTTTATTACTTTCAAGAGTTTAACTTTGTAACCTAAAATACTTCCTTATAACAAGTATGTATGCAATTAACCTAGGGGTGTGCACAGGTGTTCATCGTACCCGATCTATGATCATAGTTTCATAGTACCTATGTTCAGGAGGGACCTGAACAGATCATCTAGCCTAACCCCCTGCCACAGGCAGGAATGAATGCTGGGTTCACAAGACCCCAGACAGGTGATCATCCAACCTCCGCTTGAATTTGCCCAAGGTAGGGGCGAGGGCCACTTCCCTGGGAAATTGGTTCCAGATTTTGGCCACCCTAACTGTGAAATATTGTCTTCTGATCTCTAACCTAAACCTATTCTCCATCAGCTTATTACCATTGTTCCTTGTCACCCCAGGTGGTGCTGGGGAGAAAAGGGCTCGACCTATTTGCTGTTGATCTCCCCTGATGAGCTTGTAGGCAGCCACCAGGTCCCCCCTCAGCCTCCTCTTGCTGAGGCTGAACAGGTTCAGGTCCTTCAGTCTCTCCTCGTAGGGCCTGGCCTGCTGCCCTCTCACCAAGTGGGTGGCCCTCCTCTGAACCCTCTCCAGGCTGGCCACATCCCTCTTGAAGTGCGGCACCCAGTCCTGGACGCAGTACTCCAACTGCGGCCTGACCAAAGTTGCATAGA
>NW_005842216.1:209048-223926 GCF_000455745.1 Alligator sinensis
CCCCTGAGCATGATCTCCCCTGCAGGCCCCCCACAGATGTGCTCCTTGATGATTCTCTCCAAGATCTTCCCGAGCACTAAGGTGAGGCTTACAGGTTTATAGTTACTTGGGTCCTCCTTCCTCCCCTTCTTGAAAACTGGGACCACATTAGCCAGTTTCCAATCCCCTGGCACCTGGCCAGATGACCACGAATGCTCATACAGCCGGGCCAAGGGCTCTGCGATGACCCCTGCCATCTCCCACAACACCCTTGGGTGGAGGGCATCTGGACCTGCAGATTTAAAAATGTCTAGCTCTTCCAGAAGATCCCTAACTACATCTGTGCTGACTGAAGGCTTGATAGAGCTATCCCCAAGATTGTCCCTACCTCTGGTAGGTGGGATATCCCAGTTCCTGTTCAGGAAAACAGAGGCAAAGAAACTGTTAAAAATATCAGTTTTCTTGTCTGGCGTGGCCACCAGATTACCATTTGTGTCTTGCAGGGGCCCTACATTGCCTGGTGCCCTCTTCTTGCTTCCAATGTACTGACTTGTTGTTGTTCTTAATGCTGGATGCTAGCCTGAGCTCCATCTCTACCTTGGCCTTCCTAATAGCCCTCCTACACTCATGGGCTGAAGAGAAGTACTCCTCCTTGGTGACAGTTCCTCCCTTCCACTGGTTGTATGCCCCCCACTTTTAGTCCTCAGGCATTGCTGAATGTCCTTGCTGAGCCAAGGGAGTTTCTGAGCACTCTTATCCCCCTTGCATCTCTCAGGGACTGTCATCCTTTGAGCCCGGAGGATCGCCCCCTTAAGGTATGACCATCCCTCGTGGACTCCCATCTCCTCTACCTTCTGGGCCCTTAGTGCATCTTACTTTACGCTGTGTGATCTTGGATCAGGAGCAGATCATGCATGCATTTGCCAGTGCTAGGAGCTGCCCTGGGAATCCAATCTGGGTAAGTCAGGTTGGTGGAGAGTGGGACTGGGGGGCAGGGTTGGTGGAGGGTGGGCAGAATTGGGTCTGCAGGGAGGGGGTTGTCTGTCCAGGGATGGTGAGGGGAGGGTTGAAGGGTTAAAAATAGCCCAAATCAGGGTGATGGGGTGGGTAGAAAGAGCTGGGGCTGGGGCAAGTGGCAGGATTTTCCCAGCCCTGGGGCTGCATTCTGAATATGTTCATACTTTTGGTAGATTGGGCTAACTTGTTTCAGATTTAATTTAGTTCACCTTCTCAGGTGAACTAATTTAGATTGGGGCAGCCATTTTTCCCCCCGATCTAACCTCCCCAAATGTCTGTCTAGATTAGCATTTAGATCAATCTAACCCTAGTTAGGTAGATCTAAGTGTAACTTCTGCATGTACCCTATGTGTCCAAATAAATGTTAATCAACATTTTATTTAGATTTCATATCAAGAGTCTGTGGGGAAAAAAGCCCCTAAACAAAACACAACCTTGTTTTCTTTTAAATGTGCTGTTCCTTTTGCATTGCATAGATCTGATGGCCGTCAGTAGTTTTATGTTAGCGTTAAAGATTTCTTTATGAGAAATACCTGTAAAATACCTTATTTTTGCTTAAAAGCAGCATGTTTTTGATGATAATATATGGATATCTGATTAATAAAGAAATGCCAATTAGGAAAATTCTGGTTACTATGTTACTGGAAATCTTTACTGGTGTTGATAGCAACGACAAGTCATGTAATGACAGGAAGATTACCTTTTTTAAAGCAGATATATTACAACCAGAAAATTAGATAATTTGATCATACAGTTAAAAGCATTTGTCTGAAATAGAGATTTTCATTATCTTTCAGTTTACACTGGCTCAGAAACAATGGCCTAGTTTAAAATGCTCCATACTCAGCTGCTAATTCTATGAGCTATCTAATCCCAGTAAATGATATTGTAAAAGTAAAAGATTTATTAAAGTAAACCATAGTTGCAGTTGCAAAATTTATGGATGATAAAACCAAGAAAATATTCTATCATTGTAGCCAGCCATGCCACAAAATCTTGGCGTAGCCCCTAAGGTGCTTGGAAACATCCATAATAAACATGATGCCAGGGAAGAGCAGAATGTCATGATATAAAATTTACTAGAAAAAATTCCTATTATTTTCTTTGTGGCAAAGCATACAAAGTCAGGTCTTGATGTAATTTTCTAGCAGATAGAAGCAGCTGTTATTACAGCATTATAATTTTTTTTTTTAATTTCTAGAAAATTTGCCCCTGAGCAGAAGTGTTGAAAAGTCTCTTCCCCTCTTGTATCTCCCCTACCAAAAAAATTCTGTTCAAACTGGTTTGCACTCTAGCTACCAATATCTTTAACAGCTTAGAACATATAGTAACATTGCAATTTAACATTCCAGTAGAAAATCAAATCATTATTTTGAATTGCAAATTCATGCCTGTAGATACTATTGTCTAAATTAAGTGTCTTTTGTTTACCAAGACTAATGAAGTGTAACAAAGCTAAATTCAATGCATAACAACTTAATTATGTCTCAGAGGTAAATGTTCTGCACTGTTTCAGTCAGAAAGTATATTTCTTTGCACTGACAAAAAACAGTCCACCAATGCTGAACATTCCCCACTGAAGCATTTCAGGGTAATATATATTGAGATTTTGATAAAGTAAGTAAATGTAATGAAGTTAAATCAAAATAAAAAAAAGAAACTGAAACAGTGTTTTGGGAAAAATATGTTTACAAACAAGTTAGTGCCACAGAAACCTCCCTTTTAAGTTACTTTAAAACATTGGTCTAGATTTTACTTCATTGACTTTAGTGGTATTACAGTGATGTTAAATCAAGTTCAAGTGTCAGCCACCTCTGTCTAATCTCTGTCTCTGCAGATATGTTAAAAAAAAGTTGTGTTTTACCTTGAATACTAAGTAACTGCATCATGGGTCAACCAATCTAAAATGGCTACTTTCCACTAAGAGAAAGCCTGGTTGTTTATTTTCATATACCACCTCTTGCTTAAAGAGTTAGCTGATTATTTTCCTCATGTTTTAGGAGGAATTACTGCTTAGGGGCCAGCAACCTTTTGCTGCCACTTTTGACCTATCCCCTTGCTGTAGACCACAAATCTCTACTCCTTGGAGTACCCTAGCCATCTGCAGCTACTCTTGCTACCCAGTCCCATCCTCGGCAGCAACAGAGAGGGACACATTCTGCAGTGAGTGTAAGCACAGGTGTGAGACAGCAGCAGAGAAGGCTATGGAAAGGAGGCAGTGAGGAGAAGAATGGCAGCACAATGTAGCTGCATGCCTCTGACCCCCCTGTACCACCATGGGTCAGATCAGACCTTGGTAAGCCACATCCAACCTGTTTGCAGGCTGGATCTAGGTTGTAGGTTGCCAATCTCTGCATTAATTACAGGAATTCCTTGTGGACCTTCTGTGCTGACAGTAAGAGAGAGGCTGAATGTTCAGGTGGAATGCTCTGACAGGATTAAGATTTGAAAACACAACATCTAGCAACTTCTTTGATGGTAATACAGAATATGAGGATAAAGCAGTCCATTCCAGACTGGTAGATATATGACCAGAAATGAATTATACACATGGAACCTTCTATGGAACAGAATATGCATGTATCATGCATAATGTATGGACAAAGAAGCCATCATTTGTGCACAGCTTGTTGATAGTTTGGGAGCATCTAAATTGGCAGAGCCAAATGTTGTGCTGGTTACAACACACAACTAAATGAATCCATTGATATCGCATGGACAGCATGCAAGTGCAGAAACCGGCTGTTGATGGGGATGTTAGATGGTAGCAGATAGACATCACTGACTTGTTACTTCCAAGTTTGTGAAGTCTATGGATTTTATATCCATTCATAGTTCCACTGCATTCTTTTCAAAGTTTGCAGGATCATCAAATTAGTTTACTGATAATACATGTTAGGTTTATGACACTATAAAATAGCTGAGTTATTCTTATTATTCTTATTAAGGGGTCTATTATTGTTAGTTTTAACTGGACCTGCATATTAAAATATTTCTGATTTGCCACATTGGAGATTTTCTAAGGATACATCAGTATCTCATGTCTGGCCAGGGATAAAAGTTTATAGCACTGAAAACCTGTTTATGTTTGAAAACATTTTAAGTAGAACATTTCTTTAGGACCACGATTTTGAGGCTCACATAATGTTATCATTTGGTAGACTACTAAACAGTAACATATTCCTGTAGCCTGATGAGGAATGATAAATATTATATGAACAATGACTACTATTAGTGCCCATTTTGTGGGCTCTAGCAAGAAAATGGTTGTTATGTGTTATATTCAGACATAAGATCAAAATATTTAATGTGTATGCTTCCTCATCTACAGCACCGCTGGCCAATCAGTTTGGCAGGCATTACACAAGGCAAGCCCAGCACCCTCCCCAAGTGCCACTCCAATCCCCTTCCCCTGCCTGATTTATTGTTCTCCTTTCTGCCCTCTGCCTTATACTCCCTGCCTAATATGTTGCTTTGCTTTCTGCTGTCTGCCCTGTGCTCCCGGCCTGATCTGCTGTTCTTCTTTCTGCTGTCTGATGTATCTGCTGCTGTTCTCCACTCTTCCTTCCTGATCTGCTGTATGCTACACAGAATCTGCCTATGTCACTTATGGCACATGTGTGGCAGATTGCCCACTCCGATCTAGTGGGTAGAGTCATTTGTTACAAACTTCAATGAAATGGGGTGCTATAAACAGCTCTAATTATGTACTAAAGCATCTAACATTGTTATTGTTCTCTATATTATGGATTTTTAACTTTTTAACATCCAGATGGTTTGTCAATTAACTTTATCAGTGATACTGAATTGAAAAATGATTCCTAGATTCTGCCATACAGTATTAAACCATAAAAAATAAGATTGTAGTTCTCACAGATATTAAGAGAAAAAGAACTTCACATTTTTATGAACTTACGTGATATAGTGGAACAGTGTTGCTCTCAGCCAGTGAGAAATTCAGGACATCTTGCTGCCCAGGTTCAAGCCTAACGTTAACAGTAGATGTCAGCATAGATGGGCTAATTGGATAGTTTGGGCTGCCTGTGTTTTTGCCCTTTTTTCTTGACCTGCGGCCTGTGTCCCTTTTGTTGTCTTTCTGTGTCAAAGGCTCTTCCTGGATCACTAAAATCTTGTCATCACTTAAGTATCGCAGGAGTGAATTCTCAGAGTCAGTTGTTGGAGGAAGAAGAAAAGAAATATGAATAAGACTAAACAAAACATAAAACAAGGCTTTGCTTTTATACTTTTAAATGCTTGTGTACATTTATGTGCACAAATAAAACCTTCTTTCCTGAAACTGTTTGTTATGAATAATAAGATATTATAGTTAAAAAAGGGACCACAACCTACAGTGGTTTGTTTAAGTAGGTACTGTCCAAAGTATATTTATTAAGATGTAAGAAATGAAATACTGATTTCTCAGTTTTCACAGCCCTTTCATCTAAAGTGTTTGCTGTTCAGAAAAGTAGTCCCTATTAAATTATCTTGAATACAGGGGACCATTTGAAGCTAGTATTTGGGATAACTACAGATACAAAATAAGCATATATATATATTAACTTTGAGGAAGATGGAGGCAGGATCTATTTATTCTGCTGTTTCATTTATTGCATGCTGCCAAAAAAAAGTTTAGGCAAGTTTCTTTGAGTAGATGTGATATCTTTTATTAGACCAACTGAGTTAGTCTAATAAAAGATATTGAATCAGTGTTAGATAAAAGTTCCAAAAAGCCCTTCTGAAGAGGCCAATCTATACAGACAATGGGGATCTGGGTCAAACTAATGCAATGCCTCTTCTGGTAAAGTGCTGTTTTTTTTCTTTTTCACACCTGTCAGCAGCCATGGTTTTTAAGCTGAGCAATAAGCAGAGAACAGTTTCTTTGGGACAAGCAGCTTAGGTGTGGGACTGCCTTGAGGAGGCTTTTTTCTGTGTTAGTGACTTAGGGTGGCTGATTGGTGTTAGAGTGTTTGCATAGTGCCTGGGGTGTGTGTTTGGGATTTTCTCCCCCACTTTTCCCCCTGTGGTGTGTGCTGGAATTTTTTTTTCCTTTTCTCTCTCTCCCCTTTTCTTCTCCCCTTCTCCTGCCCCTCTGGAGTAACTGGGTGACAGGGCTTGCTTTGGGTGGGGCTGGGTTAGTTAATAGTGGAGTGGAGCTAGGATAAGCAGCCTTAAAAAAAGGCAGCCCCCCATGAACTGTGAGAGCAGTAAACAGAAGGAATTTGCCTGCAGGGGGGGCCAGAGAGCAGGAGACTGTGTGTGTGTGTGTGTGTGTGTGTGTGTGTGTGTGTGCACGCGCGCGCATACGCAAGGGCCCTGGGGGTTGCTGTGTAGGTTCTTGTTGCATGTCTTTTTTCCCTTCTCTCCCTCCTCTTTTTTTCATCTTATGGTACTGAAGAACAGTGGATTGAGTTTAGCAACTGTTTTCAAACAGTCTGTGATGGCATTGCTAGGAAAAGCAGAGGAGAGGACATCTGCCAGCATGAGATAGAGGAGTCAGCTGCTTACAGAGCAGAGAGTACATAGTCCAAAGGACAGGGTCTCCAGGACCTTTGCATGAAGAGAAGAGTGATGGTGTTTGGTGACTCCTTTTGGTGGGAGACAGAAACTCCAATTTATCATCCAGATTTGGGGGCCTGGGAGGTATGCTGCCTGCCTAAAGCCAAATTCAAGATGTCACAGAGAGACTACCGTAACTCACCCATCCTTCAGACCACTTCTTCTTCCTGCCAGGAACAACACTGAGCAGATCAGAGGTGACTATGAAACTCTTGGTAGGAGGATTAAGGAGCTTGGAGCATAAGTGGCATTCTCATTCATTCTTCCCATGGCATGCAAGGGTCCAGGCAAATATCATCATATTCGGGAAATGAACATGTGGCTGAGACAATAGGATTTACGTGAAGACTGGCTTCTTTGACAATGGCCGGATGTTCTTGGGAGAAGGACTGCAATCAAAAGATGAGATTCATCTGACAAGAATGGGGAAGAGTGTCTTTGGGCGTCATCTGGCTAATCTAATAAGGAGGGTTTTAAACTAGGTTCCGTGGGGAATAGCGATGAAAACCTTCTAGCAACAAAGTACACAGTCCAGAGGGGAAGGACTCAAAGAAGCAGTTTAACTCTGGAGAAGGGTTAGAGAGCTACAGGAGTGCAACAAGTGGTGGAAAAGGGAAGCAAGTGGGTCAAACTGCAAAATATATCTGATGCATGTATACAAATGCAAGAAGTATGGGAAATAAACAAGATAAGCTGGAAGCCGAAGCTTGGAAAAAAAACTATGATCTGACTGGCGTCACAGAGATCTGGTAGAACATGTCTTATGACTGGAATGTCAACATCGAAGGTTACACTTATTTTGGAAAGACAGGGTTGCGAGCAAATGTGGTGGTGTTACTTTGTATGTCAAAAACACAAACATTTGCTTCCTGGTTCAGGAGCAAGACGACAGCAAAGTAGAATGCATTTGGGTGAAGATGAAAGGTGAAAGATGTGGATCTGATATAATGGTGGGGATTTATTATAGGGCCCCAAATCCCTTCCAGCAGGTACAAATCTATCCAAAAGCTATGAGATGGTACTGATGGAAAATTTTGATTTTCTCAACATCTACTGGAAGAACAATGCAGCCAAACATAAAAATTTCCACTGGTGTGGAAAACAACTTTCTGTTCTAAAACATGTAGGACGCAACTAGCGGAGCATTTATCTTGGATCTTGTCCTGACCAACAGGGAAGAACTGGTAGAGGATGTGAAGGTGATGGGTTAACTTTGGAGGAATTGATCATGATATGATTGAATTCCAGATCTAAAGACAGAGAAAGCATAAGGTCAGCAAAATTAGGATGTTAGATTTCAAAAAAGCGGATTTAAGCTGACTCAAGTTGTTAATAGCCAGGGTGTCATGGCATTATAGACTGAAGGATAAATGTGCCTAGGAGGGTGGGGAGCTTCTAAAGAGAACAGTATTGGAAGTCCAACAAGAAATTGTCATGATGGAATCACAAGAAGAACGACAAGAGACCAACATGGCTGCATAAGGAGCTTCTAAAATACCTCAAATGCAAAAGGAAAGCATACAGGAAATGGAAGAATGAGCAGGTCACCAAGGAAGCATATCAGAAAACAGCAAGAACCTGCAGGGACAATGTCAGGAAGGAGAAGATGAAAAACTAGCTGCACCTGGCGAAGGAGGTTAAGGACAACAAGAACGGGTTCTATAAGTATGTTGGACAGAAGCGAAGGACCAAGGAAGCTGTGGGGCTTCTGTTAACAAGCTGGGGGGGGCAGACTCCTAACTAAAGATACAAAGAAGGCAGATCTTCTCAATAGCTGCTTTGCCTCAGTCTTCACACACACACGCGCGTGCATGCGCGCGCGCACACACACACACACACACACACACACACACACACACAACGAGGTAGCCAGTCACATAATATGGATTATCTGGATAAGGAAGGGGACAGGTTGAGGGATGAGATAACAAAAGAGACTGTCAGAGAGCTTTTGATAGGTCTGAATGAATTCATGTCAGCCAGGCTGAATGAACTCTATCTCAGGATACAGAAGAAACTGGCAGAGGAGATCTTGGAGCCCTTGGGAATGATCTTCATGAAATCATGGGACATGGGCTAGGCATCAGAGCACTGGAAAAGGCTAACATAATGCCTGTCTTTAAAAAAGGCAAACACAAGGACCCAGGGAGCTACTGACCTCACCTCAATACCTGGAAATTTACTGGAACATATCCTAAGGAAGGTCATTTGCAAGCATCTGGAGGAGAAAAGGCTGATCACAAGCAACCAGCATGGATTTATGAAAGACAAATCATGTCAGACAAACTTAATCTCCTTCTGGTTGAGCCAGGTGTGTTCAGCTTCAGAAAGGTGCTGAAGTGGGGACATGATAGCAGTCTTCAAATAGGTGAAGGGCTGCCATAAAGAAGAGGGAAAGCACCTTTTTGCTCTTGCTGCATAGAGAAGGATGTAGACCTATAATCTGCAGTTGTAGCAAAGTTTAGATTGGATATCAGGAAAAACTTCTTCACTGTTAGAATAGTGAGGCAGTGGAATAGACTGCCTAGGAAGGTTGAGGACTCTCCATCACTGAAGTGTTCAAAAAGTTGGACAGGCACTGGTCAAGGATGGTCTAGACATAGCTATGCCTGTGTTCCATAATGGATATTTCTCTATGCTTCTAGGCTCTGCCCAGCTTTCTGCTACAAGCATCAGGGTGTTTTAAGCTTCTCTCAGAGGCATTGGGTGTTGGGTAGAGCCTGGGGATTTTGACTGGGGTGTATCAATGCTCCTGCTGGGATTAGAACTGAAGTCTCTTGGTTAGAGGGTCTCACCCCTCCGCTCAAGGTCAGACTGATCACCATATTTGGAGTAAGGAATTAATTTTACCCTATGGTCAGATTCATACAAATTGTGAGGGGTTTTGCCTTCCTCAACAGCGGGGTGTGGCCCCCTTCCTGGGATCTCTTGAGCATATATTGATATTTCATAGAAGCAGAACATTGCATCTATGTAATGTTTTCATGGTCCCCCATGGTTTCCTTGCTTTACCTGTGGCAGTTTAGGGTGTTAGGTCTGTGTTGTGCCAGGGTTGATGGTAGTCTTATGTAAGAGGGATGATCCTCCCTCAGGCAGGAGGTTGGACTAGACACTGGTTCTCAACCATTTTGGACTCAAGGTCTTTCTCAATTTTGACCTGAATCCCCCTGGCCTCACTGGTGCCCCTCACTTCTGATCCATAGCCCCCTGATGCTGCTGGTGCCCCACATTCCCAACCTACAGCCCCCTACTCCTTCAGCCCTGCTGGTGCCCCTCACTCCCTACCTCCAGTCCCATGGCCCTGCCAGTGCTGACCCAGTCAGTGCCACAGGCCACCTCTCAGACCACCTGTGCTGCCCCTCATCCCACCTCCCCTCTGGTGGTAGGAGGAGGTGAGGGAAGCACCATTATTTCTGCTGCTGGTGGTGCAGCTGGCATGGGGGTCCCAGTGGCAGCACTGGCAATGAGTCTCATCACCCCGCTCCACCCTCCCATGCTGGGTCCCACTGGCTGGTCCAGCCAAGCTGCAGCTTTGTGCCCACTGTGGATATAGAAATTGGAGAGGGGAGTATGTGTCTCCCCACCCCCTGATGCATTGCCTATGCCCACCCAACTTACCTGCAGGGAGCTGCAGGAGCTGCTTTCTACCACTGCCAGGTTGTCACATGCATGTGTGCACACACACACATGCAAGTGGTCACCCATGCTGTATCAGCCTCCTCCTACTCCCCCCGGCTCCAAGCAGCTCCTTGCAGGCTGGAATGTTTCCAGTCTATAAAAGGAAAACCATGGTTTCCTGCGTTTTTCTCCTTTAAAGGAGAAAACCCACATTTTTTTCATGAACCTGGCAGCAGTGTTGGTGGGCTCAGTCCAGGCATGGGCTGCTCTTGTTCATGATTGCACTAGAACTGCAGCCCTTGCAGAGCCCCTGAAACCTGCTTGCAGGCCTCCAGGGGGCCACAGACCCCCTAGTTGAGAACCAGTGGATTAGATGACCTCTGGAGGTCCCTTTGAATTGTGCTTCTCTATTATTCTATGAGTCTTTAACTTTTTTTTATTGCCTTTATTACTTTGGAACACTCATGAGGGTTTGGGGTGGGGGTTATGTTTTGCCTATGGAAATATATTTTGAGTTAAAGGATACTATTTCCCTAAAGAAAAAACAAATTCAAAGTAAAGCAAATTTTCCATTCTTTAAAAGTGAGGAATTCTGATGATTCTTTTGAAGGTTTGTATGACAGACAGATCAAAATTACTACCCAAGAAAGATTCTAACATAGTGATCATGAAGACCTCAACCTGCAAACTGATGGGGAAAATTTTTAAAGAGTTACCTTAAATTTGCCAAAGTATCATTTTGCTGTTGAAAAATGTTTATTTATTAAAAGCTAAATATTTTGTAAAATATGTTGATTTCAACATGTTTGGCATGAACTAAAACCAATTTTTAATAAATTTGAAACATTTAGTTTTTGTCTTTTCAGAATGATTTATCATTTGATATTATTTTGTTTCCTTTTATAATTTCTTCTATTATGTAACAATTTGAAAAAGGCTAATTCACAACTACATTTTAATTTAATTAAAATAACCAGATACTAAACCTTTTCTTGAATATTGTTCCATGAGAATATATTTGCTTTGGTTCAGAACTCAAACATTTAAAAGCAAATGTTCTCATCAAGGTATACTGTTTTGTAAAGGCATGGATCATTGCATTTCGACCCACAGTGATGACTAATTATTATGGTAGATTAATTATTATTACTATTAAGCTAACAGTTGTTAGAGCACCCTGACAGATGTTGGAGGGATGCAGATTCAAACCCCATTGAAGGGTGGGGGGAGAGGGGGGACACTAGAAACTGGGGCTCTTGATTCCTGGACAAGGGCCTTAACCTCCTGAGTTACTGGTGCTAAAACATGGGAGCTTAACCAAGAACTAAAATCCTAGCTGTTGCTCCATTGGTGGATCTACAGTTTTGAAAAAGAGCTAAAAAGTTTGCAAGGCTATTAAATACAAGTATAGAGACAAGGATTAGCTAGCGGGCAGCAAAATTGCCAAAAAAAGGTTTGATTGATTAGTGGACCATCAAGACTATTAAAAAGGAAAGACTATTGTTAACACTGGTGAATGAAGAACAATAAGCTATTAAATCAACTGACTCCCTCACCTGCCTGAATAGAACTGCCACTGTTCTTGCTGGGCCTGTGGTTTTGAAGCAGAAAAATCAATTTCCCTGTGTAAGATATCCCAATTTGTGTGTGTGAATGGTATGTGAAAAAATAATGTATTTCATGTTGTACTGGAAAGGAATTGCTTTAGCTAATCTGAGGACAAGGATAATGATTGCCTATTGCATATTGGGAGAAAAGATTTTCAAAGTTGAATGCTTAAATTTAGGCAATAAAATCTATATAAAGAAACCTAAATAACAAGTCTGATTTTCATAAGATGTGAAACACCTGCAGCATCCAGTTTCACATATCCATGCACAGGCACCTCTTTATGAGATACAGCTAAATTGTACGTTCTTCAGAGAAGAGACCCTTTCTTTTGTTTGCCAGTTAAATGCCATGGCAATGTATAAACAACAACTATTCCCCACATTATTAAATTGCAAGGTTTTGCAGACACCAGAAAGGGAAGCAAACATACATCATCCTGGAAAAGGAAGAATTGACAAAATGAGCTAAAAACAGATTAAAAATAGCATCTTTTTATTCTAGACAGTCTATCTACTCAATTCAAGTTGTCTTTTGTATCAATATGAGTGTCTAAACTACAGCTAGTCAGAAAATGTTTACTGAACTGTTTTTAAAAATTTAAGTGCATTATTTTTTCCAAGATTTTATTTGGAAAAGACAAAATAAATCAATTGGATAAGGTATCAATTTCCTGTTTTGACATTTTTTGGAGCAGACCATTCCAATTTTTTATTAAAATTAAGTGCAATTTATTTTATTTTAACTTTTAAAATGGTTTTACTATAAAAGGTTGATAACAATAAATGACACATTAATGATAGTTTTGATATCATGGAATTATTAAGAGGAGACTTCTAAAGGTTTTCCAATAGTTGCAGCAGAGGCCCCAGCCAAGCAGGCTTCCATGTATATCTTTGAGAGATGACTATTTCATTTTGCATGCAATATCAACAGCCTTGAGAGGCGTGGTACAGTTAGTACATTTCCTCTACTCCCTACCAAAGGTGAATTTATACCTATGATTTAGACAGAAGCAATTTGTTTTACCTTTTGCACTTTTCCTATCACAACCCTTCTTTCCAGAGTTTTATCATACATTTTTGGAAATCCAAATTTTCAGTGAAACGTGAAGTTTGAACACTCAGGGAATGCTAGACAAGATAACCTCCTGGAGTTCCCTCTAGTTTAATTTTTCTGTGATTCTATATGCTTCTCCATGCTTATTAATACCAGAACAGGTTTCTGTGATGCTCTTTTTCATGTTCTTAAATGACAGAGAGATAAAATCTTGAAGAACAGGACATAAGAAAGCACTCACCTCGGCTTCCTCTCTTGTACACATTTTGTTCTTTTGACTCCCCTATCCAGCTGTACTCTGTAGGCATAGAAACAGGCCTCAAGTCACCTGGAAACAATCCAAGAAGTAGCAATATAATTTTTGCAAGTCACAAGTAAAGGATTGTTGCATGGTGGAATAATTAATGCCTATAAGTTAGTTAGAAAAATAACTTTTCAGCATAATTTGTTTTATTAGCATCCATTTATTATTAATGTTGAAGTCCCCAGAAGCTATTAAATATCATGGTTCAGATTCTGTTTTTCATTACCCCAGTTTACGTGTTAACTTTATGGATTCCAGTGGAATTGCTCCTCATTGTTATTATTATTAGATCTTTACCCAAGTGGTTTTCAATGCAAGGTTTTCTAACTCAGCATGTAGTTGCTTTTGGATAAAGAAACTAAAGTTTACTAAACTGGTGAACATTCCTAGATAAAATTAGAAAGCTCACTGGTATGTACACAACATTGCAGATCCCTCAGTCTAAAAAGAGTAACATACATCTGATCTGGAAAATATATTTTGGGTGACAAGGACATCTTTTACCCACAAATAAAATTGACTAACTGTAAATGCCTTAAGGAAAATAAAGAACACTTAATTTTTAAAAATCCCCAAATATTAAGAAATTATGGTTTTTATTAATATTGTCTTTCATGTAATTCCTCCACTACAGTAAAAATAATATATGCATTTACTTCATTCTTTGTTACAGAATCAGCAGAATGGCTACAGTTTAATAGCAGGGCTATTAAACTGGGAATATTGTAAAACTAACTATATGAAATTATTTTTCTGACCTTGTCAGTGTGCATCATAATCACTGAACATATAAAACAATCCTCTAAATCATACATCAACTCCTTGCTTTCAATACACAGAAAAAAAAGCTTTCCAAAAGCTAAGATGAGCCTAATTTTGTAGTATAGTTGTTTAGGACTACAGTTATTTTCTGACACACTAGATATTGTCCAAAAATCCCATTCCTAAAATAGTTACAAAACTAAAAAAGGTAGATGTACCCAACAGTATATTTTCCATTAGATACTTTCTTCAGCTTTATTACTGAAAACAAAGCATTTTGCTTGTGAAACTACTGTGATGATTAAGTTTTTTTATTCCTTAATTTTTCAGGATAGATTTCATAGATTTCATAGACATTAGGGCTGGAAAGGACTTCAGAAGATCGAGTCCAGCCCCCCACCCAAAGGGCAGGAAGTCAGCTGGGGTCATAGGATCCCAGCAAGATAAGCATCCAATTTACTCTTGAAGGTGTTGAATGTAGGTGCTTGAACCTCATCCGATGGCAAGCTGTTCCAGACCTTGGGGGCTCAGACAGTAAAGAAATTCTTCCTTATGTCCAGCCTGAAACGGTCTTGCAGTAGTTTATAACTGTTTGACCTCATCATCCCTTGGGGTGTTCTGGTGAACAAACGTTCCCCCAGATACTGGTGGTCACCCCTGATAAACTTATAGGTGGCCATCAGATCACCCCTGAGCCTGCGCTTTTCCAGGCTAAAGAGCCCCAGGGCTCTCAGCCTGTCATCGTAGGGTCTGCTTCCCTGACCTCTGATCATGTGCGTGGCTCTTCTCTGGACTCTCTCAAGCTTCTCCACATCCGTTTTGAATTGTGGAGCCCAAAACTGAACGCAGTACTCCAGCTGCGGCCTCACCAAGGCTGAGTACAAGGGGAGAACGATGTCCCGGGATTTGCTTGAGAAGCATCTATGGATGCAAGCCAGCGTTTTGGTCGCTTTACTAGCCGCAGCATCACGTTGG
>NW_005842216.1:225606-242398 GCF_000455745.1 Alligator sinensis
GGCCTCAGCCAGTTCCCGGGCAAACTCCTGGTCAAGCTCAGGACTTTGGGTGGGAGGTCTGTAGTAGACTCCCACCATTGTGTCCCCTGTGTCGTGTTCCCCACGGATTTTAACCCAGAGGGTCTCCAGTCATCCACCCTGGTCGCCAGCTTCAGCTTGCAGGCGTAGCTTCCGTTAGAGAGTTACACCCCCACCCCTTTTATCTACTCGATCTCTCCTGTACAGGGTATATCCATGTGTACCCATGGTCCAGTCATGGGTGGAGTCCCACCGGGTCTTTGTTATCCCTATGGTGTCATAATTATTTGCGTTAAGCAGGATGATGAGTTCCTCCTGCTTATTCCCCAAGCTCCTGGCATTTGTGTACAGGCAGGCAAGAGTCCCCTTGGGGGCTCTTGCCTTGCCTACAGATTGTACCAGGGCTGGGGCAGGGGTGGGCTCCCTTAAGTGCATTGGCCTGCTGGCTTTGCGGGGGTTGCTCAGTGGGCCAGCAGTGGCGGTAGTCCCCCCATCCCCCAGTGGGCTTAGTTTAAAGCCCAGTGGAGCAGGTCAGCCAGTCTGGCTGAGAAGAGCCTCCTCCCCAGTGGAGAGAGGTGGAGGCCATCTCTTCTCAGCAGCTAGCTTCCTCTCTTGTCAAAGAGTGGGCTGTGGTCATGGAAGCCAAAGCCTTCCCAATGACACCAGCGCCACAGTCTTTGGTTAACTATAATAATTTAACTGACTGCACTACTACTAAATAGTTATTAATGTATATGTTTTCCATGATATGAATTATTATTACAATTCCGGAGCAGATGAAATAAATAAGTTTTAGGGCCTGCATAATCATACTTCACCAACAGAATGGTTTATTTTCCTTCTGTTTCTCCCTTTTCCTTTCCATGCTGATATTCCTTTGTAATTTCTCATTGTGTTATCTTTGCAAATGAGACTGTAAATATCTGAGGGCAGGGCCTTTTCTATTTTAATGGCTGGATACCACCAGTGACAAAATATATTAAAAAGAGCTTTTCTATTCATAGGCAAACTTACTGCTTCTCAGCTTTCACTAAGTGCTTTCAACTTAGAATGAGAAATAAGAAAGGACAATGACCTTCCAATGTATTACTAAGCAAGCCCATACAAATATGTGGAGTACATTAGTGCTAGCCAGTGCTGAGCAACCAACAAACAAAACAGGAACTTGGGATGGGAAACAAACAAAGCAGAAACAAAGCAATTGCTGATTTTGCATGCTCGTTTCTCTTAATACAAAGCTCTTCTCTAAATGCATGCAAAATTTGTCAATATGTACAACAAGTATATTATGAAATCATGTGGAAATCTCCTCTGAGAACTGGAGTCAATACTGCACTGATGGCAACATTATTCATGACCTTAAAAAGACTCTGCTTGTATGTGTCATATTTATATGCAAATGAGTTGTCAGATATTTAAGAAAAGTATTAGGGCATTGCTGTACAGTTAAGCATAGAAATAATTTTCATTCCCTTTTAGGCAAGTTAGAAAGCTTCTGCACAAAGGAGCTGATTATGACTTAGTTTTTTTAAACCAGTTTTGGAAAAAGAAAATTGTCAGTTGATTTTTTTTTTCTCTTCTATCCTCCAAAAAGTATTCATCACCCTCTTCAGGGCATGTAGACTTATATATTTTTGAATTATAATAAATAGGCCAGGAAGTGGTAGTTAGATAGGAATACATTCATGTTTGAGTCCAGATCAAGGCAAGGATTCAGAATATAGAATGGAAAAATGAAGGGTTAACATGGCAGAAATTTCACTGTATCAGCTTTTAAATGGAAGATTTCTTTCACCTTGAGTGGAATTTTAAAGAGGTTTGCTCAGGGAAAATGCATTTATTATTAAATCAAACCTTTTTCCTTTTTGGATATGGAGAGAAAAAGAAACCCCCAAAACGAAATACCTTGCACGGTTCAGC
Source organism: Alligator sinensis (assembly GCF_000455745.1). Lineage (NCBI taxonomy): Eukaryota > Metazoa > Chordata > Crocodylia > Alligatoridae > Alligator > Alligator sinensis. Next base: position 227,545 of record NW_005842216.1, read on the forward strand.
TTGGAATTTCTTTTTGGTTTACACATTGAGAAGAAGTTGTTTTCTGACCTTTAGTTAGATGAGAACATTGGCAGGAAACCTGAATGAAGCCTTACACTCTGTATGAGAGCCAAACTTCTATTCAAGTAGATCCTGAGTTGGAACAGTTCAAATCCTGCTCCTATATGAGGCACTTCACATTTGAAGTGCTTCAGCATTATGCATGGGTACAGGGCTTTCCCAGATGAAATACCTCAAAATGACCCAAGTTCATATTGTGGCAGAGCTGTGCAGCTGGGGACCTGGAGAGTAGGGTTGTGTGAAGCTTTGGTACCTGATTTGATTCGGTGGAGATTCGCCCTGATTCAGTGGCTGAATCTCTGAGTCTGAATCAAATCTCTGAATTGAATTGGAACCCTCTGAATTGATTCAGAAAGATTTGTAGATTCGGACATAGAGACAGCTTTAAAAGTTTTTTCTATATACCTTTAGGTAGCAGGGACTTGTGATCACTATGATGCTGGGGCACATGGAGTGTCCCACAGAAGCACAGGGGGCTCCCTAGTGTGCTTGGCAGCAGACCTGGAAGTGGACCAGAAGCACTTCCAGGTCTGCTGGGGAGTGTGCTGGGGGGCCCCCCAACATCCTCCTGGCTCAGTGACTGGTGCCCCCTGGGTCTGGGGTGGGGGGCACCCGGGGTCTGCCCATGGCTGACCATGCCGCCCTGCATGCTGCTTGGCAGACCCAGAAGCGGCCTGGAAGTACTTCTGATTCACTTCCAAGTTCAATACCAAGCATGTGGAGGGCTCCCCCACAATCCTGTGGGACACTCCATGTGCCCCAGCATTGCAGCGATCACGAGCCGTGCCTACTACCTCAAGGTATGTAGAAAAAACTTTTAAAGTTGTGTCTATGTCCGAATTGCTGATTCTCTGAATCAGCATAGAATCTTCAGATTTGAATTTGGCTGAATTGAATCAGGGATAGTGCTCTGAATCAACGAATCAAATTACTGTCCCTAATTTGGGCCAAATACAAATCGAATAGGGCCTGCTTTGCACACCCCTACTGGAGAGCAGAAATCTCAGCATGCTTTTCAAATCTGAGTCTTTACAGGTTTGTAAGGATGGCCAAGTGGAGAGGAGAGAGCCCATTGGCTGTTTGTTGCAAAAGCTTCCACTCACTGTGACTGAGGATGTGATCAATCTCACCTCAGGAAGGCTGATCCATTATAGGAGTGGCACTATCATTCTGGAGACCCTGGAACAGACACCTACTGTTTCCTTACCTTTCAATTGCTGACTGAGCAGCTGGGCTAGAAACAGAAATTACACATAAACTGGTTTAAGTGATCAGAAACTGGTTTAAATCTGTAACAGAATAGAAGTTCAGTGCACATAAACCAGTTTCAAAATGACTGAAACTGGTTTAAGATAAACCTGGTTGAATGTAGTATCAGATTTAACTGAGCTGGGTCAAACTGGTTCACGAAACTTCTGTCCCAGAACCCCCTTTTTGGTTCAAGTGAAATCACAGTCCGCCAGCATCCCAGAATGCCCTCCAGCCCTGGGCTGGGTTGTGCTTTCTGTGCTAGAGAGCAGGGCTTGCCCAGCCCCTCAGCTCCCTACCTGAAGCAGTGAGGGCTGGCTGACAAGAGGGTTGTTGGGGGGGCAAGCCCAGCTGAGAATACAGCCCAATCTACAGGGGCGGACTGCCCTCCTCCATGAAAACTCCAGTTGGGGTTTGGAGCCAGAGAGGGGGGTTAAACATCCCTTCCCCCACTCAAACTTGCTGCTGTCTGCAACTGTGGACTACAAATCCCAGAGGCACCTGGAAGCAAGAAGATGAGTCCTGCTGCTGTAATTCTGGATTTCAAATCCCAGAGACCTCAGGGGCAGCAGGAAGACCAAATGAATACACAGCCAGAGAGCCATGCTCTTGAACCCCTGGCTTCTGGCCTGAGCTACTGCAGACATGTGGCTGCATTTCTTGAATCAAAGGTAAATGTCTGTTCACTTCTGTTTCAATTGAATCTGTGCATCTTAGATTAACCTGAAAAGACTGAATTGAATCAGCCTAGGCTTATTGACTGTCTGTACCTAGCCCTGGAGGGCAAAGCATGGCAGAACAGGGCACTATGACCAAGACCCTGGAAAGGTATCTCCTTGAGATGTGCTATCTGCTCTACACTACTACAAGCAACGTACCCAAGGATGACATCTTATAGTACACCATGGAGGACAGCCTTTGTTGGGCTGGCAGTATTACCTGCTCCCTCATCCCCCAGCCACCTTCCCCAGCCCTGTCCCACAGTCCCCAAGCCCCACTTACATCTAGGATCCAGGGGCAAAGGGCATGGCTCCGCAGTGGCAGCGCTTGCCTGCAAAGCACTGCAAAGCTCCCCCTGGGCCCCCAGCCAGCATGCACACATTGCCACTGACCCATGCACATTGCCACCCCACATTGCCACTGACCCATGCAGCTGGTCATGGGGCATAAACAGCGGTGCAGTGGTGGCTGCAGCATGCAAGCCCCACTTTCCACCCCCCGACCAGGCAGCACGTATGTGGCCTACACATGGTGGTTGCCACCACACTGCCATGCCCTGCACCACTTGCTCACAAAGCCATGTGGGTGGCCATGGGATGGTACCACAGGGTGCAGTGGCAGAGTTGCGGTGGTGACCTCTGTGTATGAACCCCCTGTCAGGCTGGCCAGTGTGTGTGTGGCCCACTGAGTGGCACCCCTGCCCTCACCCCCTGGCCCTGCTCCTGGGAGTGGGCACAGGGGCATGCTCCTCCCCTTCTTGATCTGTCCCCCCCAGCACCTTCCCTTTCCCCTGCCCTGCCCCACCCCTTCCCCCTATGCACACTTACCTGCTGGGGTGGGTGTCAGTGTCTGTGCGTGCCTCTGTGTTTGCATGTCTGTGCCTGTGTGTCTGTGGGTCTGGGAGGCTGTTTTTGAGGGGCATCAGAGGGCATTGAGGCTGTGCGGGGGGCGGGGAGTACGGGGCACCAGCGGTGCTGGGGTGCGGGGAAGCTTTGCCTTTAATTTTTATCATGGATTTTGGGTTTTTAATCAGAGAATTTGCAATTTTTAATCAGAGAAAACTAGGATCCCTGCTGATAACCCATGAGATGTGGCCATAGCTGGGAATTTTATCAGCTAATGGGACTTGCAGCTGAAGGAAAATGTGGGGTGCTGCTGTAGCTGGGAGTCTTGTCAGCTGCAGGACTTGTAGCTGTGGGAGCTTGCTACTAGTATGCTGCTGCAGAGGGAGCATAGGTTCGTATTTCTGGGCTCCCTTGCACCAGCAATAAGGTGTGATAGGACAATGGATCCCACAATCATGCCTTCTGCCATGCATGTGTGGCAAGGCAGGAGGCACGATTGAGTAGACTGTGCATTAGAGCATATCATGCCTTTAAGGCTAGGGACAAACATTCAAAAAGCCCAAGCCTAAATTGATACAATTTTTACAGGTTAGTCTAACTTGCAGAGATTGAACCAATTTGCAAGTGAATAGACATTCAAGTTTTATTTAGGAAATGCAGGCCCATGCCTGCAGTGGCTCAAGCTAGAAGCTAGGGGGAGCTACAGTGAGCCATCCCTTCCCTTCCACAATGCTGAGCTGCGGGGGGGGTCATGGCCAGGCCCCAGCAGGACACTATGATTAGGGAGGGGTTTAAACCTCAACTGTGGCCTGCACAGTCCCCAGCCAGGGTGTGCCTGGAGTGGGAGGGCGAAGCAGCTCCTTTCCAGGCTTCCCCCCTCCCCCCCACCCAGCTCACTGGTCAAGAGGCAGTGAGTGTTTCCAGCTCCTGGCCCCCAGCTCCTGGCTAGCACTCTGAGACAAAGCGGGGAGGGGCAGGATAGAAGAACTCCTTGTGTGGACTGCATGCATCTGTTGATGATACTGAGCTTTTCAATCTGCCTCTCTCTGCTTCTTTATACTGTCTGCAGCAAACTGGCAGGGACTGCATTCATTACAAACCAGGCCACTTCTCACACATCTCTCTGTCCCCTGTTGAACACTGCCAGCAGCCAGCAGGGAGTCTATCAGAACACAAAGCTTATCTGTCCATCAAGAAAACAAAGCCTCTCTCATTAATTCAAGCTCTTCTTAAACAGCTTTTTGCAAAGCATTTTTAAGGAAGAATGGAGGGACATTATCAGATGACCTGTTGATTAGCTTCAAAAAGCCCTAAGCAGACACTGTTCTGTCTGCCTTTGTTCCAGTGAAATTGGAGACACACACACACATAGACACCTCTCAGTATTAGCTAGCATGGAGATGGCGTGACCATGACCAGATGCCGGCTGGGGTCCATTCTGCTGGGGTCCGTGCTGGGGGGGCGGGACTCCTGCTTGAGCAGCAAGCAGCTGGGAGGAGGGGGTTTGGAGCAGGAGGAAGCCAGGCAAATGCTGCTGTGCTTGCAGTCTCCATCTCCTTCTCCTTCTTAGCCAGCCAGAGTTCTGGCTAGGGAGGAGAAGGGCAGAGCCAGCCCTGCTCTCTGAAGCAGACAGCTCAACTCAGCTCAGCCCAGGGCTGAAAAGCATGCTGGGATGCTGGGGGACTGATTTAACTTAAACCAGGAATGGGTCTGGAACAGAAGTTCCATAAACCAGTTTGACCCCATTTTGAACCAGTTTCAGCCATTTTGAAACTGGTTTACATGCACTGAACTTCTATTCTGTTACAGGTTTAAACCAGTTTCTGATCACTTAAACAAGTTTATGTGTAACTTTTGTCCCTAGCCTAACTGAACATCTAGAGGGGCCCTCAGAAAAAGCAAATTACAAATATGTTATAACTAGAATGAGTATCATGGTATGTCGCTTTACTTTCACAAATGTTTCTGAAAATGAGAAATTGCAGGGAAACAGATTTCCATTGTCGTGTTTGGGTTTTGCATATGCTATAAATATTGAAAAAGGCTCATTTTACAATACTCACTGCAATTCAATGACCCACCAGTGTGGTAGGCAATAGTTTAGCATCACTATTCTTATTCTGGCAGATCCATGGTAGGTATTTCTGAGCTACAGTGTATGTGAAGTCTAGGAACTTTGAAAAAAGATTGTGCAACCATGAAAGAGATTTTAAATGTTTTTCCCCCTTTTTACTTGTTCCATCAACAGTTACAAGTTTCTTGTCCCCAAACCCTGCCCCCCAGCTTATTCATGTTAACAACACATTAATTTATAGTCACTTCTGAGGCTTCTGAGAGTAGGTCTATAAAATAAGAGAGTTAAAAATACACTATATTAAAAACAAAACTAAAAATTCTTCCCAGGGTTAAAAAACTGAGTTTTCATTTAATAATATTTGTCCTTTAAAATTTATTTCTTTAATAGTCTCTTCTACAAGTTACCAGAGATAAACACAAACTACAAATGTGTTTTCTTTCCCCCTCCTCCCAATTTATTCTTTGGAAGGATTTTTTCCAGTTTTTTAATTAACTTCCTTCTGTGTTTGCAAACAATCTCTCAAAGCTGTGGAAAGCAGGCACAATGGTTCATCATAAGCATAAGAAAAATGTTCAAGTTCTACAGGAATCTGGCACAAGCATACAGAGCCTAACATTTAACTAGAAGACACTGTGCAGTATGAGTTTATGAAAGCAAGCCAAATCCATCTAACTGGCTCAGATTTCAAACACAATTCAGATTTCTCTTTGATCCTATTATTAAAGTAAAAGCCTGTGGGATTTACTTGCTCAGGGAGATGATAAAGACTGAATGGTGTTGGTATTAAGATGGAGTCTTACTCTTCAATGTTAATCTGGTAACAACTCTCTCAAGCAGTGTAAAGGTTATAGTGTATGGCTGTACAATCTACTGGGAATATACTACAGATAAATATGATCTTCCAGGGTTTCTCCAATCTTATTAGGAAAAAGAATTATATATAACTGAAGATACATCTACACTAGAGTTGAAACTGTGTCATTAAACACTGCATTTAGGCACAGTTGACACTGGCAGGATTCTAGCATTATTTAACTTGATTAGCACAAAAAGATTTTTTTTTCTGAGCCCCTTTCCAGCAACAAATCTGAAAGCCTGGATACCCTTTGCCTAGTGAATCTCTAAATAGTGTCAGACTATCAATGCAGCTAGGCATAATTTAGAACTGCCCTGAATCTGTAGTCAATTACACTTGGGTCTGAACTGAAGTCAGTCTCTTGGGGTACTTACACAAGTTACATTTTTTGTATGATCAGGCCCCTGAAAGTGCTCTACAGCTGTGCCATGAACACATGTGCAAAGCTGTAGAGTGTTTTAAAGAGGCTGACCATGCAAAAATTAACCCTCTTCAGATGAGGTATTAGATGAAGGTGCTCTGCTTTAGAATATCTTAGAGAACTTGTTTCCTCTAGGGTTAATTTTTCACATGTTGCAGGCTGGCTGATGCAACCTAGCTTTACCCCTGGGGCTATCATTAGGATGAGGGGGAGGTGGAGGGAGGGAACAGCACTGAGCTGCTGGTTGGGAAAGCCAAAGTAAAGCCAAAGCAAAGCCCAGTCAGCAGCTCATGCCACTTGCTTCAGCCTCCCCCTCCCCCCCTGCTGATGGCCTTGGAGCTGAGAAGGAGGTGGGGCTAGGGAGAGGGACAGTTCAGTAGCTTCAGAGGAGACTGCTGGAGCACCCCGACCTGCTGGCCATGAGGGCCAGTACAGCCAGGCTCAAACCCTCCTGACCTAACAGGCGAACATCTGTTGAGTTGGGGGGGGGGGTAGTGCTCTAACTCATGGTGCTTTATGTAAAGAACCATGAGTTAGAGTGGGGGTCTGAACATCTGTCTGTGCACATGGTGACTTGCTCTCTTCACTACAGCTATAATGAGAAGAGTACTGGTGCAGATGAAGACCTAGCTCATGCATCTTAAGGAAACTGTTATGGAGTTCTAGAGGTGCGGGTGGAAATGTCTGTTATGGATAAGGAAAACTCACACTTACAAACAGTTGTCAACATGGACATTAGAAGAGGTATCTAATAATAATACTTTTCTATGGCAGCTGCCTTTCACTCAAGGGTATCAAATACATTTTGCAAAGTTCCTATAAGCTGGTTGCCTGGCTCAGTTTTTTTCTTTCTTTTAATTTAGGTAGTCCACAAAAATTGTAGCATATAGCACTTTAGTTGTGCATAAACTGTAGATCTTATTTTCCTGAAATGATGGATGTAGTTCTTAAATCCTTGTGTGTAATATATGATCTGAATTCTTCAACATCTAGGGTGCCTATACACGCGCTCTGATGCATTGTAATTAGGACATGTTGGAGCAGACTCGATTAGAATGCTCCAGCATGCCTCACCATTATGTACATTAATGGCCATGGTGGTGCTTTAACTAAAACTTATCAAATGAGCTTTAGTTAAAGCACCCTGAGGCCATTTTGAAATGTGGGACACTTAATTTTAGTTAGAGTGGCTGTCCGGGAGCCCCTTTACCTAAAGTGCTCCCCCCAACCCCAGAGCACATATATAGACACCCCTCATTACTCACATTAAAATAACAATATATAAACTGAAATGAACTTCTCACATTTGTAAGTTTACTCAAAATAATAAAAACCTAGATTGAACATCTAGGAGTATTTCATATCCCAAACTAAATTTTATAAATAAGCGATATTTACTGTGATACAAAAAACACTGCAGAAGTAAACTTTAGACTGTTTTAAAACTACATCCAAACTTTTCCCACTTCAGGTCTTCCCTTGGTTAAAATTATTAGAAGTACTAAGACATTTTCTATAATTTCGTGAAAAACCAAGTCAAAGCTCCCTCTGAAGGCAAAAAAAAAAAAGACAGAACAGGTTAAATGCATTTTGATAAAATGTTTTGAAATTACCCTATAAGTGTAACTCTAGAGTGAAACTTGGAAGTGAAAAGCAAGACAAGTAAAGAAAGATTTTAAAATATGTATATACTTTAAGGCTCTGTACATCTTCCATTCCTACTCTCATGGAAACAAAGGACAGAGCAACTGTGTCTATTATGCAGATTCCTCTTTATCACCCTTGGCAGCAACCTAAAGCAATCCATTAACTTCTAATGTTCTTTTTATAAATACATAATTTATAATTTACTGTCAATGTATTTATTTTTCATCTGATATTTTGTTTGTTTGAGGTCAGCGGCAAGAAGAAGAAGTTAGAATTAGTGAATCTCAATATTGGAACTGGAGGAAAAATTGCTAGTTATCACAAACTGCTCATCATGCAGTGTAATATTGGCTTACATGATGGCCAAATAAAGATTTTCATAACTGCACAAAATGTATGGTTTTCATACCTTTTTCAACACAAACACAGAAAACTATATTAGCATTTTTGGAAGTGTCATTTTTAATGGAGAAATCCATAAGAGCATCCAGCTTCAAAGTTCTCCAACCAGAACTCTGACCCCAGCTGACTTGGGCAGGGGGCTGGACCCAATGATCTTGCAAGGTCGCTTCCAACCTTAATGTCAATGAAATCTATGAAATATGTCATTTTTGCTCCTTCCTCAAAACCCCTATCATCCAGGATTCTATTCATAAAGGATAGCGCTCTGGGAATTAAGAGAGATAATTCCTATTCTTAATCATCAAAATTTACTGTAAGAACATCTGAGACCATCTGTTGCCCCTTCTGTTGTTGAAAAAACCCCCCAAGTATAGCTCCAAGTCAGACTCTTGGCACTGATCTTTGTCTTCAGCACCAATTAGATGAAGTGGAGGAGACTTAGTTTAGATACTTGCTGAAAGAAGCAGAAATGAAACTGGTACAACAGTCAGCATGGTGCACTGTATCAACTGTGTACCAAAATAAAAATTTAATTGAATTAATTGAGGAAGCAAAGAGCAAATGGATTAGGGTCAGACTGGCAAGAATTCTTAAAAGAAGTTTTACAGGGATGTGTTCTAGGTTCAACACTGTGAAACATTTTTATTAATGTCCTGGATATGGGAATAGAAAGTATACTGATCAGATTTAAAACAAAGTTAAATTCAATACAGAGAAATGTAACTTGTTATACCTAGGGAGGAAAAAACCAAATGAACAAATACAAAATGAGCATAACTGACTTGCCATCGCCAAGAGATTCTGGGAGATCACAAACATTACATGAATTGACCATATGGTGTTGTTGGATCATAAATGTAAATGCAATTCTGTGTTGCATTAAGAGACATTATACAATAGTAGCACTCCACTTGGCACTGATTAGCCTTCAACTGGAGTACTGTGTCCATGCAATTTTAAGAATGATGCAAACATATTGGAAAGGATCCAAGGGCAACAGATGATAAAGGTGTTGGAATGCAAGCTATTTAAGGAAAGATGGAAGGAACTAGATATGTTTAATTTGAAGAAATGCTAAAGGTGGGACACAATACAAGTTTTAAATCCTTGAAAGACTGCCATTAAGAGGATGAAAATAAATTGTTCTTTTTTGCCTAGTCAAAATGTCCATTTTAACTGTCAAATCATAAGGAGAACATGATATCATTTCTTCATACATTGGGCGCATAAGTTCAAATTCCAAGAAATGTTTCTATTTGGTGTAAAAACTGGAGAAAGCCCTTTAAAATCTGCAAACACTATGATGAGAAAAAAATATAATTCTTGACCTGAAAATCTTAAGAAATGGGTTTTGGTCCCCAACTCCAACACTGTTCATAACTCTCTGCAATGACTCTTTAATGCAAAAGGCATGAACAGTCCGTGAAGCAGGGCCCAGAACTCAAGAGTGCCACTCCTGAGGAAGCGACATCATAATATGGCTATAAAGTCATGTTCTGTCTTGCTTACTTCTTATACGGCCTCATGAATCTTGTATTGTCCCAATGGCAGAACTTTAACAGGAGTAACAGAAAGTGCCTCAATTAATCTATAAGTAGTTAGGACACTCCTGGGAAGTGGGAGAATAATTTGAATCCCCTGTGGCTAGAGCTCAACTGTCTCACTTCCTTGGCAAGTGCTCTAACCACTTTCTTTTCATAAAAAGGTGGTTACACCACTGCTGCTTCCTCCTCCTCCAGCCATGTTTGAAAAGAAAAGAGAGTAAGAAATTGTCCATAGCCAAGGACCAACTTAACTAACTATATGAAGGAAATGTTTTTTGACTATGAATCCCTGGCTCCTGGCAGAAGTCTTTGACTTCAAGAAACAAGTAATGTTGCATGATGGAAAATGTCATGCCATGTGACTTGCTTCACATTCACACGGCAAGCTATCCAAAGTGGGAAGTGTGCCCTGGAAACGTTCTCTGCCAGAAGTCTGGAGAGCTGCTTGCAGGAGATGTTAGTCCCTGTTCCACACCTTCAGCTGAGCTGCTAATGAGAAGTAAGCTCTGAGCTCCTTCTGGAAGAAGAAGCTGCTCCTCTAGGCCTAGTGCAGAGCAAAGGAGGCCCATGAAAAAGTGCGGGTGGGGGCTAGGGGGGAAGGTAGGGGCACAGGAGTATCAGGTCTCAAACTCTCCTTGAACACCTTATTAAGGTGCATTTGTGTATGTGCTTTTCCTCTTTCCTCATCTTCTGTCTTTCAGCAGCTTTGCAAACAAATTCTCTCAGCTTCTCTCAAATTACTATTGTGTGTAAATAAAGCATGTCATATTCACTGTTTGTTCATACTTTGATTCTGACAGGTGCTAATGGCTCCTTAAAGAAGCAGCTCTGAAGGCTGGTTTGGGACAGGGAGGAGGTGCTGTGTCATGACATCTCCTGTTGAGGCACCTGGGACAGCAGAGTTCAGCATGAGTCACAAAGAGTCCCTGGGATGCTGGAGAACCTGGTCAAGCACTATCGCCATGTGTGTGACATGCCATATGCACAGGAAAGCTTTATAGAAACCACCTACAAAAATGTTCTACCTTTTTCAAGCAATATCTTTATGACTGGTTGGCCATTTTTATTGCACAATAATTACTTTGCCTCCATAGCATGTCTTAATTCACGGTGTAATTAACAAGTTAATTACACAATAAATGCAACATAAGTCAGGGGCCCCACCAGTGTCACATAGTCACCTAACTACAGCCTTGAAGAATTCAGGTAAATTGAGGAAGAGGGCAGGACTTTAGTAAGACCCTTGTCTTCAGTGTTTCCTATTAGCAGGCTTGGTCATCCCTTCATTCTGTGAAGGTGTTATGAATGAAATACTGAATGCCTAGCTCTTCCCATTCTTTGCACTCTGTATTTGTGAACTGCACTACCTGACTGGGCATTTAAAAGTTAGTTGGGGCAATGCTGGGCTTTGTTATATAAAGTCCCATTGGGAATCTGGGCCTATGTAATTAGACACTTTTTCTACAAGGTTAAATTAGGAATGACATTACATTTTACCAGTGTTTTTATCTTCTAATAATGCCTTTTCCAGACAGACAAAAATTTTTCAGTAACCCAGTAATTAGAGCAGCTCTAATTAAAGCGCCCAGAGTGTTTCATGTATCAGCATTCCCATATTTTAAAATGGAGGCAGAGGAGCTTTATCTAAAGCTTGTCAGATGAGCTTTAGATAAAGTGCTCCTGCTGTCATGTTGAAGCGTAGGGACACTTACACATGAGATGCTGTAGGATGCTGGAGTGTGGTAATTACCCTGCTAGCAGACTTTATAAATTGAGTCTGCTCCAATGCACTATAATTACAGTGCATCAGAGCAGCCTCCCTGCCTCTGTATAGGCACCCTAAGGCAGGGGTTGGCAATGTTTTTGGGTAGTGCGCCAAAAACACCTGCAATCTTGACTTGCAAGATGTTGGTGTGCCAGTGGTGGATGGTGGGGGAGGCACGAGGGGCCCTATCCTCATTATGGCAGTACAGTCCTGGCCCTTGTTCTGCTGTCCACCCCAAGGTGTGTGTACCTGCCATGGAGCCCCAGCTACTCTCAGCAGGTGGTAAGGAGGCTGTGAGCAGCTGCACTGGGGTTTGTAGAGTCTGGGCTCAGCTCATTACTGGCAGCAGGTGCACACACACTTTGAAGCAGATGGTGGGGAAGGGGCCATGGCTGCACGGCAACAACAAGGATTGGGCCCTTAGTAGCTCTCCTGCTGTCCATCCTGAGGTATGTATGCCAAGCACAATGCCTTCACATGCCACACTCTGGCACATGTGTCAAGGGTTGCAAATCTCTACTCTAAGGTGTTACCCTGCCCTACCTTCTGTCTGATTTCAGATTAACATAGCTACCCACTCAGTGTAGAAGTCATTATGTGAGGAAGGAAATGAAAGAGATCTCTCTCTCTGCACATACAAATATTTTTAGTTACTTTCATTCATAGTCTTTTGTGTTCAAAGCAGCTATTGTATAACTGGCTTATAGAAACTGTGACATTTATAATCCTGAATGTTAACCCTTTGGTCATAGTAATATTCAGTCAAACTTTATAGTAAGCACATATAAAGTTTTAAGTCCCAAATAGGTCATAATTTAAATATGTTACTGTAACTTGGTAAGTGTGTTAATAATACAGTTTGTTAACTTAGTCAACTTTGAAAGGTCAAAAAACAAGCATACCATGAGTGGGTGTCTTTTCTCTTCTCCGAACCCCTGTTGTTCTGCCTCTCTCATACTCAGAGCCCATGGGATGGCCCTCACCTTCAATTAATGAGTAATACTTTCCACTTTCATGCTCTAGAAAGTAGCTTGGAGATTCAGAGCCTTTCATTCCAGACTTTCCATATTTGCTGATGTCATCACAAGACATTATTCCAATGTCATCCCTAAAAATATTGACATAAAACAGTGAAGCAGAGCCAATTTAACAATGAAGCCCTTAAATGAACTGACCATATTACTTCAAAATTAGGAGAACGAAAAATATCCCGTTACTATTTTGGAGAATCTCCACAAAAGTCATTAAACTTTATTTTAATTCATGTAGAATTCATTACATCATAATTACGATATAACTTATCTAAAAGAAATTCAGGTATTTTGCAGTAACTGAAAAAATAACTGAAATTTTTTAATGTAGCCAAGCTGGAAAATTGTTCAGAGCTAGGTGACCATACATCCTGGTTTGGCCAGGACAGTCCCAGATTTTGTAGGCTGGTCCCACCCAGTTGGTCAAAATTTAAACAGAGGTCCCAGAATCTCAGGGATGCAGGGCATAATCCAGCAGGGATGTGCAGGATCATGGTGCACCAGGCAGCTCAGTGTATCAGACTGTGCCTGCTGGCTTCTACCACTGCCTGGAGCAGTGGAGCTGATTGGTGGGGGCAGGGGGGCGAACGGCAGCTGTGTCCTAGATTTCCTTATGGTCACCCTATGCAGAACACTATTCCACAGCCATAATTTCTCTCAAATAACCAGCTGAAATGAACTATTTTGCTTGCAATATTTATCAGGCATGTGAAACAAATATTATTAATTTTTACAAAACATAGTGTAGATATATACTGTAACTAGGAGCCCCCACCTCCCCCATACACAGAGACACACCAAACAAATTGCTGGAAGATAATGAGAAGAGCATACAGCTTGAAACAGGTGGAGAGGACCATATTCAGCAGTAGGAGAATGAAGAGCTCCACAATTTGGCTTAGTTATGAAAAGAAGATTAAAAGAACTGGGATAAAACTTATGGAAGAAGTACAGAAAGGGGAGTTCTGGGTGTCCAGTTAGTGTGTATGTGATATGCTGTACCCAAGCTGCAGAGCAGAATGAATGATGTTTTAGTATTTGCCATGCTTCTGAGCTTTGCTGGTTGTCACATGGGATCAGGAAGGAATTTCCACCCCCCTCCTGTTGCTACAGGTTTCAGGGGGGGTTTCATCTTTCTCAGAAGCATAGGGTGTTGGCTGAAGCCAAGGCTGTGGTATACTTTAACTGGTACAGTAGGACCAGCCCCTGAGAGCATACATGGTTGCTGAAGTAATCCTGCCTGACTCCAGCTTCCCAGGGTACCCTCTCTCTGCTTCACTTGTCACATCTTGATACACATTTTCTATTACTTTTGAAGCTGTCCCCAGAGTCCTAGAGCCAGCCTAAAGGATCTGCACTTGGTCTCACTCCACTCACTTACCTGGACCCTAAGTCTTCTAACTAAAAAAAATTCTGTGCCTTATTGGCACTAACTGTGGTCTACTGACCCTAATCGTGGCCTCCAGCCTCCTCCCCTATGGCCACACCTGTGCATCATGGGTCTTACTTCAACTCCTTCTGGTTCCATCTTGGTTTCAGCCCCCTAGGGGCCCTCACCCTTGAAGGGCTCAAATATGAGTTTCAGCCCTCTGTATACCTGTGCCTTGCAGGGATCAAATCACTGAGTGCCCTCCAACCTCCCCTGTAGCCACTCCTAAGCCTCAGTCAAATGAACAAAAACACAAGCCAACCAGTCTATAACTCAAAGTCTTAACCTCCACCTTGGGCCTCTATGCTACTGCAAGAAACCTGCTTGTAATCAGCTTGCAGTCATCAGTGTACCTTTCTAGGTCTGTGGCTTCCCCTTTAGTAGCATATGCAGACAGGAGCTGCTGAGCTACTGCTCCCTCTGCCCACATAATTGCCCCCTGACCCATGAATCAACCCCTTTACTCCTGGATTGCTCCCCTGTCACACCTATTCCACACCCCCTTCGCCCCACCATCATTTCCCTGCAGGTCCAATCATCCCAAAAAGGCTGGAGACCATGCTGGGGGTGTTCTTCCTCCCTGCCTGTTTCTGGGGTACCTCCAGAACACTCCAACCCTGCATGCCCAGATCCAGCCCCTGCTGAGCCCTGCAACTGAAGGACCACTGTCCTGACTGATCACTAGCATTTGTTAACCATAACACAGATGTTAGCACCTGCATTTTCATAGATTCATAGATGTTAGGGCCGGAAGGGACCTCAATAGATCATCGAGTCCGACCCCCTGCATCGGCAGGGAAGGGGGCCGG
>NW_005842216.1:243744-256987 GCF_000455745.1 Alligator sinensis
GTAGTCTGGCGCCTTGCTGCTGCCTCTCTACAACCCCAGTGAGAGACTTGTCGTGTCCCTCGCTTAGGAACATGGAGGCAAAGAACTCGTTGAGGAGTTCAGCCTTGTCCCCCCTGTCCCCCCTGTCACCAATTGTTTCTGCCCATTTAGCAGGGGTCCTATTCCTCCCTGGGCCTTCCTTTTACTCCCTATATATCTAAAAAACAATTTCTTGTTGTCCTTTACTTGGGATGCCATCCTCAGCTCCATGGTAGCTTTGGCCCGTCTAACTGCCTCCCTACAAGCACGAGCAGAGGAGGTATATTCGTCTTTGGTGATCTCTCCCTGTTTCCACTTTTTATGTGCTCCCCTTTTGGCCCTTAGGCTGCCCTGGATTTCTGCATTTTAGATCCCATCATGCCTTATTGTTGGTACAAGGGGAGCATGATTTCAGGCTCCCCTTGCACTGGCAAGCTCCCATGGCTGGGAGTCCCCACACCACTGTTGAGGGGCTCCCAGCCATGGGGGTACACATGCACCCCCAGAGATGGAGGATCACCATTCTGCTGACCTCCACATCCTGAGGGTGTGGGAGAATCCCTGGGGCCGACAGATCACCATAGAGGCAATCCCCGTGCCCTCGTGGTACAGGAAAACCCTTGGAGCTGGAGGATCACCACAGGGTGATCCCCCCCCACCAGGAGTGTGAGCACCCTCTGGGCCCAGAGGATCACCATGAACCTCTGGCCCCAGGTGTTTCCTGAACCCCTGAGCCCTAGGGAACTGTGATCTAGGGATCAGAGGAACTGTCATCCCTAGGGCTTGGGGGTGTGGGAAGCCCCCAGACCCTGGGGATTGTGGCTCCTGTGAACCTCAGGGCTCAGGGGTGCAGGAAACCCCCAGACCCTGGGAATCACAGCTGCTGGGATCCCTAGGATTCTGGGGTTTTATGCTGGGCATGGTGTACCCCTGCAGCTGGGAGCCCCATCTGCTGAAGGGGTTGCAAGCCACAGGGAAACCCTGCTACATGTGCAAATTAAAGCTCAATAGCAACCAGTTATCAAGTTAGTACACATTTTTTAGATCTAACCTTACAGCTGGTTGGAGCTTTTTATCGCGTGATAGCTATGTGCACATGTGGCTGGTCTCAGTGTAACTGTACAATTAACCAGTTAATTGCACATTACCTGTAATCTGTAGAGGGGGGCAAAGTTTAAGCAGTTAAGTGCTTTGCTGAATCAGAGCCTTAAACAGGTTCTCTCATACTCCTCCAGCTAGTTAGTTAAGTGGTGACTAAAGATCTTATGAAATTATTAAAAATAAAGCATTCAAAACTTTGGTTTCCTGGCTAATTTTTCTGCACACTAGTTGGCAACTCTGAATAGTACTAGACCTTCATAGGTGCATAGGGGATAATAATCACAACATTTTCTACACATGGACACTGCATCTGCTTTCCATTATATTTAAATACTTCATAAAATATCTTGGAATATTTAATCATGTATAATCTGAAAGGGAAGAATAAAATATTTCTGTTTTTTAGTCTGAAACAATCAGCCTGCAAAATTTTGCTTTAGGTATACTCAGACTCATGAGGAGGTTTACCTTGGACCATAAAGAGGAGAGAGGATGAAAATGTCCTGGAGAGCTGAACTGTCCAATTTTGAGGACATGCCCATTGTGCTGGTTGGTGTTGTGGAGCTACTAGTTGGGCTGGTTGGAATTACAGGCTGTGAAAAAGAAGAAAACAATTTAAGAATACATTAGTCCAGGCATTTTCAACCTTTTTGGATAACTGTACCCCCGGTGGCTAGAGGCGAAGCAGTGCACCCCCGGCCTCTGAACAGGGTGGTAGGGGGGAGGCAGAGATGGCGCGCGGTTGGACACCAAGCTGGGGAGGGAGGTGGTGCATGGCTGGATGTGGAGCAGCAGCAGCCACCATGTGTAAGCTTCCCCCCTGCCCCCGCGTCTGGCCAGGTGGTTGGTGCCTGCACGGCAGTGCGAGATGGTGCATGGTGGTGCTCCATCCCTGCCCATCCATGCATACCCCCTAGGGCCTTCTCTAGTACCCCCACGGGTACATGTATCCCCGGTCGACAACCCCTCCACTAGTCAATTCTATGTTACATGTTAGGGGTGCTGTAACAAAGCTAAGATGCGTTTTTCTGGAGGGGAGATAGACATTATCTATCTATCTATCTATCTCCCCACCAGGAAAACACATCTTAGCTTTGTTACAGCACCCTAACATGTATCATAGAATTGCCTAGTGCAGGGGTTGTCAACCAGGGGTAAGTGTACACCTGGGCTACTTGAGAAGGCCCTAGGGGTTATGTGCAGGTGGGGATGGAGCATCATCACGCACCATCCCGCGCTGCCACACAGGCACTGCCCACCTGGCCAGACACAGGGGTGGGGGTGAGGAGGAGGGGGAAAAGCTCACACATGGCAGCTCCTGCTGCTCCATGTCCAGCCATGTGCCACCTCCCTCCTTGACTCAGCATCCGGCTCTGCACCATCCCTGCACCCCCAAGCCCTGCTCAGTGGCCGGGGTAAACTGCTCTGCGTCTGGCCACTGGGAGTACAATGATCCAAAAAGGCTGATCATTATATATATATACACTCACACGCACACACACACATACACATTTTTTGGAGGGGGTTAGGCATCATTACAGCTTCTCCCAAAAGGGATGTTTATGGAAAGTTTTCCTTGTTTTAGCTAGCAGCACATGAGTAATGGTATATGAAAATGTAAAGCAAATGTGTTTGAATTAATGTTAAAGATACCTCATGGAAAATTCTAAAAATCATTTATCCCTTAACAATATAGTACTTAACAGCAGTCTCTCTTCTGGACAGACAAAAATCCACTATTAAAATGCCAGTAAAATTGCAGAGGCTTTATATATGTTCCCCATTAATTTTAATTCAAGTAGATATTTTAGTTTTTCTGCTCCTGTGGATATGCAATATGGACAGATGTAACTGCAGTATTTATTTCATGCTCAAAGATGTGGAACTGCTCCAAAAGTTGGGTTTTACAAATGGGCATGCAATTAATATATACAGAAACTGATGTTAAGATTGTGTGTCATGATTTCCATGTATAGTACTTAAAAATAATCTATACAGCATATCTCAATTTTAATTGCATTTTATTATAGATTTAAGAACACTTATGTTGACTGAAAGCATTGAGAACCATACTGGGTGTGTCTAGATGAGACGTTTACTGAACAGTTGCCTAATTAGCTCCATAGTAAATGTCTCGGCATGTACACATGCACCCCTATCCTGCTGCAGAGTTTTTTCATGCACAGCAATGCACATGTAGATGCGAACCCAGCTGGATGGGACATGAGAGTGCTTCAATGTGGGGGATGCCTGCTAGCTAGTCCCATACTAAAAGCACGCTCATGCCCCAGCCAACCCCTCTGCAGCATGTTCAGTCACATCAGAGCAGCCCTGGGCTGGTAGGCTCAATCCCAGACCCTTTGCCAACTGGGGATGCTCTAACCCAGCTCAACATGCTCTGGTCCCAGATCCACATGCAAACGTGGCACCTGGGAGCAAGGAACTCTGGCACAATTATTGCTGTGCATTAATATGCATGTGTAGATGCACCCACTGTAAGCAAAAGGAGGACTTCTAGCTCTGAGACATACATAGAGAATTCTTAAATCTCTATATGAAACTGGTGGCAGCCAAATAGGATGGGTCTCAGGCCTGCATCCAAATAGAATGGGATATGAAAGCCATATTACAGTCCACAGGCATGGAACCATCATTGAGAGGTTACTTCTATTATCTAAACTTAAAAGATTGTGTTAGGGAGTTAGATTTCACCTTCCCAAGCTGTCCTTACTCCTATGCATAGAGTTCAAATACTCCTGCTGTACATGGGTAGAGTAAATTTCATATATGATCCTGTTAATATGCAAATGTAGGGAAGTGACTCTCTTTTTTAAATTAGACGCATATAGTATTTAGATGAAGAGTGTCAAAAATATAGTCTGCAGACCACCTCTGGCTTGTGGAACACCATTGGCCAGATCCCAGTGCTGCCCCAGGGTTTTTGAGTTGATCCAAATGTCACATGTGGCACGTGCCAAGCTGGCCCTACAAGCAGGGCATGGAATACATGCCATGTATTGCACCTGCTTTGGCCAGTCTGGGACCTCTGATGCATGCAGAGACTGCTCTAGCCAGTCCTAAAATGCCACACACAGTACCCACCTCAGCTGGTCTGGAACCCACACTGCATACTGCAACCACTCTAGCTGGTTCAGGGACTCCACTACACCAGCATCTAGTCCAAGCAGTCCAAGGTATGCACTGCACATGATGCAGGGCCTGGACTGGCCAGCATGAATGCTGTGTAAGCTGGCTCTGGCATGCAGGGAGCTGTGGGGAGTGTGTGTGTCTGTGTGTGGGGAGGAAATCTGTGGGTCTGATCCTGCCCATGGACTAGCCCCATGATACCCACAGGGCCAGATGAATTTAACATCTCTATTTAGATCTATTACAAATGGAACTTTTGGAGGGACTTGATGGCACAAGGAACTGGTAATAGGATTTCATAGATTTCATAGATTTTTAGGGTTGGAAAGGATCTCTGGAGATCATCATGTCCGACCCTCTGCCCTGGGCAGGAAAA
The DNA here is from genome assembly GCF_000455745.1 of Alligator sinensis. Taxonomy (NCBI): domain Eukaryota; kingdom Metazoa; phylum Chordata; order Crocodylia; family Alligatoridae; genus Alligator; species Alligator sinensis. The sequence continues at coordinate 248,387 of NW_005842216.1, forward strand.
AGCGCTAGGGTTAGATGACCCCCAGCAGGTGTTTGTCCAGTCTCTTCTTAAAGACCTCCAAAGTAGGGGAGAGTACCACCTCACTTGGAAGGTTATTCCAGATTCTGGTAACCCTTACCATAAAGAAGTTCTTCCTAATGTCTAAATCTGCACTCTGTCAGTTTGTGGCATTGTTCCTAGTTACACAAAGGGGTGCCTTGGCAAACAGAGTATCTCCTATTTCTTGCTTCCCACCCCCCACCCCCCAGGAAACTTGTAGACAGCCATTAGATCACCTCTTAGCCTTCTCTTATGGAGGCTGAAGAGATCCGGGTCCCTCAATATCTCCTCGTAAGACCTTCCTTGCAGGCCCCTAACCATACAACTGGCCCTCCTCTGGATCCTCTCAAGGGTGTCCACATCCCTCTTGAAGTGCAGCGCCCAAAACTGGCTGCAGTACTCCAGCTGCAGCCTTACCAATGCTGCATAGATGGGAAGTATCACCTCCCTAGACCTGTTCATGATGCACCTGTTAATGCATGATAAAATGTGATTAGCTCTATTGATCACTTTGTCGCATTGTCGACTCATGTTCATCTTGGAGTCAACTATAACTCTGAGATCCCTCTCTGCTGCTGTGTTGTTTAGAAAGTTGTCTCCCAATGTATAAGTGTGTTGGTGATTCCTCCTCCCCAGGTGCAGTACCTTGCACTTATCCTTGTTAAACTGCATCCTGTTTTATTCTTCCCACTTTTCCAGCCTGTTCAAATCCACCTGAATCTGTTCCCTACCATCTGGTGTGTTTACTCTGCCCCATAATTTGGTGTCATCCATGAACTTGGACAGTGTGCTCTCCATGCCCTTGTCCAAGTCACTGATGAAGATATTGAGCAGCACTGGTCCAAGAACCAAGCCTTGGGGGACCCCACTGCCCATATCTTTCCAGGACAATACCGACCCATCCACCACCACTCTCTGGGTGTGTCCCATTAGCCAATTTGCCACCCACCTGACTGTGTAATTATCTAAGTCACAGCTGCTTAGTTATGAGAATGGGATGTGACATCGTATTGAAGACTTTTTAAAAATCCAGGTATATGACATCAACCTCAACTCCTGTGTCTAAGCAGTTTGTGACCTGGCTGTAAAAAAACCCAATGTTTTTCAGGCAGGATATACCTGCTATGAATCCATGCTGGTTGCCCTTCAGCATTATTTTTCCTGCTGGACTGCTACAATTGTAATCCTTAATCTTTTTTTTCAAAGATTTTCCCAATGATAGGGGCGAGGCTAACCAGTTTATAGTTACCCAGATCCTCCTTCCTCCCCTTCTGGAAAATAGAGACCACATTGGCCCTTTTCCAGTCCTCTGGAACTTCTCCTGAGTCCTCAGTCTTGACAGTGCTTCTGTTATGACACTGGCTAATTCTTTCAGCACCCTTGGGTGAAGATCATCTGGGTCTGCTGGCTTGAACACATGAAGCCCCTCCAAGTGTCCCTTCACTAGGTTGGTGCTAACCGTTGGTGGTCCGGTGTCTCTGTTGTGCCTGTCTATGGTCAGATTTGGAGATATGCCTTTGTCCATGCTCAGGAATACTGATGAAAAAAACTCATTGAAGCCTTGTCCCTCCTATTCATCTCTAACTGTACAGGATGCACAGTATAAAACACCTATATGGTCTCTCATTAGTTCCCATAGCAATTGCTTATTGATAGTAAAGTGAAGCTTGAGAAACAGTGATTATTTCACTCTAGTACCTAATTAAAACAATCAATATGATTAACATCCCTGCTAGCAGCATCAGCAGAGAGGTTGTGGGTGAAGCAGGTGAATTCAGTGGATTTAGTTAACTAGACATGGATATTGAAGTCACCCAGTTCACCATCCAGGTGATATACTGTGGAGAATATATAATTATCATTGCTCAAAAGTTTTGTACTTTAAACAGATGATATTAAGAACATGTCCTCAATTATGCTTTAAATAAAGAGAAAGTTGGAAGTGGGAGGAACATTCCTTTTTTAAATATTAAGGAGGAATCTATAAACTTGTCCTTTTGTGTAGAAGTGTGTGACAGGGTGGTTTGTGCACCGGTCACTTTAAGAGAAGAGACTGAGGGAGAAGCAGCCTGAAGGTGTAGCAGGGGCTGATTAGGGAGTCACTTGATCAGGAGGGAGTCAGGCTTGAGGTATATAAGCCCAAAGCCTAAGCTAGTCAGGCACTTGAGCCCTGGGAGCCACAGGGAGAGGAGCTCCTGGCAGCAGGGCTGCAGTGGGGCTCCTGAGATAACTGCTGAGCTGAGGTAAGCAGCACAGAGATGGAGGGGGCCAAGAAGCCTGTAGCCCATAGAGGGGCAGAGCCTGGGCCCAGAGGACAATGTGTGGGGCTAGAGGGCCCAACCCAAGAGAGAGGGCATGTGTCAGTAGGGCCAGAGAGCCCAGAAGTCGGGAGCCCAAGAGGGGTTAGTGTCAGTAGGGCCTGGGTGCCTGAAGGTCAGTAGCATATAGGCTCACTGCCCTTCAATACAAATGTGACTGGTGGGTGGGACTGGAAGTCCCACCCCCATATCCCCACCCCTTTCCCTTATATGGTGTGTAACATCACCAGCCCTGCCCTCTGACCCCAGTCACATGGTGCATGACATCACCAACCCCCCCCTTGCCGCAGTCACGTGGTGCATGACATAAGCAACTCTGCCCCCGAACCCAGTCACATAGTGTGTGACATCAGCAACTCCACCCCCACCCCAGTCACATGGTGTGTGACACCACCAGCACATGGTCCATGACATCATGGCATCATGGAAGGACAGCCCATGCAAACCCCCAAAGCCCACCCCGTCATCCTGCAAGACCCACCCTAGACCACGTGGTACAGTTATGAACTATCAGGTCCCAGACTGCTCTAGTCCCCGGACCACAGGCATGGTCTATGGGGTGGCAGTGGGGTTGTGTGACCCCTCTAACAACCCACCCCACCACCCGAGACCAATTGGCATGGGTTTCAGAGGCCTCAGACCTCCCCAAGAATGATGCTGAATCAATTGGAGTGAGTAGAGGGGTGGGATTTAGGCTGGAAGACCACCAGGTCTAACTGCTTTCCCAAACGACCCCTCTGTTTATCTGAGACCGTGATAAGTCAGGTAGGGGAAGATATGAATTCTTTCACAATGTCTGTAGGTCCACTCACCACAACCCCAAGACAGCCTCATAGAAAGCATTACCATACAAATAGTTTTGAGAAGGAGGCAAGGCTCCTAGCCCAAAGTTACTCTTTGGGACACCTGACCCTGTTCAGGAAGACCCAATGAACAGGCAAACAGAGAAGGCCCAGGCCCCCAAAGCAGATGTTGAGAATTTGGAAGATGGTATCTTTGTGCCAGAGCCTGCATGTGAAGTAGAGGTCATCACAGAGGAGAGACTGGTAAGAGACTTGGAGTATGGTTGTGGGGGCACTTAGATTTTGAGGGTAGTGGTGTGGGTTCACTTCATAGCAAGTGTGTATTTGGAAGTAGCTAAGGACTGATTAAACAGCAGCTAACTAAGTCCTTTATTTGAACTCCTTTGCAATTAGATGAAGCCTTTTTAATGACTCCAGAAAGCCTACTCACCAGTACACCAGAAGGAAGCATATGCTTCTTCAGAGAACAGAGACCAGATGAGACTAAAGAGTTCAGAAGACAATTAGGCATTGAATCATCAGGTCCTGTTTCAAGTCAAGAATGTAAAATCTTCATGAAGTCTCTTGTGCGCATTTCCTTTTATGCAGGACAATACCGACCCATCCACCACCACTCTCTGGGTGTGTCCCATTAGCCAATTTGCCACCCACCTGACTGTGTAATTATCTAAGTCACAGCTGCTTAGTTATGAGAATGGGATGTGACATCGTATTGAAGACTTTTTAAAAATCCAGGTATATGACATCAACCTCAACTCCTGTGTCTAAGCAGTTTGTGACCTGGCTGTAAAAAAACCCAATGTTTTTCAGGCAGGATATACCTGCTATGAATCCATGCTGGTTGCCCTTCAGCATTATTTTTCCTGCTGGACTGCTACAATTGTAATCCTTAATCTTTTTTTTCAAAGATTTTCCCAATGATAGGGGCGAGGCTAACCAGTTTATAGTTACCCAGATCCTCCTTCCTCCCCTTCTGGAAAATAGAGACCACATTGGCCCTTTTCCAGTCCTCTGGAACTTCTCCTGAGTCCTCAGTCTTGACAGTGCTTCTGTTATGACACTGGCTAATTCTTTCAGCACCCTTGGGTGAAGATCATCTGGGTCTGCTGGCTTGAACACATGAAGCCCCTCCAAGTGTCCCTTCACTAGGTTGGTGCTAACCGTTGGTGGTCCGGTGTCTCTGTTGTGCCTGTCTATGGTCAGATTTGGAGATATGCCTTTGTCCATGCTCAGGAATACTGATGAAAAAAACTCATTGAAGCCTTGTCCCTCCTATTCATCTCTAACTGTACAGGATGCACAGTATAAAACACCTATATGGTCTCTCATTAGTTCCCATAGCAATTGCTTATTGATAGTAAAGTGAAGCTTGAGAAACAGTGATTATTTCACTCTAGTACCTAATTAAAACAATCAATATGATTAACATCCCTGCTAGCAGCATCAGCAGAGAGGTTGTGGGTGAAGCAGGTGAATTCAGTGGATTTAGTTAACTAGACATGGATATTGAAGTCACCCAGTTCACCATCCAGGTGATATACTGTGGAGAATATATAATTATCATTGCTCAAAAGTTTTGTACTTTAAACAGATGATATTAAGAACATGTCCTCAATTATGCTTTAAATAAAGAGAAAGTTGGAAGTGGGAGGAACATTCCTTTTTTAAATATTAAGGAGGAATCTATAAACTTGTCCTTTTGTGTAGAAGTGTGTGACAGGGTGGTTTGTGCACCGGTCACTTTAAGAGAAGAGACTGAGGGAGAAGCAGCCTGAAGGTGTAGCAGGGGCTGATTAGGGAGTCACTTGATCAGGAGGGAGTCAGGCTTGAGGTATATAAGCCCAAAGCCTAAGCTAGTCAGGCACTTGAGCCCTGGGAGCCACAGGGAGAGGAGCTCCTGGCAGCAGGGCTGCAGTGGGGCTCCTGAGATAACTGCTGAGCTGAGGTAAGCAGCACAGAGATGGAGGGGGCCAAGAAGCCTGTAGCCCATAGAGGGGCAGAGCCTGGGCCCAGAGGACAATGTGTGGGGCTAGAGGGCCCAACCCAAGAGAGAGGGCATGTGTCAGTAGGGCCAGAGAGCCCAGAAGTCGGGAGCCCAAGAGGGGTTAGTGTCAGTAGGGCCTGGGTGCCTGAAGGTCAGTAGCATATAGGCTCACTGCCCTTCAATACAAATGTGACTGGTGGGTGGGACTGGAAGTCCCACCCCCATATCCCCACCCCTTTCCCTTATATGGTGTGTAACATCACCAGCCCTGCCCTCTGACCCCAGTCACATGGTGCATGACATCACCAACCCCCCCCTTGCCGCAGTCACGTGGTGCATGACATAAGCAACTCTGCCCCCGAACCCAGTCACATAGTGTGTGACATCAGCAACTCCACCCCCACCCCAGTCACATGGTGTGTGACACCACCAGCACATGGTCCATGACATCATGGCATCATGGAAGGACAGCCCATGCAAACCCCCAAAGCCCACCCCGTCATCCTGCAAGACCCACCCTAGACCACGTGGTACAGTTATGAACTATCAGGTCCCAGACTGCTCTAGTCCCCGGACCACAGGCATGGTCTATGGGGTGGCAGTGGGGTTGTGTGACCCCTCTAACAACCCACCCCACCACCCGAGACCAATTGGCATGGGTTTCAGAGGCCTCAGACCTCCCCAAGAATGATGCTGAATCAATTGGAGTGAGTAGAGGGGTGGGATTTAGGCTGGAAGACCACCAGGTCTAACTGCTTTCCCAAACGACCCCTCTGTTTATCTGAGACCGTGATAAGTCAGGTAGGGGAAGATATGAATTCTTTCACAATGTCTGTAGGTCCACTCACCACAACCCCAAGACAGCCTCATAGAAAGCATTACCATACAAATAGTTTTGAGAAGGAGGCAAGGCTCCTAGCCCAAAGTTACTCTTTGGGACACCTGACCCTGTTCAGGAAGACCCAATGAACAGGCAAACAGAGAAGGCCCAGGCCCCCAAAGCAGATGTTGAGAATTTGGAAGATGGTATCTTTGTGCCAGAGCCTGCATGTGAAGTAGAGGTCATCACAGAGGAGAGACTGGTAAGAGACTTGGAGTATGGTTGTGGGGGCACTTAGATTTTGAGGGTAGTGGTGTGGGTTCACTTCATAGCAAGTGTGTATTTGGAAGTAGCTAAGGACTGATTAAACAGCAGCTAACTAAGTCCTTTATTTGAACTCCTTTGCAATTAGATGAAGCCTTTTTAATGACTCCAGAAAGCCTACTCACCAGTACACCAGAAGGAAGCATATGCTTCTTCAGAGAACAGAGACCAGATGAGACTAAAGAGTTCAGAAGACAATTAGGCATTGAATCATCAGGTCCTGTTTCAAGTCAAGAATGTAAAATCTTCATGAAGTCTCTTGTGCGCATTTCCTTTTATGGCATAATGAAATACTGCTTGAGGAAGAGACTTTTTGACTGATGCTGGGGTTGCACATATGATCAAGGAGGTCAAGAAGCACATGATTGTGTTACTTGGTTAAATGAAGACATAAATCAGACAATTCAGGAACTTTGCCAGGAAATATGTCTTGATAGCATTTGCAATGCTGTTATAGCCATTGGGTTTGCCAGGAACATTTTCAGAATTACTGAGAAACATTTAATTCAGGTTAGAGAGCTTCTAAATGATGTGTATTCTGCAGAAGTTCCTAATGCTGCCCTTCATGATTTGATCACTGAAGAAGATAAAATGCTCATACCCCATATTGAATGTTTAATTGGTACTAAAGATTATAAAACCCTCCTTAAGAGAAGAGCTTAGCAAAAACAGTTTAAAATGGGAGGGTTTATATCTTTTGCTGATCTTGGTGGTAGGCTGGGGGTGTGGGGTTGTAAAGTACATCAGCAGTTTCTACATCTAATGTAGATTAGCATTTGCTTTAGTGTCTTGGATCTCTAATCACATACATATAGGGTTTTTTGTAAAGATAAAACCAATAAGATGTAATGGTCACTAAAAATGACTAAAAAACCCTTCTTAGGAGAAGGGGTAACCAAATAATCTAGTAAATATTGTAAAAGTTTTTGATGGAAATAAAGACTGAATTTAAAAATATATATTCTCACAGCTTTTGTATGGTATGGGGGTGGTGGTGGTGGTGGGGGTGTTATAAAGATAAACCAGACCATAGAAAATATGACCGGTGTGTTTGAGCTCTGCATATTTTAAGACTAAAGGAGTTATCTTTTACCAAAAGATAAAGCCAATAGGGCTTAATGGTCCCTAGAAATGATAAAAAACACCCTTTTTAGGAGACAGTTTAACAAAATAAACCAGTAAATATTGTAAAGGTTTTTGATGGAAATAAAGACAGATTAAAATATATATTCTTACAGGGCTTTTATGCTATGGGAGGGGCTGTGAATTTTCCAAGAACCAGGGGTATATTGTAAAGATAAACCAGACCACAAAAAAGCTGACCTGTGTGTCCAGATCTCTACATATTTTAAGACTAAAAGGGTGGAGTTATCTTTTAGTCGTGACTCTATTTTAAAACAGTTATATTTTAATTTATACATACACTATTTTCCTTACTGTATTATTTCGTTTTTAATACAGAGGACTTACTTATTGTATCATTTCATTTATATTACAGAGAGTTTATCAAGTGGGGAAGCCACATGCAATTTTACCACAGCAAGATAAAATTATTTTTAAAATGGTGGGTTATTTGTGGCTGTGTAAATATAATCATACTAAGTTATAACAACTGTTTTTAACTGTTTGTTTTCAAACAGAACCTCTTCTTCTAAAACAGAAAAGCAGAACAAACACATACAGTCATGTTTTTATCCAATAGTAAAAGGTAATTTTTCTGAAATCAACTTTTGAAACTTTGTGTGTTTCTTGTGGGAGGAGAAGTGTGTGCGCGTGTGTGTGTATGTGAATGAGTCCCCTGTGAATATAGAGGGTGGGGTTAAGCAAATTTTAAATTTGTAGTGTGTGAGGAAAGTGAATTCTCAATGCTGAGATGTACATTTTATTTTTCCTAAGTGATCTCACACAACACTCCTGAAGAAGAGAGGGGACCAGGGCAGAGACCTCTAAAAGCACAAGCAAACCCCCCCAGAAATGCCCGGCCTGCAGATCATAACACCCGAGGATCAGAAGACCATCAGGACAGAACAGAAGGGCATGACATGGTTCCTCAGAGAAAAACACACCACCTGCCTCTGAGAAAACCATGTGTAAAAAGACAAGGATTTACACCCCCAAAACAGGTGATCTGGGCCCCGTGAATAAGCAATTGCTCACACAATTTAGAGAAAGAGCAGAGTCTTTATCCTTTTTTGAAAGATCATGATTATTGTGAAAAAAGAGAGGGGTTTGGAGTGGTGCTGGTGGGTGTATACATCTCAGAAAGAGGGTGCAGAGCACTTTGAAAGATCATGATTATTGTGAACAAAGATG
>NW_005842216.1:257109-264131 GCF_000455745.1 Alligator sinensis
GAAGAGTGCTTTGAAAGATCATGATTACTACCGGAGCAAAAGGGTAAATTTTACTCAGAGAGGAGGTAGTCTGTGTAACTCGGACAGCAGTTGTGGCCTGTATCATAAGAGGGGGAGTCATGGTAAATGCAGGGTAAGAATGGGTGGTGAACCAGCAAGTGGCTTGCAGGGCAAAAAGTACTGGCCTGGTTAAAGAGGTGTGTGGAGAAGGCTAAACACTGGCTGAGAAAAAATAAGAGATCCCCTGGTAATGGCACTTTAGAAGGCCCCTCAAATACTTCCCCTCCTCCCAGGCCTGACCCTTCACAAGGACCCATGGAGTCTGAGAGAGGGGGTGGAGAATATGATTTAGGAAGTCCTTTAGAGGGTCCCTCAAATGTGCCCCAGCCTCCCAGTGCTGTCCCACCACCAAGACCTGAAGGGTCAGAAAGCTGGGATAGTGAATCTGGTGTAGAAGACAGTTTACAGGACCCCTCAAGTGCTCCCTGGTCTCCCGAGTCAGCAAAGGATGTTTTACCAGACATACATATGGTGCGGGTGAGAAGGCAAGAGTGGTCTGTAGCCAGGCTTGGAGGCATGAGATACACTGAGGAGTTCTGTTTTGTGAATCTGGAGCATGTGCCATTACACGTGGCATATGAAGCCATAAGCAGAAGGGTAGAAGAAATTGTAGCAGAACTCTGCCAGAGATTCACGGGTAATGACTATGCCCAGTTACATATTCAGGCAGATAGCATGGCAAACTGTTTATACTCTAAAACTATGAATTTAAACCAGATGACCCCAAAGCTGTTTTTAGAGTGGTTCGGTAACCTGTTACAAAGCCAGAGAGAAATATTGCTCGATTAGACATTTTGGCTGGTTGTGGTCCCAGATCATTGCTAAAAAGAGGAAGTATTTAATCAACCTGAATACCTATGATACTAACCTGTGCCTTGCAGGCAGTCTATTGGTTGTTACAAAACATAGGGGGCCAGAGATGCTGAACTGCTAGATTGTGCCAAAGAACTGCATAGGAAATTAGGCATGTCTATATATCAAAAGGTTATGCTCCATCAAGTACCTTTGTTTGAAGACCTTGAACAGGTTAACATTCACATAGTGATGCATAAGGAAAAAAATGAGTGGAGTTTATTTAAAACACAAGACTCACCCAGATACACCAACACCTGTTTTCTTCTGCTGCATGGTGAACATTATTACGGTATTTTGGATGTGAAAAAGGTGTTTGGCATGAGAGATTATTGTGATCTTTGTCAGACGTTGTACAGCCATAGCCACACATGCAGGTTCCGATGTCATCTTTGCCTGAGCCCAAACTGCACTGAAAACATGGGCAGAACACAGAGGTGCCCTAATTGTAAGCTGTTCTGTAATTCCAAAGAGTGCTTAGAAAGGCACATGGCCCTGGCCTCTGAAAAGCAGATTGAATGTCTGTCTAAAACTCTTGTGTGATGAGTGTAAATCTTACGTGGACAAAAAGCATGAGTGCAAAGGGCGGCAGTGCAAACAGTGTTATGGGAAAAGCATGGATGTAAAGAAGCACTGGTGCTTTATGCACCAGATTAAAGAGCCTGAAGAAGGCGAGGGGTACATTTTTTATGATTTTGAATGTGTGCAGAAGATGGGGATGCATGTGCCCAACTACATTTTTGCCATGGAGCTAAAGATGGGGGGAAAAATCCCTCAGAAAGCTGCAGGCAAAAACCCCACAAAGGCTTGTAAAGCTAAGACCAAAATGCCAGAAAGCACTTGGGAGTTTAAGGGTGAAGAGTGTCTGACTGATTTTATTAAGGTCTTTATGGATAAAAAGTTCAAGGACTACTCCTTCATAGCTCACAACACCAAAGACTACGATGGTTACTTCATTGTTAGCCAGTTATTGAAGGAAAAAATGGTGGTGAAACTAATCACCCAGGGTGGTAAACTCATGTGCATTAAAGTGACCAGGCTTGGAATCTGTTTAATAGATTTTTAAATCTTTTTGCCAATGGAACTTAGCAGGCTTCCACAGCCAATGGGTTTTGAAGGATGCAAAAGTTATTTCCCACATTTTTTTAACATGGCAGAAAACCAAAATTATGTGGGGCCTCTCCCAAAGATGGAGTACTATGGCGTTGAAAATATGATGTCTGGTGAGAAAGGACAGTTTTTAGAATGGTATCAGAATAACTGCGATAAGACCTTTGACATACAAAAGGAGCTGGCCTATTATTGCCAGCAGGATGTAAAAATTTTGAAAGAGGCCTGCTGCCTCTTCAGGGATGAGATTATGAAAATGACATGGCTGGTAGACGGGGCGAAAGTAGATGGTAAACTCCAAAATGTAGAATGCTGCTGGCCTCCGTCTGCATGGCCATGTACAGGTTTATGTTTTTGGAACTGCAGACTATAGCGCGTCTCCCCCTGGACAACTATCACAGACAGAAAAAGAGGTTTTCAACCCCATCTATCCAGTGGCTAATGTACATTTCAGAGAAAGAAAATATTCAAATTTGACATGCCTTACAGGGTGGGGAATTTCAGGCAGGCCCCTATTTTTTAGACGGTTATGCCAACATTGATGGGGAACCTATGGCGTTTGAATTTAACAGATGTTTTTTCCATGGTTGTGTCACTTGCTACAATGAGAAAGACCAGAACCTGTTGACGGGGACCACCTTCGGGTTTCTGAATTATCAGGCATTGCACAAGACTGATTATCTCAAGAGAGAGGGGTTTACCGTTAGGACCATTTGGGAGCACGAGTGGAGGGCTTTGTTAGAAATGGATGGAGAGCTGGCAGATTTTTTAAGCAGAACCCCACTGCCTTCTCCACTGGTGCCTAGGGATACACTTTTTGGGGGGAGAACTAATGCCATCTGTCTATATTACCAAACTACACCCGGTGAACAAATACACTATTACGATTTTACCAGTCTTTAACCCTTCATAAACAAAATGAAGGAATACCCAACTGGACACCCTGAAATCATTCATGACAATTTTCAACCCCTGTCAAGCTATTTTGGAATAGCCAGGGTGAAACTGTACCCACTGTGAAACATTTTTTTCCTCATGCTACCCACCAGGGTGAATGGGAAACTTATGTTCACGCTGTGCCGCCTCTGTGTGGAAACAAGATGGCAAAAGTGCGACCACACTGATGAAGAGAGGGCCCTCCTCGTCATGCGGTGCACACCAGAATTGAATAAAGCTATTGCCAAGGGGTACAGAGTAGCTCAAATCTATGAAGTCTGGCATTTTGCCGAGAGGCCTAGCACCCCTTTTTCACAGTACATAAAAATGCACCTCTGACAGAAGCAGAAAGCCTCGGGCTACCCCACCTGGTGTACTGACCAAGAAAAACAAGCAAGAAACATGGCCAATTTCTTGCAAAAAGAAGGTGTGACCTTATGCCTAGAGCACATCAAACCCAACCCCACAAAGTGCCAAATAGCAAAATTGTTTCTAAATTCTTTGTAGGGTAAATTCGGTTAGAGAACCAAATTGCCCAACACCAGCATCGTGAAAGACCCCAAAGAACTCTTTGACTACCTCTTTTCTCCTGCCTATGAAATTTCATCTTGCAACTTTATTGATGATGAGGCAGCCTGTGTGCCTGGGAAGCATGCCAAAGAGCGTTACACGTTCTCGAGTAACACAAACATCTTTATAGCCTGTTTCACCACCGCTTATGCACAGTTAGAGTTGTATGAGCTGTTAGCTTGCAAGACGGGTGTCCGTACCACAACACAGATTCTGTGATATTTGTGAGCCATGAGGGAGATTGGAACCCCCCACTAGGCAATTGTTTAGGCGAGCTCACCAGTGAAATCCCACCAGATGAAGACATCACAGTTTGTGTCAGCCGGTCTGAAAACCTGCGGGTACAAGTTGTCTGGGGGAAAGGTTTGCTTGGAGGTCAAAGGGATTATTGTGAATGTGGCCAACAGTGAAAAAGTCAACTTTGAAACCTTGAGCGATCTTGTTCTAGATTATGGGGCAAACCCAGCTGGGGACTCCCCTAAAACAATCATGATACAACAGCGTCTATTGTCAGGAACAAAAGCAAGTGGACGATAGAAACCAAAGCCTTGAGAAAAACGAAGAAAGTCATTTATGACAAAAGGGTCCTCACAGAAAACTTTAACAGTCTCCCCTATGGTTTTTAAAGATAAAAAGATACGTGATGGAAGCACCCTTTTTCTCTGATTTTGGCAGGCCCTAGCAACTGTGGTAAAAATTACTTTATAAAACCCTTCTGCATCACACTGATAGAATGCTGTCTGTTATGCCTGAGAATGTGGTATGGTGCTATAGCTGTTGGCAGCCTTTGTATAAAGAACTGCTTTGTAAATATCCTTTTGTCAAGTTTGTGGAGGGTCTACCAGACAGTCTCAACGACGACTGTTTGTTTCCTCCTAATAAAATAAATATGGTTGTGGTAGATGATTTGATGGACTCTGCCTGTGACAGCAGCAAAATCGGGAAAGCCTTTACCAAGTACGTGCATCATCGGAATCTTAGCATTATGTATATAGTTCAAAATGTTTTCTGTCAAGGGAAAAGGAGCTGCACCATTACCCTTAACACAAAATACATGGTTTTATTTAAAAACCCCAGGGATAAGCTACAGATAGTGTCCCTGGCGTGGCAGATGTGCCTGGGTAAGGCCTAGTTCTTTCTAGAAGCTTTTGAGGATGCCACTAAAAAACCTTACGGGTATCTGGTGGTTGATTTAAATGCTTTTACCCTGGATGCCTTTAGATTAAGAACCGGGCTTTTTCCTCCTGACCAACCGGCTACTTACAGTTTAAAAAAAACAGCGGGTGGGAATAAAAAGAGATGATGTAGCGGCGGCCTCTTTTTAGCTCTTGAGACGGTGGAAGGGAAACATGTCTAACCGCGTAAAAAAAAATTTGGCTCTCTTAAAACTGCTTCTTCAATCCTCCCCACAGCAGAGAAAAGCTGTACTCTGCTCGGCCTTTGATGATTTAGTAGCGGTCATTTCAGAAATTGCTCTGAACACCTTAAAAGGAAACATCCCTTTGACACCGCATCAATTTCGTGCGCTGAAAAAAAGACGCGGGATCATAAAAAACCTAAGTAACAAAAGATTGCTTCTAAAAAAAAGAAACACCTGGTGAAACAGTCTGGGGGATTTATTGGCCCTCTGTTAAGTTTTGCTCTCCCTCTAATTATGGGGCTTTTGACTAGCTGGTGATGGAGCACGCAGAAAAAAACCTATCTGGTGCCCAAACATGAACTGGAACAATTAAGGGCTCCCCATCCTCCTCAGGAAAATATCAGAACCAAGGCAACCCGCTTACTGGATGCTGAAATGAGGGATACTCTCCAAAGGCCGGGTTTAGGAGAATATGATAAGGCTAAACTGTATACTGCTGTGCTTCAGAAATACCTGACCTACATAAAGCAGGGTGATCTGGACAGAAGGAAATTAACCCTGTTTCTGCCAGAACAGACCCTCCTAGAAGCCAGAAACCCCCTAGAAACTCCCACAAACCCTAACACTGTCCTTCAGGAAGTATTGGATAACGTCCATGCCCGATACAGGAAAAATGCTAAAGTGTTGCTCACTAAGCTGAGCCAGCACAAGGATGTTTCTTCTTGGGATGATCAAAGGGGGTTTCCTCTACAAAGGGATGCTCATCAAGGGTTCTAACATTTTGACTTTGTCTGGAGAACCCTTCAGACTCATGCTGGGACTAGTAAATGCCCACCTAAAGGCTGGGACATCTTTCTGAAAGCCATGACCGAGCTGAACGTACCACCTTCTGTTATGGGCAACACTGTGAATCGTAATTATCTGGAACACCTGAAAGTATCTGCCTCACACCATGAAACACCAACAGCACTGCCTAAGAAGCAAAAAACTCTCTCTAAAAGCCATTGGCTCTCCATGTAAAGTTTTACGCTTTGAATTAAACTATTCTATACTGCTATAAAGTTTTTGTCTATAGAGGATTTTTTAACTGAAAACACACACACACATTTAAACAACAGCTTTATTTACATAGCATGAGCAGAGTGTTTTATTTAGACAAACCATTTGTGAACATCATAGCAAGAAATACATGTCTGGGCATGTGGAAACAGGTTTTGAGCAGGCCCGGCCACATGGAAATTTTTATATTTACTTTTTACAAAATGCATCACCACTCTATCATTTTGTGCTAAATTGTCGGAATAATACAATTTTTAAATCTGTTCAAACAATAGTCCCTTGCTACAGTGGTGTGGGAAAAACACACAATGGTATCCACAGGTGACAGATTGGGGGTCTTGTAACTGTTTCATCTGAAAAACAGTGTCGGTAGTGTTCTTGTTTAAAAACAACATAATGCTTTGAGGGAAGAGAGTGTTGTTTCGGGAGTGACCTTATGAGTCAAAAAATTCTCCGTGGTTCCCATCCTCCAGGTAAACAGACAACCAGTGTTCTCCAAGTTGATTCTGTGGGTGCGGGTTGACCACCAAGCTCAGGGTCCTTTTAGACAGTTGAGTCTTAGGAAGCCAGTCACAGGGGAAAACGTCTAAGAAAGTTTCTTTGGCATAAAGGTCTGAGGATAAAACTCTGGCAAGCTGTTCGGTGTCCATCTTCACATGTAGTCAAACAGGATGTTTCTCCTCTGATTTATTTCTATGATGTTGTCAAAGACCCTGTACATAATCATGTTAACCGTGGTGGGCAAAGCCACAGCAAAGCGTATTTCTGTTCTCAGGTTCCCAGTTTTAATTAGTGAATAATGATCAGCACATTCCTGATCAGGAGACAGGTCAAAGGCAAATAAGGTGTACCCCAGGGCAAACTCCTCACAGTTGGTTATCAGAGCCCAGTCTTTCGTATGTTAACTGGCTGTCTGTACCAGCTGCATGTATTCTCTCACGCAGTTACCATTCTCAAAATCTGGTTGTAGGGGCTTTGTTGGGGTTTGTTCTCCATCGATGTAGAGGGCCACAAAATTAATATTGTAATATTTAAAGTTAAAGGGGTTCTTAGCATAATTCCTGCTAAAGGCATC
>NW_005842216.1:264228-288032 GCF_000455745.1 Alligator sinensis
AATAGTTAATCACTGATCTTAGCCAAAAGGCCTAAACACTTTCATACCCACGCGGTCTATGGGGTATTTAGCGTTGGCCGTAAGCATGGCCTCCGTGTGGCCCAGTCAGACACCTGGGGCTACCTTCACTTTTTTCACAAAAAGTGAGGTGGATGTGATTTTTAGTTTACATTGGCCAGTTGCTGCAGCGCCCATCAAGCAGAAGGCATCTTTGCTGCGTGTCAGTGTAATTTTCACATCCACGCCATTTAGCAACAGTTTTTCTTGAAAAAACAAATTGCTATGGAGATGACCAAGCATCTCTATCTTTTTGCTCCCATCTGTCAGGTTTGCCTGTCTCTGAAACCTGTGATTATCGCCATCCTACGTGACTGTTTCATGACGCCTGGCAGTATCTTTGTAAAACAGGCCAGCAGAAAATTGGGTGGCGAGGGTGTCATTGCTGTAGTTGAGAACTGATTTGATGAAGTCTCAGTAAGGGTAACAGTTGTTGCTCTGGCTTATGAGACGATCTCCCAGAGTGACATCCAGCTGACAGAAGACAGAGACTAGTGGGTAATTCATCAGACCCACCGCTGCCCCAGTAGCAAAGGTACAGAAGCATGTTGTTTAAATCCATGTAATCTTCACCATTCCCAGCTCTGAAAAAGTCAAGGGGGCTGGACTTGGTAATAGGCGAGAGTGGGGGGATCTCAACATACAGGCTTTCTCAATGCAGGTCTGCATAGGGGCTATATGAAACACATCCAGTTTGGATTTGGCACATTCTTCAGACCCGCAGTGAACAAAGGCCATGGTGGTTAAAATATATTTCTGTTTCCTCCAGGAGAGCTCCCCTTCTTTCTCCCGGGCTGCTTCTTGGTTTTTTGTCTGTGGCGGCCCTGTCAACTTACCCTCTTCTTTTTAAGGGGTTGAGGAGGTCCTGCACGTCCGAGGTCTGGTGCGTCTGTCTTTCTTTTAAGGTTCTTTCTTTGAATATACATGAGGCTGGACCCCTCCTGCTTTGCCGGCTTGACCACCTTATCCAAGACAGCTCAGGAGATGTGACCAATCACATCTTCGGCTATGGTTTGAACTACATTTTAGTGTGGGGCTTAATAATCTCCAGACCCCTTCTCAAAAGAAGAATGGCTTTTCTAAAGAGACTGTGAAATATGCCTCCCACACCAGCCCCATACATCATGGGCACCCCCTGATATCCGGAAAGACCATGCCCAGCCTGGGCTTTATAATAATTGCTGTACAAGTTAGGGTACCCATAGTTTTTAACCCTCACCATCATGCTTTTACTTATTTTAAAATCTCAAAGTCTTCCGGGGGCATAGGTGAAGCTTAACGATCACCTTACCAAAGCGAAATTAGATGCGTTTGTTCTGATCCATCTTTATTTCAATGCTGATTGTGTCAACATGGTGCTGACGAATGGGGACATAATGCGGGTTGTCATCCGTGATGGTGACAAACTCGTTGTTGCAAAGGAACCAAAAACTCCCCGACAAGCGGATGTTCCACAATGTCCGTGTAGACATACAGTGAATTGAACCCACCGGTAATATCAACTGAGAAGGCTGTTTTTTAACAGAGGCCCTGGGTAGCATTCCCAAAATATAGGCTAGTTCACCATGCGTATAAAAAGCATAAGAGTTATCTTTGGATTTAAGTCTCACTTTTCCTATCACTTGGTCATAGTGCATAACTACTTTGGGTGGAGTAGGGTGGGTGGTAATTGCATTGTTCATAAATCCAGTATCTCTGTGATGGTTGTATAATACCCCCAAGGCAGCAGGTACTCCCATTTTTTAGTCCCAGAAATGATTTTGAAAGGGGTGTCTTCGTTGATGTTGTTCCAGCTGTGTGGGTATTGTATTTCTCCTAACCCTATCTCCCAGTTTCCCAGCAGATCCATAGGTTTAACCAGCTGTAAGGTAAAGTTCGAGTTGGTGTTCTGTGGAAAAATCCTGGCGCAAGCGTTGCTGGGCAAAGTGATGTAAAAGATGTCATCACACATCTTGGCCTTCTGACTGAGGTACTCCTACATGCTACAAACTTGGGAGGCTTCCACCCAGCTGTTAAATTTAACCAGCCACACCAACCATTCCACCAACAACTGATTCTTTCTTCCCTTTCCTTTCGTTGCTAGAACTTTTTCAACCCTGTAAACTCTGTCCTGTTTGGGGTTCACTTTTTGTAGTTCTTCAGGGTAAAAAGAACCCTTGATAGATTCATCTTCATAATCTTTTAGGTGGTATACAGGCATCTGCACATGTCTAAGGACTTCATCCACTATGAAAAGCTCATTGGTGAATGTTTGTTCATAACCTTTTTCAAACCTCCCTTTGGTCCTAGACACCCTCACGTGGTCTCCTTTTCTAAACGCGGGTGCTGCTGGTTTTATTTTGAAATAGTCCCCATACACGATTTTCCACACCCATGGAGAGTTTGAGAAATTCACGTCAATAGGCCTGGTGTGGATAGTTGTGTGAAAACTGTGGTTGTAGCTCTTTATAAACTCTGGTAACATATCAATGTAGCGAAAGGTGTTGCGGGCTGTAAAATACCTCCACATCTTTGATTTTAATGTTCTGCTAAACCCCTCTACCACCACCGCTTTCACTTCACTATTCTTCACAAAATGGAATATTATACTGTTTTAACAGTTTGCTTACAGACATTTAAACATTCTTTTCCCTGATCAGTCTGTAATTTTCAAGGTACAAGGCCCTCTGTAAAAATGGTTGTAAAGGCCTGAGCTATTTCACTGCCTGACTTGTCTTTTAGACCCATGGCCCTGGCATACTTTGATAATATGTCTATCGCTGTTAAGATTAACTTAACCCATGATTGTGCTTGGAAAACTGCTGCATATCCACCAAATCTGCCTGCCATTGTCCATCAATATCTGAAACAACAGTCTTGTTTCTTTTAAAATGTCTTCTCGCCGATTTGTGTAGGGTGTAAGCATCCTGATCTGAAAGCCAGGCGGCCACCCCGCTTCTGTTCAGAACCTTATTCTGCCTTTTGGTGACTTCAAAAAGCATGTTCACCCTTCCAAAACTGCCAGCTTCACCGAGGCAGTAATAAACTTCCTTTAACATAGCCTCCTGTGTAGACATGTCTGGTAACTGCTTCCCCCACACCCATCCCATGCTAACACCCATGTGGTGCATTCAAATGCTTGAGGACAAATTTAAACCATGGATAAACAAGGTTTATTAAGCAAGTAAGAAATACAACATTAATGAAGTCTTCAGCCTCGTCTTGAACAGTTGCTCAAAACCAGCTCATACAAGAAAGCTTCTTCTTAATGGGGGGTACAGAATACTTTTTTGTTTGAAAATAGTCCCCCAGTACACCCTTGCTTGGTGACCTCCATGGGCTTGTAGCCCTGCTAGGTGACCTCCATAGCCTCGTAGCCCTGCTCAGTAACCTCCATAGGCTCAAATCCTGGGTTAGTGGTCATTGTCTTTGGATAACAATGTTGCATCAGTCTTTGGTCTTGAACTGCTCTCTTTTGGACACGAACAAAAACAGTTCACGCAAAGGACCTTTACTTTTGGTGGGGTGTCAATGTGCAGGTTTTGAAAGCTCTCTATGAAGGCGTCGTCTACCTGCAAAAACATTGTTATTAACACAGACCCAGACAGTTACAAGAAAAACACTCCACAAAAATCATCTGAATTAGTTACCTCTGCAGAGTCCCTTGGGACAGAGTTGTCCACACTCTCCATAGGCAGGTCTGATATGGACTGCTTGAGTTCTGTCATGGTCCCTGGTCTTGTTTTGGTAGACTTGGCATCCATCTCACACTCCTGAATCTCCTCCATGTCTGCCCCTGATTGCCTTAGCATGGTCTCAGAGAAACAGAGGGGTCGCTTGGGAAAGCAGCTAGACCTGGTGGTCTTGCAGCCTAAGCCCCCACCCCTCTACTTGCTCCAATTTGTTTGCTGTCATTCTTGGGAAGGTCTGAGGTCTCTGAAACCCACGCCAGTTGGTTGTGGGGTGGGACGGGTTGTTAGAGGGATCAGATCACACCACCCCACTGCCACCCCATAGGCCATGCCTGTGCCCCGGGGGCTAGAGTAGTCTGGGGCCTGATAGGTCATAACTGTACCACGTGACCTAGGGCAGTTCTTGCAGCATGAGGGGGTGGGCTTTGGGGGTCTGCATGGGCTGTCCTTTTGATGTCATGGACCATGTGGTGGTGGTGTCACACACCGCATGACTGGGGGTGGGGGCAGAGTTGCTGATGTCACACACCACATGACTAGGGTGGGGGTGGAGTTGCTGATGTAACACATCACGTGACTGGGACGGGGCAGAGTTGCTGATGTCATGCACCACATGACTGGGGTCAGGGCGCGGGGCTGGTGACATCACACATCATATAAGGGGAAAGGGGATGGGGCTAAGGGCCACATTTGCATTGAAGGATGGTGAGCCTATATACTACTAAGGTCTCACTGGCCTAGGAGGGGAGCCAGGGTACAGGGAGACTGAAGGTCAGGGACTACAGCCAGAGACTGATGGGGCCTGGGAGCCCAGAGATCTCAACTGGCCTAGAAGCTTGGCCAAGGTCTAGCAGGATTGAAGGTGTGGGACCACAGCAAGAGACTGAGGGTGTCCAGGAGCCTGTAGCCTAGGAGGGGCATGTGACATCAAGAACGAGTATCACCTGTGAGGCATGGGAGTGGGTTTTGGGGAGGATGGAGCCCACCTTTAGGTTTGCTTTAGGGCCCTTTGGCAGACTCCCTCTTAATAAAACAATTACATCAAAGGCATGGTGGGTGAGTAAGGAGGGGAGCGCACCCTAGATTTGGAGTTGGGGAGGGATTGCTGCCTCTGGAACATGAACCTGCTATAAAGTGCTTTTCTTCAACTTCTTGTTTTTGTTTTTCCATGAATATATTATCTGCTTATTAGCACTTCTTTTCTTGTCTTGGGATATCAGCTTATTTCCATCACAGTCCCTTGTAAAAACTATGGGGCAGGAAAACAAAGAACATAGCACACTTGTTTAATTAACTCTACTTCTATTTTAGGACCATAATGGGAAAAAATATAGAAACTGATATATAAAATGATGTTAAATTATGTGCTTCAAACTCATGTGCAAACATTCCATTAACAGCTGAAACCTTATTCAGCTGCTGCTATGATATATAAACTACTATTTTGAAAATGAAGTTAGTACATAATATAAAACATTCAAGTTACAGCTTGACAGGATACAGCTGGACCTGGACAGGTTACAGGGGTGGGCGAATGAGAATAGGATGGGATTCAATACTGACAAGTACAGGGTACTGCACTTGGGCAGTAAGAACCAGCAGCATGCTTACAGGCTGGGGAACTCCCTTCTCAAAAGCACAGTGGCAGAAAGAGATCTTGGAGTTATTATCGATTCCAAAATGAACATGGGTTGCCAATGTGAGGATGCAGTCAGTAAGGCCAACCACACCTTGTCCTGCATCCACAGATGCATCACAAGCAGGGCCAAGGAGGTGGTCCTCCCCCTCTATGTGACACTGGTCAGGCCACAGTTGGAGTACTGCGTCAAGTTCTGGGCATCACACTTCAAGAGAGATGTGGCCAGCATCGAAAGGGTCAAGAGGAGGGCCACTTATATGATCCAGGGACAGCAGGGCAGACCCTATGAGGAGAGGCTACAGGACCTGAACCTGTTCAGTCTTCACAAGAGAAGGCTGAGAGGGGACATGGTGGCCATCTACAAACTTACCAGGGGGGAGAGACCCTGTTCACCCGAGCATCTCCCAGAGTAACAAGGAATAATGGCCATAAGTTGTTTGAGAGTAGGTTCAGGCTGGACATTAGAAGACACTATTTCACAGTCAGGGCAGCTAGGATCTGGAACTAACTTCCAAGGGAAGTGGTGTTGGCTCCTACCTTGGAGGTCTTTAAGAGAAGGCTTGACAATTACCTAGCTGGGGTCATATGAGCCCAGTATTCTCTCCTGCCCAGGGCAGGGGGGTCAGACTTGATGATCTACTTAGATCCCTTCTGACCCTACATCTATGAATCTATGAATCTGCTCTACCAAAAAGCAATCACAATCATGACTTATCTGCTCTTTGTAATCATTTTGCTATAAGGGTAGTGTGACTGTCTGGTTCTTAACCAAAGCCATATATTCACTAGGGCTGTGCAAAGTTTTGGGTGCTGATTCAATTCAAAGGAGATTTGGCCCAATTTGGCGGCTGAATCTCCAAATCTGAATCGAATCAGGAGATCAATAAAAAGGTCTGAATTGATTCAAAGCTCTCCAAATTGTTTTGGAAAAGATTCAGAGCACTTTGGAGATCTGGGCAGTCCCCGCTCATCACCATAGGGAGCTGGACTCAGACTCCATGCTGGTAAGTGGGGGGGAAGGGGGACCATGGGGGATGCCCTCCAGGTCCCATCCCCTGCTTGCTCCCCCCAGCCCCTCTGAGTGCCTCCTGACCCCTGCCCATTCTCCCATCCCCCCAGTAGGTTCTCTGCCTGGCCCCAGCTCCCAGCTCTGACAGGTACCACGGATATGCTTTTTGTGGCCCAGCAAACCCAGGAAAAATACTGGGAACAACATCAGGTACTGTATATGGCCTTCATAGATTTGACCAAAACCTTTGACTCTGTTAGCTGTGAGGCTCTATGGAAGATCATATCAAAGTTTGGCTGCCCAGGGAAATTTATCACCATTCTCACTCCTTCATGACCATATGACTGCCTCCATCCTATGTAGTGGCTCTGCTATGGAGCCCTTTGCCATTCAAATTCATGTCAAACAGGGCTGTGTGATCACATCAATTCTGTTTTCCATCAGCATCAAGTACAGGATAGATGGGAATCTTTTCAATCTCTCCCACCTCCATGCCAAAACCAAAGTGACTTTGGCCTTGATTTCTGGAAATTCAGTATGCTGATGATTGTGCTGTCATTGCACATATGGAAGAGGACCTACAAATGGCCCCTAACTGCTTCTCTCAAGATACCAGTGCCTTGGGCTGACCCTTAACATTGGAAAAACAAAGGTGCTTCACCAGCTTGCTCCATGCAGTCAGTTCCCTCAACAAAGATCCTTATCGACAAACAAGAGCTAGAGAATGTTGAACATTTTGCATATCTGCCTTTGGAAGACTGTATTATCCTGTGTTCAATGATCATGACATCAGGACTTGAACAAAGGTCCTACTATACAAGGCTGTGGTAAATACAACTCTTCTCTATGGATGGGAAGCTTGGGTAACACCAAGGAAAAGCCTGGAACACCATCACTACCACTACCTCTGGAAGATCTTCCCATAAAGTGGGAGGATTGTCACAGAAATGCCAGTGTCCTCACCAAAGCTAACACCGCCAGAATGGAAGCATTGATTATTCAACATCAACTGCGGTGGACAGGGCATTATGTGCACATGACTAATGCACATTTACCAAAACAACTACTATACTCCCAACCCAACTAAGGACAAAGGAAACCCAGGGGCCAGAACAAACACTTCAAGGACACCCTCAAGGTGAACATTAAGAAGTATGGCATTGAAACCACAAATTGGGAAAAACTAGCCTGGGACTGGGACACATGGTGATGCCTTATGACATGAAGGTACATCTTACTTGGAGGAAAACTGGATTACCCTGGAAGCAGAAAAACAACAGAAAGAGAAGGAAAGGAAACATGACTGAGAAATCCATGGTTTGACCCTCCCTTTAACCACCACCCGTGACATCTACCAGAGTCTGCAGCTGAGAGATTGGCCACCTTAGCCATCAATAGGCTCATTTACCCATGGAGTGATCATCCTTGACTGTGAGAGGTTGCTGTTGTCACCGCCGAGTATAGCTGTAAGTAGTTAAAATGGAATAACCATACTAACTAAGATATTACATGAATTTCCTTTAATATCATAATGACATGATGCCTGCAGGAGAAGCTTCATAGAACCACTGATAGCCTATGTATGTTGCATAGGTAATGGGAAGAAAAATAAGTAAGAAGAGACACAAAAAGGTAAAATTAATTTTGCAGTATTAATTGTAGCACAAAATTGATCCATTTCAGGACAACACCCATCAAATCCATCTTCTGCTACAAATGTATAATATAGTAGAATGAACAACTCTAGACCATCACACATATACTTACAGGTAAAAAAAAGTTTAATTTAGGTGGATCATTTCTGCATACACTTCCTTTTAGAAGTCATACATGGGTTCAAATATAAGTATCTAGTTTTCTAGAATGCAGAAAGAAAATGTAATAATCTAAGAATATGTTGAAGAATACCAAGAGACAGATCCTATTCCAGCTACCAGATGCCTAAGCACCTATTCAACCCTTCTCAAGTCCCTGAATAAACCATTAATTCATCTCTTTTTGTAACATTCTGATATCTTAAGATGAAGCCTTAAGATGAAGTCACAAACATTCACCAAGGAGGAGAAGGACCTATCCAACCCACATGGGTCTCTCAGTCCTGGCTGTGCCACACATACAGCTGGGACCAAGAGTTTTCCAACTGAAGAGACTCCTGGCTGCAACCCCATCAGTTACAGAGACTCTTGGTCCCACTGCACGTGGCACCTGCTGCTGGTAGCTCCTTCAGCAAAGGGGGCTTCCAGCCCTGGTAGGCTCTGGGAGCCTGCTTCTTGCCAGTGCAGGGGGCACTCAGGATTGGACTCTCTCTACACCAGCAATAAGGCATGATTGGATCTAAAGTGCAATCCCACAGTCGCATCTCCAGCCATGCATGTGTGCATGGCAGGATGTGTAAATCAATTTAAATCCATGTATGTAGACAGAAATTATGGGGTGATTCATAAATATTGGTACGCTTACTTATATATCTATAGCTACAGACCCTTATTCTGATCTCAGACCAATATAAGTAAGGAAGAAGTCAATTGAAATCAATGTAGTTATAGTAATTTAGAAGTGGTGTCAGTAACAGAAAAATAAGGCATATAGGGCACCTATACACATGCAGGGAGGCTGTTCTGACATGCTGTAATTACAGCACATCGGAGAAGACTAAATTAATCAAGTCTGTATAAATGTGGTAATTACCACTCTCCAGTAGACTCCAGTGCCATGTGTATCATCATCCCTGTGCTGAAAAATGGTGGCAGGGGTACTTTAAGTAAAGCTCATTCAACAAGCTTCAGTTAAAGTGCCCCCACTGCCATTTTTCAGTTTGGGGACACTGATACACATGACACATTGGAAGCTTTAATTAGAGTGGCTCTTGAATTCGCTCTAATTAAAGCATGCCCCTCCACCCACCACACACTTCCAGGAGCATGTGTATAAATGCTGATAGATTTTCTTCTGTATTTTACATCACTGATTGGGGCTGGGGTGCTGTGAGCATTAAGATACACAGCTGACAGCCCAGAGGTAGCAATTTCATGACCATAGCAGAAGCGCTCATGGTATGGCCTGTCAGATTTCAACAAATCTGTGATTTCTGCTAAATACCTTGTCACAAGGATGCGAAGAAGGAAAGGAAGTCACTGATTGATTTAATATAAAATCAATGTTTCTTTTTCCTAGAACTACCAAAAGAGAATTTGCTTTCCTGTAACTAATGACTTTAGTAAAATATATTGAAAAGAAAATTATAGTATATAAATATGCTTCTTACCACATTTGTAGCTATACAATGAAAAATAACATAGAGGTTTATATGAAAGAAATTTTGGAAATTATAATTACAACTAAGAGGCTGTATTAAAACTTGAACAGTTTTGACTATGTAGTTATTCATACCCTGATATTACAATGCATTAAAGTTCATGTGAGTAAACCTCTGACTTCAAATTACAAGTAAATGCTTTGCAGGAAATAGGCCGAACAGAAAAAAATCTTAAACATGTAACACATTTCTCAGAACTTTCGTGCCCATTTACCAATGCCATTTTATACCAGCTCAGGAGCTGGCCTAGTACATTTTAAAATTAGCTGTATTTTTAGGATTTTTATTTTTTTCATGCTATTGATATGATCTGTATTTTGTGTGTTTCTTCGTTGTTTCATTTTTTTCTTAGCATCAGGGTTTGCAGTATTAATTCACAAAGTATGATAACTACTGTAAAACAGATAAAAATGTACAGGTGGCAAAGTTATTAAAAACCTTAAATCAATTTCATGAAGCAGTTATATTTTTGTAAGATGCTTATCTAATAGAGGATGGAGTACTGGTATTAAATTTCACCTGAGTTGTGCTGAGATGATTTTTAGTAGGCATTTTTTATTGTTTGCTGCTGATTTGTTCTTTGGTGTATTTTTATTTGTAGCAATGCCAATGGATTCTCAGAGAAGCAGACAGATGACTTTTTGTCACTGTAAAACAACAATATCTGTAACTATTAACTACTTTACTTGAACATTGTCAAATACATTGGTTCCAACACTTCATCTGATGTAAAATTTCTGTAAAATGTATTGTGTATTAAGGGTAATATAACAGCAAAGCCTATTATTAGAGCGATAATGGTATCAGTGATGCTAAAATATTATACAGAAAACAAACTTATAATGAATGTTAAATTCAGCACTCATTAGAAATAGGTTAAATGGGAAAAAATAAAATCAAAATGCTAAGAAAAGAAAATGTTCCATGCTTCTATAGTGCCTATTACAAATAACTAGGATAACAACAAATACCAACCACTCTTAAAAATATGAATTTATGGCCCTACTGGACCCTGCAAGGAGCTGTGAAGTATAAAGACTGCATGGAGCAATTGAAATGGGGACAAAAGGCTGTATTCCCGTATGTTTTGGGGAACATGAAGAGTAAGGATGCATTGAGACTTCTTTCTTCTCTTGGTAAGTAAACTCAATTTCCTTCATGGATGAGTTCATAAAAAACTTAGAGCTGTCATTCTTCTATACTGGTCAGTTCCATGCAAGGGAAATGGCTCTTTATAAATGGGTCTAACACTGTAAAATAGTAACACTTTCCCTAACCAACTGAGGAGCTACATGAGCAAATGGTGATAACCAAAGGCCATTGGCAGATAGTGCATCAGATCTTTACTTGCACATCTCCTGTCAGCTGATCCATACTCCCAGCTGTGGGGGGACAAAATACACTCCCAGACATAGGGAGTATGCCCTATGCCCCTGAGGCTGGGAGCAGTCAGCTGATGAGGCTCCCAGCCACAGAGGGTGCACCATTAGCTCCCATGGCTGGAAGCCCCATTGGCTGACAGTTCTCAGCCTTGGGAACACATGGTGTATCCCAGTCACAAGGGCTTACCCTGTGTCTGGGAGCCCTAGCCTGGCAATATGTTCAGTTAATGGTGTGACTGCAACCAGCCACAGAGTTATTACACATTTTTTGTGTAATAACTTTACAGTTTATTCCTTATTTCATTATGCCACTAATCTCATTAATGTGTGGATGGGTAACAAGTTAAGATGTAATTAACCGGTTAATCACAACTTAAGTATAATTAGTTATGGGCCAAAAAGCCACAGATTATAAACCCATTGGTGCAATTTGGTGAACACAGTCCACCTAAGAAGAAAAGACATTATTACATTACATTATTCATGACCGGGTATCTGGGTTTTCTGATTCCTGTGGAAAAATGGAAAAAAAACCATGGATGTTCCTTTTAACTGAGAATAACATGGATATTTCATTTTAACAGATAAACACAATGTATTTTTCACTTTTGCAAAGAGCTCTCTCCAGGCTGGCAGGTTTCCATCCTGCAAGGGGTTGTGGGGAGTGGGAGAAGGGCAGTCAGGCAGAGGGCACCACGTGCATGTGCATGCTCACATATGCACATGGCTGCCAGGCAGCCTGAAGAGCAGCTCCCACAGATAAGACTGGGAGAGGGAAGGAGGGATTGTGGCCTCCATAGGGAGGGAATTGGGCAGAGCTGAGGCTTCTGCCTGAGGCGGTGCGCAGGGCTTTGGGCCCAGGGATGGAATGCATGGCTGCAGGGCTCTGGTGGGGAGTGGGATGAATCCATGGGCAGCTTGCCCAGGGGGTGGAGGGAGGGGACTGCCCCCCTACTGCTGCACTTATTCCTAGGGGGTAGGGGGAACACATGTCCCCTAGATATATGCACAGGGTGTGTGTGTGGGGGGGGAGGGGCTCGGGCTTCTCACCCTGCTGCCTTCCCCCCAGGGCCTCCACAGCCCAGTGGGTGGGACCTGGCATGGCAGGGCAGAGCAGAGCCTGGTAAGGAAGCTCCTGGCTGCTGCAAGCCCAATGCCACCCTGGCAATGCATCCCCTGCCTGTCCAGCAGTAGCTGGGGTGGTGGCATGGAGTTGTCCATGCATTGGCAATGAGCTTCCCCACCTGGCCCAGCTGCACCGGGTCCTGCCTGCTAGGCTGCAGAGGCCCTGGGGGGGAGGGCAGCAGGGTGGGGAGCCCAAGGCCACAGTGGGCAGCCTGCACCCACTTACTCATGGGCTCCACTCTGGCCATACCACTCATGGGGGAGGGGGAGCCAGGCTCTGCTCTCTGTTTCACTGCAGCAGCCACTGTCTCCCATAGGCAGCCTGGGCTTGGGCACTGCTGCAGGGCTCAGGGGGCTGCCGACCTGGGGTCCCTCATCCCATAGCCCTGGCAGCTGGGGCCTCCCTCCAGCAGGGCTGGAGTGGGGCTGTGGGTGGAGAATGAGGAGCACCAGCAGGGTTGATGAGGGGGCTGTGGATGGGGAGTCAGTGGCACCAGCAGGGCTGGGGAGCTGCAGCTTGAGAGTAAGGGGCCTGGACCTGCATCTTGGTAAGTGAAGGGGGCAGGGAGAGCTCTGATTTTCCATGATAAAAAATTTAAAATCAAATGCTAAAATGTATAGGTACTTAGAGTTTATTTTATTATAGTGACTGAGACACTGGTAGGCTTCCAAATTGTTTTAAAATTATAAATATATCAATAAAATAGTCTGTTGAACTGATACCTGTATATATAGTGGCATTTCATTTTAATCATGGAAAATGTGGATGTGGGGGTTTTTAATTACAGAATTTGTGATTTTTAAACAGAGAAAACCAGGATCCCTGTTCATGACTACAGGAAACATATACCCAATGTATGTAGTTAAAAAAACAAACAAAAACAAAAAAAAGCTTTATAACATTTTCCATGAAGAGTTACAGGTCATAAACTGTGGTCTGAACATTATGTTTATAACCCCTGGGCACATCTACACATGCCATTAAGGCAACATGATAAACTCCAGTGCAGTTTGCACCGGAGTTTATCACAGTGCCTTAATGGAACATGTAGTTGCTCAAACTTCTGTGGTTCAGGGCATATGTGCAGACACTACACCTGGGACTGGAGCAGTTTGAGCCAGGGCAGAGTAGCACTAGGCTGGCAGTGGGGTCATCCCTGGCCTCTTGGAGGTGGCGCTGGGTGGCAGAGGGGTTTGTTGGGGCTGCCCCAGTGTGTGGAGCTCTGTGGCTAGATGGTAGGCAGGGGTCTGAGCCCTTGCTCCTTAGCTGACCAGGCAATGTACGCCCAGATCAGCATTTACAAATGCATTTAGACACAGTTATTTTCACTGTAGTAAGACAGTACTATCTTACCATGGTGAAAATTAGCTTGCTGTGGTCTAATAGCATTGCATGTGTAGACAGTGGCCATATTTGTGTGTGCAATTAGCACAACACAATAAACTGTGGTGCATTTTGTGCCAGTTTATTGCTCCTGGGCACGCTGCTTGCACATGTGCCCAGGATCGTAGCACTTTGAGCCATGTCAGAGCAGTCCTGGCTGGCAGGGGGCCCAGGGGTCAGCTTGGTAGCCCAGGGCGGTCCCGACCCAGCTCAACTTGCTGCTGAGGGCCTGGCTGGGGCGCAAGGATGCTTCAGTGTAGGGCTAGCTGGCAGGTAGCCCCTGCACTGAAGCACCCTTGGGCCCAGGACAGCCTTGTCAGCATCCATACATGCACTGTGGTAAACTAAATAACATTACTGTAGGATAGTACTTGTGTTGACAAGTACTAACCTGCCACAGCATTTATTTATTTACATAGGCCCAATAAGGCCGCAGAGGTATACTCTGAGACTTTACTGTGGAGCTAATTAGGCAATTCCACAGTAAACATCTCATGTAGATGCATCCAATGGGCACGTCCACACATGCGAGCACGTGTGCTTGTAGCAGCTCAAATAGAAGTGGTGCAAATTTGAGCCAGGGATTTTTGCCTCAGCGCATGTGCTCAGACATGCACTTTGTTGTGGAGCAAATTGTGCCACTTGGGGCAAAATAACCCTGCCTGGCTCCTCCCAGATCTGCAGCCAGGGGGAGACAAAGCCCAGGGCCAGCACCTGTGCTGGCTCCAGCAGTGTAAAAAGCTGCCCTGTCTTGGCCCCATCAGTACAAAAAGCTGCCCTGGCAAGTAGCTCAGGGCTACTCACTCTCAGGAGCTGCTGGGGCCCAGCCAATTGGTGCCTGGGAACACTACCCCTTGTTCCAGCTGGACTGCTGAAGCAGCCCTGAGAGTTCTCTTCACCCTCTACACACTGCAGCAGTCTGGCAATGACCTACTGCACACCTGACAGACCCGGATGGGGACTGCACAGCCAGTAGTCCAGATGGGGACTGCACAGCTAGCAGAAGTGTCTGCCTCTCTGATCCAGCTGCCAGTGGGCTTTGGCTACAGAGCTGGCCTCTCTGCAGTACTACTGCCAGTAAGTACCCCTGCCCGGCCATCTGGGCAGCTATCACCCGGAAGATGTTCCGGGTGTGCTGGCCTGCTTTGTACTGTCAAAGCATGTCCTCCTGGCCCCATTTGGCCAGGAGGTCAGCCACAGCCAGATGAGTCCAAGGTATCAGCTCTGAGCAGGCAGGCTCCTGCCACTGGCCTCCCTAGCACAAATTCTGGTGTTCCCTATTGGAAAACTGAAAAATCCCTGATAAAAAAAAATCCCTAAGTCACTCTGTAAAATACCCCCAAATCCATGTTCCTCCACAAGTAAAACAAAAGACCACTATAAAGAGAGAGACAGAGACAGAAATCAGTTGGGCAATGTTTTATTGATATATCTACAGTGTTAAAGCAATGTGGAAGCCTACCAGTGTCTCTATCATAATAATAAAGTGAACTCTAAATACATGTTTCATGAATTCATGAATACATTAATATATATTTTGCTGCCCCCCAACAGGGATTATGGCCTCCCAACAGGGGCTATGGCCCCATATAGGGGATATGGCCCCCACACAGGGGCTATGGGCCCACGCAGGGGATATGGCCCCCCAACAAGGGCCAAATGGCCCCCACAGGGGCACCCACACCTGCTGCAAGGCCCACATGCCCCAACCCAGTCCCCCGATTGCTGCCCCACCTGGTCCCATCTCATGCCAGCTGCTGCAGCCCCCCCGATGGTTGCCCCACCCAGCCTCATCCCCCATTTGCACCCCCAGGCCTCCATGGCTGCCTCCCCAACCCCAGGCAACAGCTGTGAAAAAAAAAGCCAGAAAAAAACAGACCCCCCCCAGAAAAAAAAGCCTCTACTTACCCCAGGAGCAGGGGTCGGGGAGCTCCAGGGCCTCCTGGAAGTGCCTCGTCTGGGGAGAACAGGGCAGGAGGGCCTGGGCTGGGGTTTCTGGGGCTTTCTGTCTGCCCCCTGCTGTGTGGGCAGGGCCCCAAGTGATCCTGAGGGCAGTGCCAGGGTTTTTTGTTTGTTTTTTTAAGTGAGCATGCTAGGGTTGGGGGGCAGGAAGCAGAGTCCTTGGGGGCAGGGGCAGGCGGGGGATAGGGCTGGGTACCACCAGGATTGGGGCCCTCCAGGAGGCAGGCAAGGGATGGGCCCGGGCACGGCAGGGATGGGGGGCTGAGGATTGGGCAGGGCTGGTGGGGTTCCCCCCCCATAGTCCCCTCCCCCCTCCTCCAGCCCTCCCAGCCCCTTACTTATGGCACTGGAGCCAACCATAGAGATGCTCTGGCAGCCAGCGCATCTCTGTGGAGGACCCAGCCTCCAGTTGCCTCAGGTCCAGGACTGTGCCCTGCCCTGTGTTATTTCACTTTGTTCTTTTTAGACCCCTGGATATCCAGGGGTCTAATTCGCAAGTTTGCAGCACAGGGGTCAAGTCTGCAGTGTGGGGAACATCTTTTCATTCCCACACATGCCTCTTGCCCCGTCTCAAAGGGGTTTGAGATGGGGCAAGAGGCACGTGTGTGTTCATCTGGACACGCCCATTGAGGCTTTATGTCGCAACAGATTAGTCTACTGTACAGTTATGTACATGTGTAGATGCACCCCCTTATTGTTATGTTGTGAAGTTTTTCAAGTCAAGGTGACTATCCATATGATTCATGATTTAGTAGTCAGCAAAGAAGTACGATGTATACCAATACAGAAGCTATATACATGAGTTTGAATTTAAAATTTCTTATGGATTTTGTTGAATCATTCCCACAGAGTTGGTAGTTAGTACTTATTCATTGGTACAGTACATAGCTGAAAAATAGAAGGTATAATTATAGTATTTTCAAGATCTATGAATTTATAAACCTTTGCAATTTAAAGTACATGCGTTTTTGATGTGTAAATATTAATGTGGTCCCTAGAGTAAGGAGAATGCAATAAAATGCAGCAAGTAAATGAAGTAATCAAAGAAAAATAAATATTCATGAAATACTGGAATAATCATTTGATTATTTAATTGAAATGTACCAGAAGACTGAATGTACCCCCTGGGAAAAGAAGAAAAAAAAATCTGTGCACAGAAATTCTTTTAAGAAAACTGAAGAACCCTTTCCATTTATAAAGGTATTTAAACTTAATGATGCCAAAAACAATGTTTTAAGATACAACTTTCTTTCTTCTTTTATTAATACCTTATCAGCCATGATAGAATTTTGAACATCTAATTTGATTCTCATGATTTTTGCTACTTCCTTACGTGTTCCACTTTTGAAGCCAATTAAATCAGAGTGGTTCATTTCATTTGAGTTTACAATAAGTTTAATTTTCCAGATCAGTCTCATGCATAATACTCTGTAACAGATGTTTTTAAAAACACATTTTTGTAAGCATCTGCACTAAGTGATATTTTTCTTGGGTGTTCAGCTCACGTATGTTATTTACAGTGGTACAAGAATCAAACTAAGGTCCTATTTTATAATTTTTATGCACATATGTAACTTTATGCATATGCATTTTCCCTTCAGTGCAAAGAAAGGAGGCATATATGCAAAGTTTCACATGTACATAAAGTGTTTACAGGTTCAAGGGGTACATTATGTTCTCTGGATTTTCTACCATGCCAAAGGCTGAATCTGCAGACTAAATATACTGAGAAAAAATATTAGAACACTACACAAATATGTACATTTTAAAATACACATTGATCTACAAACCACTAGTGGACCCGACCCTGTTTCTACTCAAATGGTTAGGACATTATCTGTCATTTGCACTGTGGGCAGGGTTGAGTTCAATTCTGATATTTCCCTTTAGTTATAGTACAGGCACACTTTTGGAACATACTTCAGGTTCAGCTAAATTTCACAAACAGTGCTATTCCTGTGCAAAATTTCAGTACCAATATTCAAAAATAAAAAAGAGAGTATTTGTACCACTTGCAAACATGTAAAAATGAGTAGTTAGGAACAAACTGTGCTGATGATTTTAGTTCTTTGTATTTAATAATGCTGGTAGGAAAATAAGGACTTCCATCAAGCTGTCTGCATTTCTAAAACATAACTGTTTTCCAGGTGTGAATTATAGCACCTGGTGTTGAAGATTTGGCACTCAATGCATTGAAAAGAGTAGCCAATTAATAAAATAAAATACAATAATGGCCTTCCTGTAGAGGAAGCATAATGATGTACAGATGTCTCTTGTTAGGCAATGAAAATCCAATTGGATGGAAGCAGAAATATGAGTCCCTTTTCACTTTTTTGCATCAAATATCTAAATTAAACCAATCAATCAATAACTGTTTGAGCATTAACAATAGCTTACAACCTGCATCATGCAACTATGTAGCTTTCATCAAGGTAAACTTGATTCTTTCTCTGCCTTCATCTTTTTATGCCAGTAATTGGAAGTATAGAAACGAGGTCAGATTCACAGGTGGTACAGATCAATATATCAATTTTAGTGAAATTATGTTAATTTATGGCACCAGATAATGCAGCCAGTATCTTCAATAACATTTATCACCAGCACTGTCACCACTGAATTTTGAGAATTAGCAATAAGATAAACTATAACTAATTTAACACTGCTTAGAATAACAAATATGAAAATAAAACATTAAATCTAAAATAGCAAACCAGACCTTTTCACAAGGTCATAATTCCACACAAATATATAAAAAGAGAAAACAGAATGAAATCCATAGTAGATTCTACTTCCTATGCTATATCTTCTATTTTGCTGTTGTTTTCCTTTAAGTAACCAGGTTAAAATTTTCACAAGAATCCCAAGTTGATTTTTTTTTACTGGAGATATGTCTCTCTCTGTCTGTACCCTGTCTATATGCATTATCTCTAGCCATTTGTCTGCTCTTGGCATTGGAATACAGGATGTCTCATCTCAAATCTTTATTGTAAAATAATCTGTAAACACCACACTAAATGAAACTTGACCACTGTCCTTTGAAACAGTACTAAACCTGGCTGCTGTAGTCACTGAATAAAATAACTCCTGTGTTATACTTCCATAGAAAGACATTCTCCTTCAATACCATTCATAAAAGAGTGGAAGTTTGGAGAGCCAGAACAATAAAGAGATTTATCATTAGAGTAGTAGAATTTTCCTCTTGGGCCAAATTTATTCTTCAACATGTTATACCTGCATATTGTTAAGAGCTATTTTTAAGTGGCATGGTGCTAAACAGCGTTATTACTAGGATATGCTAATCTGTAAATAGTGTTCAGGTAGGGTGGCCACTGATGCATCCCCAGAATACAGGACATCAACTTATTGAGGGGCATCCCCCTCAGCCACTGGGCTCCTCAGCCAATCAGCAGAAAGGCTGGGGCCACTGGGCCCCTTGGCCAATCAGCAACAAGGAGCAGGACTACCACAAAAAAGATGACCTCTGTCCCTTCCTCCCTTGTTGAAAACCCTGCTCCTTCTGGCTGTGCACTGCCCTAACTCTAGGCACAACAAATAGAATCACAAGGACAAATTATTAACGTGTATTTCCACCAATGAACTGAAAAACAGGACTTTTTGCAGTCTATTCCTCATTTAGAAATGGATGGGGGGGGGGGAAGGGTTTAAAAACAGGAAGGTCCAGTATAAAACAGGACCAATAGACACCCTATTTCAGGATTGTGTCTTCTAATATTTCCTTGGCATGGCTACATTTTAAGGCAAGTAGGCATTTCTTTTTTGCCCTCTTCCATTCATAGAGAAGTAGGGGCATTCTAGAATACATGATTATAAAATAAAGCAGTGTTGGCAGTATGTGAATTGTAAAATGATAAATACAATACAGTACAAAGAAAGGTGGCTTCAGAGGGCTGTACAAAAAGCAG
The DNA here is from genome assembly GCF_000455745.1 of Alligator sinensis. NCBI lineage: Eukaryota > Metazoa > Chordata > Crocodylia > Alligatoridae > Alligator > Alligator sinensis. The sequence continues at coordinate 283,697 of NW_005842216.1, forward strand.
TAACTTACCGTTTTCCCTTCTGCATTGTTCCTATGCCAGTTCTCAGAATGTTTCAGAAGTTACCTATTACACTACATATACTCTATCCAGATTCATATGGTTAGGGATATCCAGACAACTGAGCCACTTTAGCAGCAATATCCTGAAGCATTTTAGAGTACTGTTCAGAAGAGGAAGTTTTACTATACAGCTGTCCCTGTTGTTTTACGTTTTACTATTCAGATCATAAGCTGAGATACAGAGTTCATCATCTCAAGTATAACTTATAAAAAGGTTTGTATACTGTGTATAATGTCTTCAGTTGGAAGTATTATTCCACTAGAACATTTTCTGGAAATTAAAAAAAGAAAGGCGTTTAAAACATTTTATTTTTAAATTGAGTGAAGTTGCCAGTGTGTTAATATGCAATGACAAAAGCTACAGGAGTATTTGCAAATGGAATATCCATTGCAAATTCATTCATTGCAAATGGAATATCCATTTTATATGGAGTGAAAAAATGTTATAAAGACAGAAAATAAAACAGCTATCTTAATATCAAATAATGCCTACCAAAAAGAAATATAGATAGCCTGGTATGACTGACATATTTTCTAATTAAAAGATGGTGAAAATAGAATAGAACCTTCCCACAACAAAATGGTCTCCTACTGTTACATAAAAACCAAAGCAAAGCCAGAACATTCATGGAAAATAAATTCTGAACTAACACTAAGATTTTTGGGCATCTTTACACGTGCTCTGGGGTTAGGGGGGTGGGGAGGAGTGCTTTAATTACAGCAGCTCTGAAGGCTATTGTAATTAAAATGCCCACAGCATCATGTGTTTTCAGCATCCTGTCCTTTAAAATGGTGGTGGGGGCGCTTTAACTAAAGCCATTTGGCACCCCCATTGCCCTTTTAAAGTGCATGGACATTGAATACACATGATATAGAGGCTGCTTAATTAGCATGTCAGAGCAGACATCTGGCATGCGTATAGGTGACCTTTATGTTTAAAGAAAGACTCAGAGATCCTATGTCAGCATTCTTTTACAACTGTATCATTTCTGTTATATCAAATAATTTATTTGTAGAGCTTAATTATTTTTTCTGATTTATATTTATAACAAATGCTAATAGAAGTGCCTAAGTCAGTGATACTGTTTATTTAAACATCCCATGCAGAGGGTCAATCTGAATTGTCTCTCTCTAGGTACCATATCCAAACAGGACATTGGTGATCATAGTGTTCCACAGATCTCTTGTCTTTGAGGCGTACATAATTTCCAGTATCAATACATTCATCCATTTAGATAGACTGTTGACATATGTCAACCTTTGTCTTCCATAATCTTTCCTTCCTTCAATCGTTTCAATTATGATCAGACTTTCAATTTCTTCTTTCCTCATAACATGCCTGAGAAACTCCAACTGTCTCTTTCTGATGTTAATTAGCAGCTTCCTCCTGCAGCCTGCTCTTAACAAATTATCTTCATTTGAAGTGTGACTTGTCCAACATACCTTCAAGACGCGCTTTAAGAATCACATCTCAGTTGCTTCAATTCTCTTTTCCATACTTGGCGATATCGTCCAGCATTCTGATGCATACATGAGGACTGGTATAACATAGCAATCCAAAACTCTTAAATTTGTACCCTTAGAAATGTTACTATTTGTAAAGATTCTTTTCATTTTCAGAAATACATCTTTTGCCATCCCTATTCTCCATTTTATTACATGATCACATTTGCCATCTGATGTTATTCTGCTTCCCAAGTAGTTAAATTTATTGACCTGCCTTATCTGTTCCTTTTCCATTGTGATGTTGCATACAGGAATTATCTTTTTCTATGTAATTACCATACATTCTGTTTTTCTGAAGTTAATATTTAGACTCTTCTTCTTACTTTCATTAAAAATTTTATCTGAAATTTCTTGCAGCTTCTCTTCTGAATCAGCTATTAAAACTGTGTCATCAGCATATCAGTTCAAATTCTGTCTGCCAATGATCAGCCTTGGTAAATCCCCAATTTCCCTCAGTATTTTCTCACTGTACAAGTTGAACAAGTCAGGTGAAAAAACACAGCCTTGCCTCATGCAATTTGGATGAAATCACTTAATTTATTTTCTATCTTGACTGCTGCAGTTTGGTCCCAATAGAGGTTTCTTAAAATTCTCAAGTCTTTACCATCAATATCCAGTTCTTCCAGCATTTTCATTAACTCCTCATGCTTGACTCTATCAAAAGCTTTGGTATAATCAATATAACACAAGAAAAGGTCTTCCCTCATTTCTACTGCCCTCTCTGAAAGTATTCATACCACGAAGATAACATTTCTTGTACCTCAATCTTCAAAAAAAACCCACATTGAACTTTTGCAGTCTCTGGTCTTATTCTACTTCTAGCTCTCATCATCAGCACCTTTAGACCAATCTCAATGAACACATTTTAATATGGACGTTTGATTTTAATTTGTTACATTTGCTTCTTTGAGCTGGCTCCTCTCTCCCCCTATTTGTTCCCTTCAAGTAAGAAAAATGGATCTTCACATTCACAGATGATAAAGACTAGAGGCCAAGAGATTTTATAAAATAATTAGTGACATCAGTCAGTGGTAGTTTTACTAAATTAGACTTTCCAGGATCTAAAAATGTCAACAGAAGCATTTCAAGAAGGACCATTCTTCTCCTAAACAAGAACTAATTGGGGCTGACAGAAGTGACATTTGTTGCGTGATTGGCACCTTGAAAGTGCTCTACAGCCATGCATGGCTGCAGAGCACTCTAAAAGTGGTTAATCATGTAACAACTTAACCCTCATCTAATGATGGATCAGATTAAGGTGCTCTGAAGTGGAGCACCCTAGGGGACTTCTGTTCCTCAGGGTCAGTTTGTCAGTGCAACTGGGGCTGTGTTGATGCAGCCCAGGGCTCTTGCTGGTACTGTCTGCAGGAAGGGAGTGGGGAGAAAGGAGGGGAAAGGATTTTCAGGTTGGGGTTTGCCTGACCTGAGCTGGAGGGAGGTGGGTGGATTGGGGCTCCTCCGCCTTGCAGCCCCCTCCCCCCTCCCTCGCCTCTGTTCCCACCTCTCTCCCTCTACCCTTCCAGGTCAAGTCAGGCAAACCCCAGCCTGCATCTCCCTCCCCTTCCCTTCCCCACCTCCTTTCCTGCAGCTTGCTGCACTGTAGCTGGGAAGAGGTAGGGGGCAGGGCTAAGGGAGATGCTGCAGATAGACTCCTCCGCTGAAATGGCTCTAAAGTGGAACTCTATCCCACCCCATCTGAGCCAACAGATGCACATCTGTTGGGTTGTGGGGGTTGTTCTAACTCATGGAACTTTATGTTAAGTGCCATGAGTTTGAGCAGGGACCTGCCTGTTTGGCAGTGCCCAATATATCCATCCACCTTTCATTTTAATGATGGCAACATTCTTGGGCTGCATATGAAACCATGGCCTTTTCCTAGGTGAATTCATACTACAAAAATGCAAATGGAATGCTTTCTGGTTCCAGGTGGCTTGTGGGAAAACAAGAAAACAAACAAAAATATAACCAGTCTTATAACCTACACTCCTGTTTCTGGTTTAGATTCATTTTACTTTTGATACAAATATATTCACTCAAGCTTTAGAAGAACCAGTAGTGAAGCAGAAATAAAAGCAGACTTCTGATCATGAAAGCAAGAACTTTGAATGAGCAGTTTCCCCTTTCTGAGTGCCTAATAATCTGCTGACACTTCAGACACTTGAGACATATTGCTCCAATCTATCTCAAAAATGTTTATTTAACCTCATTAAAAAAAAAAACCTGAATAATAATTGTACCATTTGTTTTAATGAGTTCAAGGACAATGTGATGAGAATGGAAACACAAAACTTTTAAGCTAACAGATTTCAGGAAAGGATGTTTTCAAATTTCTTACACCTTCAGATATTAGGACTTCTAACATATACATGGCATGTGAAGTGTTTACTACATAAGTGACTGTGCATAATTTTATTGTTTTGATTATATAGGACAAGAGTCTATCACTTACATGGCATCCATAAATTTACTCTTGCAGAGATGGTAGTAATCACTTGAGGGAGGCCAACAGAATGAGGAATAAAGAATATTGCTTTTCAGGAAAAGAACAAGATGAACATATTCATTTTTTTACTTCTATGGATTCTGAATTTGTATTTTATACTGATTTAGTAACTTGATCAGAATTGTCACAATGTTCATGGGATTATTATACATTTGTTGCTAAACCTGGAAGGTAGCTGTCACAGCGGGGTCCTTTAGGAGGGCCGTGATCTCCTTAAGGCCCTCTCTCCGTGCCAATTCGGCCCAAGGGCACCCTCGATTCTCACCCG